>NC_134706.1:32976795-33276795 GCF_043290135.1 Rhipicephalus microplus | reverse complement strand
CAAACTAACCCAACCAAAAACAAAGGAGAATCCTTTTTTTTTATAAGCCACTATCAATATTAACCAGACACCCTGTCCACTTGTAACAATCATAGCGCTTCAAGAGAAAAGAAGAATGTTTTTTGTCATTACTTACTAGCTTTTTCCACCAGCCTTGTTTCTTTTCATTAAAAAGTAAGAACAAAGACAATAGGTACTTAACTCAACGCTTGAAGCCCACATTTGCAGTCAATCTAGTTCAAATTCATACATGTGATCTGTGTTTCAAAGCACTTGGACAGCTAGAAGCCTGTAATCGTGCACTTGTATTTACCAAAAAGACAAGGAAAAGTGGAAAGAGTGAGCAAACATAAGTACGAAATTGTACTTAAAGAAACTTTATATGGAAGCGGGCCAGTAATCTGTCAAACAGCGCACGTAAGAGTTCTAGATGTCACCATCGCGATGTGGGGGATTTTGCAGTACTGAAAGACGCATCACATTGTACTCAAAATTAAACTTCTTTCTACCAACACGCAGTGGTCTAGCGGTTATGGCGCCCGACTACTGAGCTGAAGGTTACGAGACAGAATCCGAGCCAAGTGCTAGGAGCCCATGTGCTTAGTCAGACTCGGGTGCAGATCATACAACCATAGGTGGTTGAAATTTTTGGAGCCCTCCACTACAGTGTATCTCGTAAATATATCGTGGTTTTGGGATGTAAAACTTTAATTAATATCATTGTTATTGGAAGTTATCACACGTCAGCTCTCCAATATCGTTTCGCAGTTTCCAGTCACTTCTGCGGCACGTACAAGAACGGTAAGAGAATCGCCAAACAACGAGAAAAGTGAATGCTGCCCTTGCACACAAAGCAATGAACAAATGATACTAGTTTGACTGGACAAAGCAAGCGCAGCCAACTGTTGCGAGTGCCTCACCTTCCATTTTCATCAGGTTTAGCGTGTCCTGGACGGCCCTGTAGTTGGGGTCGTTGCGAAATGCGTGAGCCCAAGCCTGCACTAGCTCTAGTACCTTATCTCGCACAGCTTCGTTGGTGTTTGCCTGCAAAAGAGGCCAAGGGAGATGATTTAGGCTCCAACTCAAAGTTTTGAAGAAACCCGACATTTCGAAACCGACCTGGTTCCTTCCTCAGGGATGACCGCAGTCATCCCTGAGGAAGGAACCAAGTCAATTTCGAAACGTCGGGTTTCATACCCAACCAGACAGACTTATGTCAAAGGTTTACATTCAAAAGAGGTCAAGGCATTGAAGAACGTCCGAACTATGGGAACTGAACACCTAATGTTTTATATACTAAAATAATGCTTCCCAGGACCACTGCTACGTTATCAGTACTTTCCCTGCCCAGAATAATATGTATGCGCTAAATACACTGCAAATGATGTTTTCAAAATCATTCTAAAGCATTCAGTACAAACATTTATTGAAGAGACAGATCTGTTTGCATTTCTTTCTTAGTGCTTACCTATTGCAAACCAAACATGACAACTTCCTGAAAACTAGCAGATTCTCACAGGAGCAAAAAAAAAAAAGAGAGAGACACTGCTTCAAATAAATGTCTTTTCGAAGCAGACTTTTTGGGAAGGTCTATAACCTGCTCATTTGTTCCACGACCCGATTTTATGCTTGTGGGAATCACATATGTCAATCGCTACACATCAGGGCTTTCCTGTGCTGCCAGCAATTAAACAAGGCAATCGGCACAGTGTTCTAACTACTTCAAAATTCAAGTTCAATATTTCTTCAATTCATTTCGGCATTCAGTACAAAAGAGAGAAATGCAGTGTGCATGGACGCCATGCTCATCTTAAAACAGCTTACAGTGGGCCCCGAGTGTGGTCAGGCAGATGCGGGCACAGTCCCAAGACTGAAACTGAGCAATAAATTTGTGTGCAGATAAACACGTGCAACTAAGTTTCTGCCAACCGTTTTTTTTTCTGCCACGGGGCATCTCTGTAATTGACAGTTGGCGCTTGTGCTATGCAGTATTCCTGCGTCCATGTGTGTTATGTGTTAGCATTCTTACATGATGTAGGAACGTGTCTACGCTCATGTACGAAACTCATCCGCATTCATAAAATGGCGAAGACACATTCACAAACAAATATTAAGGGTAGTGCTACTATGATGGCCGGTGACCACAATGGAAGAGAGTTATTGGCACACTCACCTTCACAAGATCCCTCAACTCTTCCATGAAAGGCTTGGTAGCGATTTCATTGTGAACCAGGGAGCCGCAGTTCTTGACACAGGACTCGAGAACCTGCGACCAGTGCATACCAAGACCGCAATGTCGCATTTCGTTTATCTTTGGACGGCAGTGACACTTTGGTATTGACATTGCGCATGCAGTAATCAACGATTCACAAAAAAATCACCTGCAGAGCAAACAGGGTCACGTGGGGATTGCGCGTGTACAGTCGCTTCTTGATCGCACTAACAGCGTACTTTGGTCTGTAACGAAAACGGACGATAAGAGTCAGTTATCAGCAAATGACTCCTGCGTGTCAGATCAAAGCACCCCCCTAATCTCGACAGCATCGGTACAAAAAACACTCACTGCACGTCGCCCTGCCGAATGCAATCGCAAATCTGGATGATTGATGGCCAGTCGGGTTCCAACAGCAAATGGCTCGTAGCCTTGTCTGAAAGCAAGACGACAGCTGTATCAGTAAAGAATCGCCGTATTAAGTTTAAACTTGTAGCAAGCGGGTTATTCCATAACCAGCTTGGTTTGTCCTTGTTGTATAAGCACCGTGATGTGGTCAATAAACACTGAAAGGCTTCCGGTACTACGCTTGTGATAATGGGATGCGATCACAACGAAATGACGTCAGCGGGTGAAGATTGTGAGGTTCTCAACCTCCCAGCAACTCGAACGCCAACAAAACGAGTATTACGGGATGGAAAGACACCATGGTAACAATACGAATAAGACGGAATAACGGGTTACATACAGAAGCGATTCAGAACAGCAAGCGATGATGGCACGTAAAAGCTGTAAACACCGATAATCCGAAGGCTTGGCTGACTCTTGGCGACAAGACTGATCGCGTTGCGCTGCAAGCCCCGAATGCCTGACGTCAACGCACAGTGACAAGAGCGGTAGTTGTGGGAGAACGACGAGAAAAAATAAAATACTAAAACACGGAGCATGTAGCTGTAGGAGAAAGCTTGCTTACCCAACAGCTTGTCGAACGCCGCAGTGGACCAGCTGAACATAATCGCCGACTTCGCGGGCGCTAACCGGGGCTCAACGAATCGTCGTCGCTAAAAAGTGGGTGCTTACTTTTTCCCGTGGCGACCCGGAGTGCCGAAATTTTCAACTTTCCTTTCTTACGTCACTTGTAGGACGCTGCAAGCGGCTGCAATCAGGTGACAGCAAACGGGAGCAAATGGCTCCGTGCTTCTTGTTTTAACCGGAAAACGCAACTTTTTCCTGTTTCGCCCCCTCCCAGAGACGGAGGCGTTCCCTAGTGGCAATAAGTATTTAACTAAACAAACTTTCAGCCTAATGTAGCAGCGTTCAAAAAATTGATGTAACTTTTCTGATAAAAAGCCTGAAGTGTGCATTACTGTATGCATTTAGTTAATAATTAAGCATGTCAATGTGTAGTTTCGGTTTCGTTATTGCTTTTGCACGTTTCTAAAGTTTTACAGGAACAGCTGCAGCCTCATATCAACGACAGAGACTTTAATGAGGCCGTAGGATCGTTTCTCGCTGTAGTTATCCGGCTGTTTATCACGCAGTAAATATTTATCGCTCAGAGACACCTGTTGAAAGTGATTTCGCTACTCCCCGACAGTTCATCGGTTTCGGTTCTCCTATAGCGCGCGTAAAATCGTGTCACGTGTTCGCATGCGTGTTCGTGTTTTCTTTCCGGCTACCAGCCGCGATCGAGGATAATAAACGCTTCAGCGATTTGTGAAGTGCTTCGAGATACGTTTATCTTCAAGCGACGGCGTTATATAACGCCTGGAAGGGGTAGTCAAAGGGCGGGGCGGCTGAACTGCACGCTGTCAAAGCAGTGGATGTTGAAAATATAACGAGTCGACTGCAAAGAGATGAACATCGCCGCTCGCTTTGTTAATTCGCATCAGTGTCGCCTACCGGTGCCGTTAAATTTTAATAGGCGAGCAGACTTCAAGCACGTCAGATTTGCCAGCCGTCTCCACAGATACCTGTCGTAAGTGCTTTGTAATGCTGCCGAGGCGTGCAGATTAATTGCGATTGTCACACATGCTAGGGCATTATATCGTTCAACATATGCTCGCGTGCGTCTCTCACAAAGCACTGTTAAATTGCAGTAACAACGACGTCGAAGGTTGCTGGGATGTGCTCCATGACCCGCCGAAGGAATTTAACTTTTCGAGGGACATTATCGACTTCTGGGCGGCCGAGAAGCAGGTATGTGCAACGTAGCGGTTGTCCTATACGTGTACGGTGCGTTTGTTTTCCGCATATGTTCTTCGATCATCGATCCGGACGATTTCGCGGAGGCGTACCGTGGTAATTCAAGTGGTAGTGGTAATTCAAGTTGGTGTTGACCGCAATTAACTAGGATCAAGTGGACTCCCAGTTAGAAACCAACTGGAAAACGGTTGGATATCCGATTCCAAGCAAGATGAACAGTGACTGTAGTTGTCTTAAGCTGGAAGCCAAGTGGAAGTGTGACCGATTAATACTTGAGAATGGAAGATACATGAGCGTGTACGTTTGTCTGGCTCATTTGATTTTTAGCTTTTTGTACCTAGCTTTATCATGTACAAATATATATGCACCACATGCATTAATTTCGACTTGCTCAACGCAGCGGATATTCGGTTATCTATCTCTTCATATCCCAATACGAATGCAACTATAACACTACAGCCATGCTGATTGGCTGTGTTAATTTTTTTTTATACACAGAAAAAGAGCCGGGGTGACATGCCAGGCTTCTGGTTTGCCAAGGAAAGTGGCAACGAGCCGGATATCAAGTACACTTTTTCAGACCTCAGCCGTCTATCCCAGAGGTAAGGTGGTCCAAATCGCATCCTTCGTGCCAAACACAAATAACTTAGCTAGCGAAACAAGACGGTTTAAGAGCCACACACACTTGCTGTCTGCATCACTTCGAAGAGCACCTCGCCAACACATGTCTGCGTCACTCCACAACCATATTCGTAGCACAATTTATTAGCACGAGATGTCGCACACCTTCTGCATGTAATTCCATTTTCGACAAATCGGTCTGGGGCATCCATGCCCTGCAAGGATTGGAAGAAGCAGCGCGACAGGGCACACTGGTGCGATTTGGTGAAGATGGCATCAGAATAAATGGCTTGAGTTCATACGTCGCAAATGAGTATCTGTAAGTATGTCAATGCATATTTGTAACTTGTAGATGTGTCACAACGCTTGTGCAAGTAATCACAATGAAAAAATAATGAGGATAATCTGTTTCCACGATGCAGCTTTCTTGTCACTCATGCGATGTGAGCATGATAGATAGCCCCACACCGTGCATCTAAATCTTACTTCCACTGCGCACATGACATAAAATGTTGAACAATATTTGTTTATCTAGCCTTGGTAGCTTCCATTTCTTTGTTGGCATATATGTGTTTGAACAAGATCATATGACAATGTATGCATAATCCTGGTTTTGAAACAAAATCCGGTAGTGTGCATAAACGTCTCACATTGAAGTAAGAAATAAGAATATGACATATGGAGTCACTGCACATATATTTATCTTGAAGTGATATTTCAAGAACAACAAATACTCAAAGTATTCTGTGCGATCTGGTGGTGCTAGAATTAGTGCAGACAATTAGTGCAAAGCTGAAAAAAAAAGGCTACCTTAGAGTTTTCCCTAAATACCTAGTTAGATGTCCTGTCATGTGACAAGCTATGGTCACTTTGTAGTGCTCCAGATGCCATGAAATATACAGTTGTTAGCATTTCTGCCATGCCAGAATACGCATTATCGGCTTGCCTAATCGAGTAGCTTCAAAGTTCTGTGGTTACTTAGAAGTGTGGCAGTTTGAGCTAGTTGCTATGACATGACGATAGTTGTGGCACGAGAACAGAACGACGACAAAGAGACAAGCGCTCGTCCCCTTCTTGTCTCTTTGTCGTCGTTCCGTTCTCGCGCTATAACTATCGTCTGTGGGTACGTATGGATGGGCAGACAGAATTTCAACTCCTCCTGTCGGGTTGAACTCTTTGCACATTTGCGACAGTCGCTTTTGGTAATCGCGTCTGCCGACCATTTATTTCGTGTGTGCACTTTGAATGCAGGGTGGCTGGCTTCCTCAAGCACGACCTCGGCCTCGACAAGAACAGCCGGCTTTTGGTGATCCTGCCGAAGACGCCAGAGTTCTGGCTGGTTCTTTTGGGAGCCATCAGATGTGGTGGGTATAAACGCCGATTCTGAATCAAGATAAACATCATAACAGTCCCTTGAGCTTTCATTTATTTATTCATTTATTTATTTATTTATTCATGATACCTTACAGGACCCGATAGGGCATTGAGTAAGGGGAGCAAGTACGAAACAAAAAATATCAGAGATAAATGCATTAATAAATACAGGGAAACAAAATTGAAATTGAAAAAAAAAAAGTGTACAGTTGGCGAAACACGAAATATTGCCGACAGACAGTACAGATAAGTGGAGAGAACGGCTGGTACATGAAC
Source organism: Rhipicephalus microplus (assembly GCF_043290135.1). NCBI lineage: Eukaryota > Metazoa > Arthropoda > Arachnida > Ixodida > Ixodidae > Rhipicephalus > Rhipicephalus microplus. The sequence goes on along the minus strand of NC_134706.1, from coordinate 33,270,107 downwards.
ACTAGCATCCTTTTTCTCCCACCTGCAAAACTCGTAGAGCAGTCTTAATGGGATCAATCTGGTTATATTAATTTGCAAATAGATTCTCCACATCAGTTTTTGCTGTTCTGTAATTTTGAAATGTTGGCAATCAGCAGCTGCCTCCACAATGCTCTCTTTTCAGGCATAACCCTCACTACATGCACTACCATGCTCACCGCAAAAGACATCAAGTTCCGGCTTGGCAAGTTCCAACCTGACTGCATCATAGCCGGATCGAACGAGATGGCTGCAGTCGATGAGGTCCTGCTATGTAGGCTGTTTGTTCACTATACTCGTTTCCTTCTACACTCAAACCTCCTTATAGACAAGTTGCATCTTACATGACCATAAGTTTGTTATATCCGGAAATTTCTTATAAAGGTATATTCGTAACATTATGCCTATTTCAAGACTATTCTTCATTTAATTGTTGTAACCAATATTTCGTTATAACCAGGTTCGTGATGCAGAGGTTTTTGTGTATATAAAATTTGTTGACTTGCATACATGTTAAACTTAGTATAATTGTTATTTTGTTTACTTACAGTCTGTTTGCTTCTCTTATCTGCATGAGATTGTTGTTTCTCACGGTGTGCTCATAGTATTTCAGTATGTGTAACACATACATTCGTAGTGCATGTGCTTCTAGGCATCACCAGGGCCAAGAAAGTGGGATTTGCAAAGTGTGAAGCCGAAATGCATGTAATTCACTTTTGCACGAACAGCAAGAGTGTTAATAGAAGCAACAATGTAACATGTCGCATAATACTGCTTGGCTCACTTCTCACATAGGACCTGCATTCTAAGTTTGGTAACACAGCCGAACACACATATAACGAATTATTGTGTACATCGAATCACCTCTACATAGAACTCATTTGTGATCCCCTGAAGGTTTGATATATCTGACCGCAGATCTAAAGTGTTCAATTAAAATGAGCTGTTAGGTGAAAAGCAGGCTGTCTGCTTTGTGGCTGTGTAATGAGTTGTTTCTTTGTTATTTTTCATTATATTGTGCACTTGGTGTATTTTTACAGGTGTCTTCATGAGTGTTTTTGCTAAGTGTACTAGACTAAAAAAAGTTTGTGTTATCATGTCGGACATTAAAAAATTGTAAATTAAATGGGCCCTGCAACACGTTTCCAAGGAGCCATGGAATGACTTCACTAAAGGAGCTTATTGTCTCACGAATTCACCACTGCAGAAAAAAATTTTATAATTCGTCCAGTACGAGGGGAGTTACAATGATTTGTCGCATGCTGCGATTGAATTTTCTCGTCCTGACGAAAGCGCTGAAAGCTAAGCAGGAAGAGACGGCACGGGGAAAAAAGGTATGTCGCACACGCCTCGTGGCATAGAGCACTTTTTTCTTCGAACGTACTACTTTTCGGTTCGATTGCGCACACATGCACGGACACGTTGCAGTCTCTTGTGGCGGCCCCAGTAACTCCCGAGCGCGCCATGTTCGAACCAGCCAATGGCAGAATACTAGGCAAGTGATTCACTGATTACAGAGTATGTATCATCATTTGTTAAGAGAAAGGAAAGTGAATTTTAGTGTCGAAGCTGTGGCGTACTATAATATTTGACTCGCGTGATCTCGGGAGCTTCGACTACTGATCGGCAGCATTTTCCGGCCATGCTGAAAAATGTCGCAAGACGCCTTTAAATTGCTGGAGTTTTGCATGCCAAATCATGATGATATTATAGTGATGCATACCGTAGGGGGAAGGGGGCAGAGACTCCACAATGATTTAAAGCACTTGGTGTTGTTTTGAGGTGTGCACCGTAGTCAGACAAGCTAAAGCATGTGGGTGGGTTTTGAATTTCGCCCCAATTTAAATGTGGCTGTCATGGCTGGGAATCTAACCCAGGTCCTTCAGCTTATACTGAAGGATTATAGCTGGCAGGTATAATATTGGGCAGTTCCCTACAGGATTCTTGCGTGGAGCCCGAGTTCTGTGAATTTGACAGAACCGTGTCGAAACTTGCAGAAGAGTTTAAAACTTTTCATGAGTTCCACTGTTTACTATTCACGGTTCTAAATGTGCAAGAAATGGGCTCAAGTGAAGCTTAACATTTGTTCAGTGAGAATTATCACCACCTGGAGGAAATATGTGCAAACTTTGTCCTCTGCCATAGAGTTGCAGCAACATTATCTACATTCTTCTGAATCCACTTTTGGAATCTACGTTTACCACACCGTGGAGCCACTTTTTAGTTTCAGCAAGGAACCGCCAAGAATTTGAGCATGCAGAAGCAGTCTCTTTACAGACCCTTTATGTGCATACTTTTTGTAAAAATTCATTGAACGTTATTTTATGTTATCATGTGCACAGTTCGTATGCTTGAGCATTTTGTTGCCATTCACATATGTAATTTGAATTCACAGAATGCATGTGCTTCTTAAAATTTTAAATTGATAGGTTCTTGCCTTTGCAGGTGGTTGGAAGCTTTGATTGCGTGCAGCACAAGGTGGCCGTCTCGAAAGAAGGAGTAAGGTAGTCGTTTCTTGTGCAATTTAGTTCAATGTACCAAAAGAGTTAAAGCTTGGGCAAGTTGGTATAAATCAATTGGAAGCTACCAACACTGTATAAAAAAATTGGAAATGGGGAAGAACAGAACCGAACAGTGCTTTTTGCCTCTGTTCTATACACTTTCGTATCCTTGTACGTGCAGGTAATACTTTGTAATGTACTCGACTCGCAAGTCTAGGAGTTACTTTATAACAAACAGATCCGCGCTTGCAAAACTGTCCAGTCTTCCAATCGCGCCACGTGCTAGCGAAGCGTGCAGCAGCCCTATCAGTTAGCTGATAGGGCTGCTCGCACCACGTACTATCGCACCACGTACTAGCACTATGCAGCAGCCCTATCACTTAAAGCTGGACCCCTAAACCGTGGTGAGTTGCGATCATGGCGAGCTTCAGGCCAGTGGTAACAGAAACGTTCTTTGCCTGACGCTATTAGCATTAAGCACCACCAGCGTGCAACAAAGTACAATTAAAAACAAAGCCGCGGATAAGTTCCGCACGGTGATGCAAAAAGGCACCAAAATTGAAGCACATGAGAGAGAGAGCGATAATGCTCAGACTCGTCTTTTTTGCGGCTTTGAACTTCGGCTTTGTTGCAGTAGGTCATCCATAAAGAACCTGGCGGTGCGGAGAGGTTGATGGCGGCTGATTGGCTCCCGGCGCGATCCAGCTGTGTTCGTCGCGGCTCCCCCCTAGTTGAAAGACGAGCCCCCCCTAGAAAGCAATGGATGTTCTTGGGATCTAGAGAGGAGTGCCCCCAGAGAAGGGCGAAGAGGGGAACGGGGCATCTCGGCTTCAGGATATCATTGAAGGCTTTGCATGTTGACAAAACTGTGAGGACTTGTTTGAGAAAAAGTTACCGTGTGTCTTTTTCTGCAGGAGCGACTGGAAGCTGTTCGACTCATTGCTTCGGAACTCTCGCGAGCACGAGGTACGCTTCAGTTCCTTTTTATGAGCAGCACTTCAACCTGTCACATTGGCTTACCGTTTTCACTCACTTGTAATGCGAGGGACGACTATTCATTGTGTCCAGGAATAAAAAAAAATTAAAAAATTGTCTGCATCATCGCACGTTTTAGACAAATTGAATTTCAATTGATTGATATGTGGGGTTTAACGTCCCAAACTTGAGTTTCGGTACTCAATTTTAACACGAGGGTTGAAGTCAAGTGGCAAAAATATGGAAAGAAAAAGAAAACTCTCCTTAGATTCGAGTAAATAACGTAAGTGCAATGATGCTGCATCACTGAGTTCAGTATCGTGGGTTCAATCTTGCCCACAGAGACCACGTATCAGCGGACATGCAAGAATGCTCAACTTGATTGAGGTGCATGTGAAAGAACATGAGGCAGTCAAAATTAATCCAGAATCTTTCCCATCTCAACATACCACCTACCAAAGATGATGGTCTTAATGCATAAAACCGCACAGTAAAAGCTTTCCGTGATTTTTAATACCTCTTATCTTTTATCAATGAATGGCTGAATCATCCTGTTTTTTTTTTTCTGAACTTTTGCTGCCAAGTCGATGGGTTCCGCCATTACTCTGATATAGCGCATCATTTTAAGCTTTAATTTAAGGTGAAGTGTAAGATTGGAAGCAAAGCGCAGTTTCAGGGTTGAAAACTGGGCTTTTACTAAAAAACAGTAACAAGCTCTAGCAGGACATGAAAAGCTATCATATGAAACAACAACCAAGATGAAATATAAACTAGAAGCATCGTTATATTGAAAGAAAACATCATTAAGAAATCGTTATGGAGTTTTTGTATAGGAGTGAGTGGCCCTTTGGTGTCATCCATTAGCAGATTCGGAGCGCTTCCGTTGGTACTTTTTCTGCTCCATGTAGAGCAAGTCTACTGCATTGGAAGACTGAGGGTGCTCCTATGTTCCTTGAGCAGATCTGAAGCACCTCCGTCACGAGATCCACTTTGCGGAGCAACACTTTTTTTTTTACTCTGTGAAAAGCGGCGGATTTGACTGGAAGACACAAGCACCTTGTGCTCTGGAATGGTGCCAAGCGGTGCCAACAGACACCAGTGGCGTGTCGTCGTTTGTGCCTCGCGTCGAACTATAACAGTGCTCTCGTTTTGCCAGCGTAGCATTGCAGTGCCCAGCATGTCCAGTCATGCAAGAAGGAATACGCACGCATCGCTTTCCCTTCTGACCGACCCCATCTCAACGATCACAAACATTTGCCGAACACACTTTGGAATTCGCAGTGTCCTCCAATTACTTGCCATTTGCTCCAGTGGGAGCACATGTGTTCTACTGGTAGATTTCTTTGGATCCCTCTGCCAGAGTGGAGTGCTCCGGCACAGAGTTCGTCAGCCACTTTGAATCTGCCAATGGAATTCACCACTACATACACATCACTGGATGGTGGTTAACTGCAGCTTTAAGTTGGTGAATTGTTGGCTAATGTTGCTAATGAGCAGCACACACATTTCCAGTTGGGAAAATTTCATTGCCATTTTTTATCACTCTGAGCATCGCTTCTGCGTTGTCATTTCTGTTCTGTCTATTGGAACCACTTCAGTTCCACACTTTTGTTTGCAACAGTTGACAATGTTGTAGGTGGTTTTGCTTAACGCCTGCATGTAACGCTCGCAGGGCAACGCGACGTACGCAGAGGATCCAGCCATAGTCTTCTTCACGAGCGGCACGACCGGTCCCCCCAAGATGGTGGAGCACGATCAGGGCTACTTCCTTGCCCACTTGTCAACGGCATGGTGCGTGATTTCACTTTGGTCAGAAGTTGTTTTCGCCAAGCCAACTACCTTACTTAGAGAGAATGTAACGCAAGCTTTTTTTTCTAGATTTTCGGTACTTGAAGTCGACCCTCACTTTATAAATGAATGCGGAAATTCAAGTTGTCCGAAAAGTGCAACGATGCACACAGTTTTGTTTTTGTTTAATTTTTTTCAGCCTGGAAAATCACCTTGTCTGTTACAGTCCTGGTTCCACTAAAATTACGTAAATAATGCGGTAGATATTTTCTTTGACGAATATTGTTCAGCAGCCTGCCATTGAATGTGACAAGTGTCTGGAGATGCATGAGCATGTTCATTTCATCTTGGTAGCATAGTAGGAAAATGCAGCGAAGGCAGTGTATCTGGTATGTAATACCGGGAACAATTTACAACAGGTATTCCGAGCAAATGGCTTGTGTTGGACAAAGGTGACATGAAATAAGGTTTAACGAAGTACAGGACGATTCCACTGCTAGTGGGCTGCATCAATTTTTTCAGCTCTGGTGTCGCGGAACACCAGTAAGAACCACATGACGCGTAATGTTGCTCTGAACTGAAGGCAGTCGCAGCCGTCACGGTAACTCCGCCTACGATTCACGTTATCAATATAAATTGCTCTAGAAAGATAGCTGTCATAATCTTGCTGTAATATTTTTGTATGTGATGCATGTATAAATATATATGGCACTTACATACTTACCAAGAACCTATGCAACTTTTTATTTTATTTATTTACAGGGGTTCTGCTGGCTTCAAAATGAAGCCGTAAGCAGGAGTGGCTAACATATAAATATAGCAGGCTGAACATTTTCGCAGTATATTACACACAGCTAAAAACTGTGGGGTTTTTTCATTGAATCTGGAACAATAAGTTACTGTACATGAAGGAATCAAGAAGGGCTTCCCACTTGCCTGCCGTTTTTCTCCAAGATTATTTGATTAAGCTTGCAAGGTGACACTGCGTTGTTGTGGACACTCAGAGCCTCTGAATTCGGGATGTACACTGAGGCTCTGCACAGGCCAGGCCGAGCTCGGCAGTTGCCAGATTTGCCTGGGCAAGGCCGGAAAAATTGGCCCGCGCAGTATTCTGTACATGTTTTTTGATAAGAGCAATCACACATCCTTAGCTCATTCACCAAAGTGCTCTCAGCAGGGTATGAATACGCGCAAGCTCGCCACATCACATATTTGAACCGTCTCTCAACGCAGCCACGTGCACAGTCCCGAGCAGCACGACGTCGTGTGGTGCATCGCCGACCCTGGCTGGGCAAAAGTGGCATGGGGCACATTCCCCACCTGGCTCATGGGGGCCTGTTTCTTCCAGACCCAGATGCCCAAGTTCCTGTCCACGGCAACACTGGCTGCAAGTTGATTACTTTATTGATGACTCTTCTTTCACACTTGGTTAGAAGATAGGTGGCAAAACAACAGGTTAGGCCAGTTACCGTGTATGCCCGGAAAATGTTACGTCAGTCCGAACACGTGTAGCCTCGAGTATTATCGCGACAAAAAGCAAACATCGCATAGTGTCCCAGTTACCACGGCAGCTGGGCACAGTTCCGTAGCAATATCCTCTTGTGTCCACTCTCTTGGACCATGAAGCAAGGTGCTCATAGTTGACGTGCAATATGCAAATAGTAATACACTTAAATCTCACTATAACAATGATTGATGATTGATATGTAGGATTGAACGTCTCAAAACCACTGTACGATTATGAGAGACGCCGCAGTGAAGGACTCCGGAAGTTTCGACCACCTGGGGTTCTTTAACGTGCACCCAAATCTGAGCACACTGGCCTATAGCATTTTCGCCTCCATCGAAAATGCAGCTGTCGCAGCCGGCATTCGATCCCGCGACCTGCGGGTCAGCAGCCGAGTACATGAGCCACTAGACCACCGCGGAGGGGCCATTGTAACAATGTAATAAATTAATTTACAGAAAACAAAAGTAGTGTACAACAACCTCTGAAGAGAACAGTTCTTTGAGATAGGTGGTAGTGCACTTGAAGTTGTAAAAGAGTATGTTTACTTTGGACAGGTAGTAACCGCAGAGCTGAACCACCATATTGAAGTAACTAAAAACAAGAGTGGGGTGGAGCACACTCTGCAAGCATTCTCAAATGACGACTGGTAGATTGCCGCTATCAATCAAGAGGAAGGTATATAACAGCTTCATTTTATTACTACTTACCCACAGAGCCTAGAGAATTACAGAGAGGGTTCAACCTAAGTTTAGGACGACGTAACGAGCAATAGGAAGGAAAAATGATAGGTGTAACCCTAAGGGACAAGAAGAGAGCAGAGCCGTAGCCATTTTTTAACCTTCTTACTCATTTGCCACAATGGAGAGATTATATCTGTCTTCCAGGTTCTGCGGGACTACCCAGTCAGCAAGCTGTGTGCACCTCCAACCGTGTACCGTGCCTTACTCCAGCAGGACCCCTCCCTGTTCCAGTTTAAAAGCCTCGTTGACTGCATATCCGCCGGAGAGCCCATGGTACGTTGTGGTACGCATGAAAATCACACCTGTCTTGTATATGCGCTACCTATCTTGTGTGGTGTGGTATAATGGCTTGATAGCTACAGCGCTCTGTTATTGAGTATGTCACGGCTCTTTGGCTGCAGTGCACTATAGTGATCACTGTGGCTGCAGTGATTCACTGAGGCAGAACAACATTAACAACAAAACAAACAATGCTTGTACACTTCATGAGCCCCCCTAGGACCCATTAATGCCTGCGCCACTTTTTGAGCATGATCCGAACACGGGGCCAATCAGTAGTCGAGGCTCCCCAAAGCATGCAAGCAAATATTACAATGCAGCACACGGCATGGAACTTGCGAAAAATTCTCAAGGTTATATTTGCAAGTTTTTTCAGTGCGTGAACATAGCAAAAAAGGGACAGTGTAGACAGAAAGAGCGCTGTTTCTTTCTACCTCGTTCGTTTTCTCCAATGTTCGCACGCTGAAAAAACTTTCAAATATGACTGCGCACCAACTAGCCCAAGTTTCTCTCAAAGTTATCTGAAAATCGCTCTCTTTTCTCTCAACTGTAAAGTCACTGCATCACAGGCCCCAGTATCGTCATTGGCTTATTTGAGCATGATTTGAGAGTTACCGGGGTTTGGGGGGGGGGGGGAAGGCTGCGCCCTGTACGTGCGTGCATGCGTGATCGCACAGAAAAGCCGTCCGTTCGAAGAGAAAAAAGCTAAGTGTTCGTGACGTACCTTCTTGCCCTATGCCATCCCTCCCTGCTTAGCTTCCAATGCTTTCATGTGGGCAAAAAAAATTGAAAAATCGATTGTAGCATGTGACAAATCTTTGTAGCAACACTCGTATCGGACGAGTTCTAAAAATGTTTGCGGCAGTTAGTTCGTGAGGCAATATGCGCCTTTACGGAATCCGTTCCATGGCTACATGGAAAAGAGTTGTGCAGGCAGTTCTGATTGCTTCAGCTAACTCATCATGAGGGATAGTGTCTTCACTTACGGCGCAGAGTCCTCTTGACAGCATATATTGTAGCAGGTATTAAATCACAGGTGTTTCCATTCAATTAGGTTCACCTTATCATTTTCAAAGATATTTATATGCTCTTATCACATTGTTGTTGTAACGACTAATAAATTTTTTAGATCAGTGCTAGTACCCCTGAACTTACGCTAAAGAATATGCTCTATTTGTGCAAATGAAGCACGCTGAGTCACCACCTGCACAACTGCTTTTCTGCAGAACCCTGAGGTGATGCTGAAATGGCAAAATCTAACGGGAGTTGAGATCCGAGAAGTGTATGGCCAGACTGAAACGGTAGGTGTCTTGTGTTTCTCACCCCATAGCATGATTTATACGTTCTGTAGACGTTGTATAGACATCCACGAGACATCTTTTAGATGTGCTTTAAGTGATGAATGTCTTTAGGTTTTATGTGCTAGAAAGACTATGCCAAAAGAGCACATACTCTGCATGTTAAGCTGTGTAGTTATTATTTTTGAATGGCTTCTGAATTAGATTGTATTAACCTTCATTATTTTGTTGTATATAGTACTAATATTGTATCACATCATACAGGTCTTCTTTGTATGAAACGCAATTGTACTCTGTAATGTGCATATTCTGTTTTACTTGCATCGTGTTCAGTATGCCCAGCTGTTTTGGCATTCAAGTGAGACTGGCAGTATTGAAAATAATAATAGTAATTAGTATTAATATTATTATGTGCATATGAACATAAGTAATTTCCACGTGACCAGTTTAGTAACTAGTAATACCTCGCAAACACTGTCACAAGCTGGTATCAGAGCCGATCGTTTACCTGTGTCAAGCATCTATATGGTCGGCACGAGTATATATATAGAATGAAATGACTCTGATTAATCACAAATTCTGACGCCCAATATTTTAAAGCGTTTAGCAGCATTTAGAGGCATAAAGTGGGCTCGCCTTAATGCTCGACATTAACATGCAGACTTCAAGAGTAATATGTTGAGCAATATATTTTTTCCTTTAAAAATTGGGGCAGCTATGCACAAGTGGTGCGAATACTGAATAAATGGCTAAGCTCGTGGCCTTACCCTCACATTTATTTTACATCGTGTAGTATACTATGCAAGAGCACGCTATGCCAGTGCCTCCTCTAGAAAGATTCTTGTGGTCTTGCTCGCTATCCCCTTGTAACAGTCCTGCCTCAAGTTGTCTTCGCTTGCCAAGTGATGGCACCACATTCTTCCCTTTTGTTTTTAATGGGGCTGTGGCCTCGGGTAGTGTGCGAATGCACACGTGTGTTGGAAGTAGCCACCACAAGAATCGCCAGCTACTGCCCTCGTTAGAAACGAGGTAGGAGGGAAAGGGAAGGGCTGCAGGTATCTGGCTTGCGAGGCAGACATCTTTCTAGGGCAGTCATTTGCTATGCTTTATCCTCTCCTGTCTCCTTTTTCTCACCACTCTCACTTTCCTTTCCAACCCACTTGCTATACTATACTGTACATGACTATGCCATGCTTCTTTCTCTCTCCACCTCTATTTTTTTCTCTTTTTATCTTTTTATTCAAAAGAGGGGCTTGTTGGGTGAGTTGGTTCAGCATCACATTAGAATTCAGCCCAAAAAAATAATTTTGCGCTGTTTTCATGAGGTTCCTTCTTCGTTCCTGTTTTTTGTGCTAATTTTTTCTCTGCCAGTTTTTGATCGTTTTGTTGCCCATACCATGGCGATGATATGGTTCAGCAACACTTGAAATTCGGCAAGATGGTGCGTAGTTGAAGGGCATTTCAAGCGCAAACAAACACATTCACAAGACAAGAGCATGGGATGGCCATGCAATTCCCATAAATGTTTTTTTTTTTCTACCGGCATGCTTGGATAGCTGCACAGTTATGACACTCCCTTTCGAATAGTGGGTAGTACGCGGGTTCAAATGCCCAGCTGAAATGTTGAGCTCACGAGAATTCCCATCTATTTATCTCTTCCTTTCTCTCTCTCAGTACACATTCTTTTGCCGATCAGAGATATTGCATCCTACACCACACAAACTGGCACACGTCTCCTGGGAACGAAATAGAAGATGAAGAGGAGGATGAAGAGAGCACGTGCCACTTCATGATGGTGATAATTCATGTTCATGACCAATGGGGTTTCTCGGGGCTTGAACAACTCTGCTGTTGAAGAGTGTTTTGTGTTGTCCTCAACATGTAGCAGGCTTACGGTTCAGTGGCGTTGGCCAAGTTTCCTAACGCACATCCTTTGGTTCCAGGTGGTGTTGTGTGCATCACCCAAGCATCATCCAATCAAACCCGGCTCTATGGGAATTCCACCAAGGAACATATTGCTACAGGCCAGTACCTTTATTATTTAGGAAGTTTCGCTAGAAACATTGCAGTTAACCATCCGTGACTCTGGTTCACTCTTAATGTAGTTTTGTACAAGAACCACAAGCCATTCATTACACAAGTTCTGTTATGCACAACTTTTGCGTAAAGTGAGCGTATGCGAAACAGTATGTATCTGTAAGCACGGACCACAAGGAACTCAACAGGCGTGACTTGCGCTCATCACTTACCAACCTGCCAGAACTTGCGCATTCTTCAAAAGCATCTTCGTTTAGTTTTTGGTTTTCCAAGTGTTGTTTCAGCAAGTCGACCTCGTGAGAAGAAAAATTGATACCTACGCAATTCTGATACTAGAACAATAGTCTGCAGGCTTATTTCTGATAAATAATCTTCCTAAGTTGGAAAAAACTCTTTCACAGCAACATTTCTGTATGAGCAGAGAGAAATATTTCAGAAATCATGATCTTCCTGAAAACGCAGCATGTTTATTAACTGTTGTCACTCCGATTACACGTACGTACGTAGGTCAGGGCTAGTGCAACTAGCTGTGCAGTAAATAATAATAAATAAATAAATAAGTTTTTCAGGGTCAATGACATACATGTACGTAATTGCATGCTTAAAAAGCATGCTCTTTTTCCAATCATATCTCCTGCTTAGCGTATGCTGCCACTTTGTGCGAATACAGGGACTGTTTTACTTCTGTCGATGTCTTTCTGTATTATCTTTTTTTTAATGCCTTGCTGCAGCAGTACAACGGCTAATGATCTGCCGCACGCATCGGGTCACACGTGGTGGATAGTTTCAGTTCCATCCTTCGTGTGTTTCCCCACTTTTTACGCCCCCAAGACTGATCGAAGTCTGTTTTAGATTCTCTCAAACTGTGGTCATTTCGTGAATCTCTCATTTATTGCTCACAATCATGCCTGTTTCTGTGCAGGCACCGACCGACACAAACAGTGGCACTGTGGTTGCGTGTCCCATTTTGGGGACTTGCAAAAACTGCCTTCGTCTCATTTTGTGATAGGGCAAAGCATTATTATAATTTTATCGCTTGTGATAGATTTCCACATGCGTAAACAATCTTACAGTTTTTTTTAGTGCACTTGCAATACTGAAGTGCAAGCCGGTCGCTCTGCTGCAAGTTGAGTGGCAATTCCTCTGAATTGCTGCTCCACTGCTGAATCCAAACCAGATTCATTGTATGTCAAGCCATCATACAAGGAGTTATTAATGATTTAATCGAATTTTGATGTAAAAGCAACATCTCAAAGGCGTGCACTGACATGATGCTGAGGAACCGAAGGTGACTCTTCTTGGTTTGTGTTTTCACTTGACGCCGCTTCTTGCACTTATTTTCGTATTTCTACGAACTACGCTTATTGCAATGCATCATCTTTTAACATTTATAAGTTTTTTAGAATTTTCAGTCCTCGAAGCTTTTTTTTTCTGGAATTGATTTTGATCTTCCTCATGAATAAAGTATATGTATGTAACAATTAGCATAATTGATTATTTCGTCACTTTATGGTCAACCTAAAAAAGAGTTACGAATATTTTTGTTTGAAAAATTTAAATCGGTGAGAAAAAAGATTCACCCTTGGGGGTTGCAATTAGCAAAAAATTTTGACCCTCCTATGGTTAGTGCTATTACATGCAAGGTTGGTGCAGCACAAGCATTTTTAGGGTGTTTAATGTTTTATTAACGATAATTGCAACAAGCAAAGTTACGTACACTGCTTATCACACAAGCCAATATCTTTAGTGATCTTGTAAAAGGACAAGACTGGAATTTTAAATGACACACTGTATTCCAGATTCACGACGAGAAAGGAAGGGAGGTGGCTGTCGGTGAGACGGGCCTTATCGCTGTAGACATCAGCAGTAAGCGACCGTTTGGGCTCTTTGCTGGCTACAGGGTGAGCTCTCAGTATGTGCAACAATGACATTCCTGCAACATTTTCTGGTCTTGACTGACGCTGCCAGGAACCAAGGTGGAGCCATGCAAACGCAATTACAACTATGGTCCAAAAATACGAAATTGTAACACTCAATAAAAATAAACTATTATTTCATGTGAGACTCGTGACAAGTGCTAAATGGAAACCATCTTGTTGGATGAAAGACACACTAGTGCACTCGCACCTTGATGTGCATAGGCGGCATAAATATAATAGAGGAAACTTGAGCATTTCGTCACGGGCATTAGCGTATAGCAAATATCATATAGTATATAGCTGCTGGGCTGTGGAAGTAGGACTGTTGCCATAGTGAAGACGAAGAAAACACTTTCCTGTTTTTGTGTTCTGTGCATGCTAAAAAAGTTAAAATTATGAATAAAACAGTTTTGTGCGTGATATGTTTGCCACCTTATCGATGTTGAGGGTTCATGTTGGTGCAAATACATCCTCAAAATACATAGTCGTGCCTAGTGTTGCCTTATGTAATGATAAAAACGAAATGAATATAAGTTGCATAGGAGCTATTTCATCACATGCGAACTCGTTAGGTGGGAGTGAAGTGATATTTCTATAGTGTGTAATGTTGCCTGCTAATATTACTGAAAAGAAATACTGCATCAGTGTATATGCACGCTACCGGTACATCTTTCTATCAAGATGGGGATTGGTGGATATTAGCAAATGATTTTTCGCTAATCTTTGTACTTCCGTAGCTTCAAACGACGTTTGTTCTTGATTCATCTCTACGTTACGATGTCAAGTTCGTGCTGCAGCAGAGGTTTTTGTCACCTGTCCGCCTGTTTTTAAAGAAAGGTGTACATTGTAAATGATTCTTGCTTAGGTTTCCGTTGTTTACAGTGCACGCCAAATAAGACCTTGATCTTTTGTTGAACTCGCAAACTGGTGCTTGGTACAGTAGACCCCTTTTAAACGAAACCTGAAGGAACCAAGAAAATGGGTTTCATTTAAGAGGAGTTTGGTTTACTGAGATATAAACAGGGGCACAATATTCAAATGCAAAACTAATCGTATTAGAGGCACTTGTTCTATTTAAGCAGCAGTTTCGTTTAAGAGAGTTTTGTTTAATGGGAGTTTATTGTTGTTTTGCTGCTTATAAAAGTCTCTATAGTCTGCAAATCTTCTTGGTATTCAGAATTCATAGTTTTCAGGGGTTGATACGGGCTGTCTGTTGCCAGTGTCATCAGTGATGCAACTAGAGAGCAGTGGACGCAGTTACGTACATCGAATTTTATGCCAGGTTTTGTGTTTCACCGATTCAAGAATTTTGTTGTGTATTTCGGAACAGAGTACTTTTCAACGCGCTTGATCTCGGGTGTCCTTTTTTTTTTTTTTGTTGAACCTTCTAGGATGACCCAGAAAGGACGGCCAACGTGTTTCGAAACGGTTTCTATTACACGGGCGACCGTGCTTCCATGGACGTGGACGGGTACTTCTGGTTTTACTCCCGTGCGGATGACGTCATCATCTCGGCAGGGTGGGTCATTCGGAGCTATCCAATTTAAAATGCAGGCTGTGGTTCTTTTTTATGACTTTGATTTGATGATGTTCCAGAAAGATGCACTGCTAAAGGCAAATGTTAAGCCAACATAAATTTTTGAAGAAGCGTTCCAGAAACTTTGTAGTGCTTGTCTCGTAGCAAGCAAATGCCAATTTTGAAAGTAAGTCATGTTTTAGTAGTTTTCACCCTGCAAGCACGATTCAGACCGCCGGCCCTCGGAAAACAGAGTCGTTTTTTTTGCCAGTTTTACTGCCTGAAAGCCAGCGCTGTGGCACATTGGAGCAGGGGGCTTGAGATGGAGCACAGCCTGGCAGAAATGAAACAATGGTATCGTCAAAAAGTTCTTTTTTGCATGAATCAAACTGAAGTGCACTACACTCAAATGTCATTATAGCAAAGTCAAATGTCACAAGAAAATAAGTTTGTTTTATTTGAGAATTCGTTATTAGGGTTATTCTCAACACTGTATTTATTGCAAGACTATTTTTCACTTACTTTGCTATAACAGATATTTTGTTATATCCGTGTTTGTTATATCGAGGTTTAAGTGTAGTTGTATTTCATCACGTATTATGATGCACTGAGCTGTTCTTCACTGTTGAGAGTAGTATGAGCTCCTGTGGTCAATTTAGCTGAGGCCCTTCTACGTCATCGGTCTTGTGTTCCAATATTTCCTTTTGGTGAGGCATATCATGTCCTACATTTACCTTAACTTCTTGATTACTAGCACAATGCTGTTGATAATATACAGTCAAACCTCGATATATCGAACGGCGCGGCGATAGCGAAATAGTTCGATATATCCAGAATTCGATATAAAAAAATCACAAAAAATGCGTCAACAGCTTGCTGAAAACAACCAACGAACCGTTCAAGCGTGGTGCAGTAAATACTCACTTGAAGATTCAAACATAGTATTTATTGTGTTGGTTTAAAATATTGAAATAGAGTAGCCTGGTTTTTGTAGGCCATGGCGTGTTTGACGACAGGGTCCTCAATATAGTCGAGGCGATCCATAAGTGATAGGCCGGTGCCTTCAATCGCGCCGCAGTGGTGGCGCACAAGCGCCAAGGCAGCTACGACCTCAGCTGATGTCGGGAGCGGGGCACCATAAGCGCTTGCGGGATCCACCTCGGCAGAGTCCTCATTTTGCTGCTCAGCAGTAGCTTCGGCGACAATCTCCACATCCGTGAGCTCGCCGTTCGGAGTTAGGTTTGTCGCGCGCGACAGGCCTAACTCCGAACGCACGAACACTGCGAGCACAACGACCGATGCCTGCCAATGCTACGGGGGAGGAGCTTGCAACAAGTGGTGGTGGTAGTGGTTGTAAGGAAGAGGAAGAAGGCACCTAATTTCTGTCTGCCTTCAGGCGACACGGCGCAGTGCCTTATAGGGGGGGGGGGGGGGGGGAGGGATAAAAAGAATAGAATGAAATAGATGAAGAAATAGACAGGCAAGCCACGGAAAAAAGGAGATAGAAAAGTGGGGATCCGGTCGAAGCAGTCCAAGGGCGGGGCGCCACAATGCGAGAGCTGCACGGCGTCGGGAGACCGCGGAGGGCGAACCAGTCGGCGGGAGCTACGCTGGCGTCGGAGATCGCGAGGGCACAACCGTCCAGCTTGAAATCCTGCGAGCGAATCCTCCCAACAAGTGCGCAGTGTGCCGTTGACACCATAGAGACTGCAACGACTGCAAGCTGCAAAGCTGCAGCGCGCGTACGCCGCTACCTTAAAAGTGGCGCTCTCGGCGCCATCGATGTGTGCAGCATTCGTAAACGCCCGCCGCTCTACCGCTACTTTCGAGAGTTGCCGGAAAGCTCGCCGCCTGTCAATGGAGCGCGGGCGGTTTGGGATGGCTGAGTTCGATATACCCATTATATGTCAAACCTTGTTCGAAATAAAAAATCAATAATGCATGCGATTTCTCGCGTGATATAGGAACCGTTCGATATGGGCAATAATTCGATATATCCGTGTTCGATATATTAAGGTTTGACTGTATTGACGTTTTAGACACTCCGAAGCATGGACCTTCTACTTGCGACATCAAATGCTATTTGCCTTTAGTGTAGTGGTGGTGTAAGCTTATGATAGAAGCATGCATGACAGATTCCACATTCACTCTGCCTCTGTTCACACCTTGCAGATATCGTATAGGACCCTTTGAAGTCGAGAGCATACTCATAGAGCACCCAGCAGTCGTGGAGTGTGCCGTAGTCGCAAGCCCCGACCTTGACCGTGGGGAAGTAGTGAAGGCCTTCATTGTACTACATCCAGACTACAAGTCTCAGGACTTCAAGTGTCTGGCCGAAGAACTGCAACAGTACGTCAAGAAGCACACCGCGCCGTACAAGTACCCTCGCAAGGTGAACTGCACTGTCACTTGCACTTGCAATAGATCTAGCAATGAGTAAGCGATACAGTTAAACCTGCTTATAACTAACCTCCATATAACCAATTCCTCGATATAACAAAGTTTTTCAATTCTCCGCCGTTCCTACATAAAAGCACATGTATTTGCAGCCTCTATGCAACAAAGTAATAGCGGGAGACAACCTTGATATAACGAATTTTCCCCACGAACAATCTAGGAATTTCGCTCTGTATTTTGGTACGAGCGTGCACTTTCCGCGACTGCCCCATCGTCGACAAAGTGCGGACTAGCGCCGGCGCGCACGGCGCACCAGGCGAGAGCGAGCGCTCGTTATTGCGTGCAGGTGTGCGCGAGGTGGGCAGGCGGGCCTGCACCCCACGAGCCGGCGTGGCCGCCGTTCTCGCCGCCGCGGGCGCATGCGCAAGTGTGCCCCCCCCCCCCCTCCCCCACTCCAAACCAAAACAAAAAAAAAGCCAAACTACTTTTGCTCATTGGCAGTGCCATGCTTTCAGTTAGCATCATATATGTGGAACCACGTTGCCTATGGAAGGCGCTTTACCGAATAGTTTTCCGCGGTATCTGTGTCTGTGCCCGTGTGTCGTTCGCTCTTCGTTTTCGATGCGCGCACATAGTGTGGCCTCGACGACATTCACCTTTTTTTAAAATTATTATTGCTATATAATTATAGGACAATGTCGGATGAATTTTTTTGTTTGCTGCCGCCGCCATTTATCGCATATATATATATATATATATATATATATATATATATATATATATATATATATATATATATATATATATATTGGACACACTAGTACACTCGCACATATATATATATGAAAACTCAAGAAAGAAAGAAAAAGCTGCCCCCGCGCTCGGCGCCCTGCAGCTCGTCACGATGCGCAAACGCGTGCTTATCTCCAACGCGTACTTTGTTTAGGAGGCGTTGGTACTTTGCCCCACGAGTTGGGGGGAGGGGGGGGGATTGAAGCTTGTGCGCACGCGCTTATCCTTCGGTGAGAAAAATTGCGCGCCTTCGACTTTGACTGGAAGGATTGCATTTAATTGCCGGGCGCACAAAGATCTCTTCGCTCGCTGGGCAAGGGACGTTTACAAAAAGAGTGCGCTTTTCAAATACAGTGCAGGGACAACTAGGGCACTTGTTAGTTCGCACTCATATCTCCACCTGTGATTGCGTTTCATGCCTCGTTATTGTTTAAACAGCGCGTTAAGTGTCGAGCAATAAGCGTTGTTAGTTCGCTCTTGCCCTGTGTATGTTATTTTCGTGCGTCATTCGTGCATGAGCCACGCGCTGCACGTTTTTATCTGCTTGCCGTTCTCAGCGTTACATTCCAAGTTGTTGCTATCGCATTCATTGCTTATCCTCACTGTATCCTCACCACCGCGGGGATGTATCCTCACCACCTGTATCCTCACCACCGCGGGGATGTCAGATTAGGCGCTGTTGGAAACTCTCCGTGAGCACGGTGACGACACATCTTCGTTCCGTCTTGTGCCGCGAGTTTGCAGGCTGGTAGCTTTCACGATTAGCCGATTAGTTCTGGCAACATGACGGCACGTTGAATGCAATGCTATGAACGCAATAGCAAGAAAAATTGTAATGTTATAAAAAGTAAGGCTGGCAGCCAACTCTTCTGGATCTGATATCGCGAAACTCGTACAAAACATTGATGTGAGCAAATACGGCCGCTCCAGGGAAAAGTGCTCGTTTAAGACGGGTGGTTTACTTTCTGTTGGAGCATTCGACGGCAGTTCTAACACACAGGAGATGTTATCTTATGCAGTTTCCAGGCGATATAAGATGTGCAGACTCTTTTGATCTCTGCTTCAGCAGCACTCGTGCGCTTTTACTCGCTCGTGAAAGTTACAATGCGCGGGGGCCTGTTATGGAACATGGCGGCGATGGCAAAAACCCGCCTAGAGTGTCCATACAATTTCTATCGCAATAATAATGCAGTTACTGTGAAATAAGTGTTTTCTGGTTAGCTCTGTCTTCAGTCCCCCTTTTGTTTATTTGTGCATTTATTTTTCTAATTTTCAATCCGTACCTGCATATAACGAAATCCTCGTTATGACAAATTTTCCCGGGAATTTATCAATTTTGGTATATCCAGATTTAACTGTACTTCATTACTTACCCTCTTAATTTGTTAATTGAAATGTTTGTCGTAGCTAGGGCATCGAAGTCATTGAACTACAAGCGTACTTACCTAGTAGGCATGCAAAAACTAGCATAAATTCTGAGTTATCATTCCTTCACTCCACTAATTGATGCTTTAATTTTAACCCTAGGTATATTTCTTTACGTACCATTCTCACCGTTTTAGTTTACGTACACTGCTAAGGGTATCCACAGAGCTTTTTCCAGGGGTGTGCATTCACAACGGAGGCATCAGCACAGCCTTTCTATCACTGCCACGACGTGACTGGAAGATTCAGTCGTAGCTTGCAATTTAAAAAGTTGGTTAGCAATACTGAAGGCCGTTTCACGTAGGTATGTGGCATGTTAGTGTGCCTATCGAGATCTGTAGCGCATTGCCAGATCTGTAGCACACTACTAGTGCATAGAAAAATATCCGCTATTCCAGAGGGGCGTGACTTCACCTCTTGGCCACCCCTTCTTGAGGCCTATATAGACTGCATTTAGAGATTTTTCACTCTGTAACAATAGCCTATGCGTTGTGTCATGTTGAATTCGGATGGCAGAGTCGGAGCAGCCAGTGGACTCTGCGAGCGAGCAATCGACTCTCGCGTAGAGCAACGCCTCCAAATCCGCGATTGGAACAGAATCTGCGCTGCCGGAGCAAGCATGGGGAGCAAGGCAGAAGCAGAAGTCCTTGAGTTGCCCAGAATACCTTGCGTGCAGTTATTCCCCTAATTCTACTGTTGAATTCTGTTAAGTTACTGTTCATACGCGGTTGTTCGCTGTCACTCGGCGACGAGCTCATTTGCCCACTTGGCCGTGTCGTCCTCCATTACTGCCAAAACACGCAACAGTGGCGGCACCCCAAAGCAGGCGAACGTATTAGGGTTTGTTCACACAGCGGTCAAACACCCCGTCCCGTCACGGTCACGGGAGTACGGCACGCCGAGTTCCGGTCCGCTCCGCCGTTTTCGGTGGAGCAACTCTTGCTGCTCCTCGGAGTCGCTCCTGCTCTGAATCCAATCCGACTCTCTCACTGGAACACTTGACTCCCACCCTCACTCTGCCATTTGAACACACTTGCCCCAAAAGAAGCAGAAAAACTTGCTCCGACTTTGCCATTGGAATTCAACAGCGGTTTAGTCCATGTTAGAATTTTAGATTTATTTATAGTAATAGGCCATGCTAACTATTCCTGCCATGTTAACTATTCTCTAGCAGCCACTTCGCCACACTTGTAGACTTTCAGTTACCTATGTAATGAAATGACTAGTGTATGTGATAGATTGATGGATTTCATGGCAAATTTTTGAGATAAATATATAGAAACTTCTGGATATTTATGTAGCAGACCCTAGATGCTAGATGCAATCTGGACGTTCTAGAAGCTAGATATAAACATGGTCTCATGCTTTTTTTGTCAACGAAACCTTCGGTAGAAAATTACTGACTGGTTTATGTAACTTTTTTGCCAAATGTGGTTTAGAAATACTGACAGAAATAAGTTTAGCGGTTTGGTTGAAAAGAAATGTTTGATCAGGGACTGCCCCTACTATTTTTTGTTTGCTGACACAGAAATAGCCACTTCATTCCTTACTGCACTGCACTTTTCTTAATTTCGAAGTTTTCTATGAAACACCTGGTTCATCAACTACACCATCTAATACAATAGCATCTCGTTCAAACAGGTGGAGTTTGTGGACCAACTTCCCAAGACAATCAGTGGCAAGATTCTGCGCCACCTGCTTCGCGAGAAAGAAAAGTTGGTTGCTGAACAGCGCCAATAAGATGGCTATTATCAGGCAAGGGGCCCACACCTCACCAGGTCTCTCTGCAAGTTTGGGTTACATGTTAGACATTTTTAAGGTGCTATCTTGTGTGTTTTTTACTGAAGTAATCTTTCGTATCAATTCGTTATTGAAGGAGTTGCGGTCCACTCCTTGCTAGCTGCATTTGCAAGTTTCGGTTACGCTTTGGAAGTTCTAAAATGCTATCTAGGGAGCACTTTACCAAAATAATCTTTCATATAGATTCATTATTGAAGGAGTAGCATAAACAAAACTGTTCGGTTTACAATCCACTGGGACAAGAGAATCATTGCCAACAAAAACGTTCTCCCCCCTTGCCTTGGCAAATGTCCGGAAGTGGTTTACACTTCATCATCATCATCAGCCTGACTATGTACACTGCAGGAGAAAGGCCTCTCCCATGTTCCGCCAGTTAACTCGGTCCTGTGCTTGCGGCTGCCAATTTATACCCGCAAACTTCTTAATCTCATCTGCCCAACTAACCTTCTGTCTCCCCCTAACCCGCTTTCCTTCTCTGGGAATCCAGTTAGTTACCCTTAATGACCAGCAGTTATCCTGTCTACATGCTGCATGCCCGGCCCATGTCCATTTCCTCTTCTTGATTTCAACTATTTACACTTATGAACACTTATAAACAGCTTTAGCCAAAACAAAATAACAGCAGGCAACAGATAGTAATGGCTCTGCCCAACCACTAGAATGGAAAGTTGCTGGTAGATGAAGCGTCAAGGAACCAGCCACCCGCAAACGCATCCTCTCTTCCTAGCTTACTTAGTTTTCGCCCGACTTTAAAAATCCAACTCGCCTAGTTTTTTATACTTCAACATTACATTTTTTTGTTATTTTGTTTTAGCCTGAGCTGGTCATGACCGTGAATTCCCTGCCTTCTTCCACGTGCTTGACTTGCCCCGGCGGCTGCATTTTCGGTGGAGGCGGAAATGCTATGGGCCCGTGTGCTCAGACTTGGGCACACATTAAAGAACCCCAGGTGGTCAAATTTTCCAGAGCCCTCCACTACGGCGTCTCTCATAACCATATGGTGGCTTTGGGACGTTAAACCCCACATATCAATCAATCAAATCCACGTGCTTGAGTCGAGCGAGTGCTTCATGTTGACGCGATGAACCCAGCTTCCAGTGAGTCGGGAAGCACTTCTGCATACCCTTTCGAGATTTTGTGTGTGTTGGGAAAGAACTTCAGGCTTCAAGTGTTGCCGTGGGTTCAGTTGCAGTCGATGTGGTGGCCAGGCATTCCTCAGCTCTGATGTGCTTATGCGCGTTCGCTTGGGCACTCGGGTGTGACGTGGCTCGTTCGTCCTTGCAGCATGCCTGTCGCCTTTATGCATTGTTCGAGGCTTGAAGAAGACAAGTGCACTAGTCGAAACATTGACTCGAGCACACAACCGCTGTTTACGGATTTTTTCATTGCAAGCCTTGATTTTCCCCTTCGCGGCTCTTGCTTTCAAAAACACCCAAGTGTGTTGCTCGGAGTGGTCAAATCACATCTGATCTTTAACGGTATAGCTGAGCAAGCTTGAAAAAGACTCCATGCCACATTGACAAGAGATTATTATCGTCGTGAATGTCACACTATCTCTCCGTCATCTATCTCTCGCCTTGCTCTCCAAACGTGTGCTCGGTGCGCCCCGTCCCGCTGCGCAAATTTGTCTGCTGCAAGATGCAGCAACTCGGGATGGGTCAGAGAACATGCGCAGGGAGAAATGAAGAGATAAGAAGAGATAAGAAACAAAGGTATAGGGAGAAATGAGTACATACTCAAATCTCATTATAACGAAGTTGCACCTCACATGAAAATAAGTCCATTAGATCTAAAAATTGGTTATAGAGACATAGTGCTAACACTATTGGAAGAGAATTCTTCATTTACTTCATTATGTCTGGGTTAGTTGTATTGAGGGTGAGGATGAAAGATAGTAAAGCATGACATAACCTTGTATAGTGTATTTTAGCAAGGAAATGAGGAAGAGAAGTGAAATCGAGGAAGGAAAAAAAAAAGGAGAAAAAAAAGAAAGTAAGAGGGTAAAGTACAGCGTAACGATGCTCACACAACAGGGCAAGTTTGCGGGACGTTAGGTCGGCAACAAATGCGAATTTCTGCTGTATCAGTGCTTCACGTTTGAAATCAAGCTGGTAACTGTACAGGTTGGAATGTCAAGTGCAGTGCGGAACATTTATTTGGGAGTTACGTTCCCGGGAAGAGTGAGAATTTAGTTTTATGGAACATTTCACGTCCCGCAAATTTTTGCTGTTGGTTGTACAGTATAGCATAGCAACAGGCAGGAAAAAGAAGTGAGAAGATAAAAGAAAAAAAAAAAGCGGGAAAGAACGAAGCTGAAAAATGTGATAAAAGAACTCAATGTGCGTTCACCACGTGGTGGCACTTGCTTGCCAGTTTTGCTGTTTTGCACAGATTGTACAAGTGTTGATAGGGCTTTCATTTTTTTTTTTTATTTCTGTCTTCTCTGTTTGTTTTGCTTCACGGCAACTTTCTCGTGGCTGCATTTTGTAGGCCGCATTTCACGCTCTGCACTGCCTGACATGGGCAACGACTTTCATAGAGAATTCACACTTCAAAAGCTCTCTCAAATCGCAGATTTTTCTGCAAGAAGGGAGTGCACGTCCTGAAGAATAGGCATCACAACTGCTCGTGGCGTCTTGAGCGATGTGAGCTTAGCCTACGATTGGTAGTACACTCATTCAAGGGTATAATTTCTGGGGAGAGACTGGTCCGGGACAATGCTGTGTAAGGGACAATGCTGTGTGCTCACAGGTTGTCGGCTTGTGTACCATTGTCTTCTGTGTTGGTGAACGTCTGTTACGTGCTTTTCAAAGATTGAAAATTTTTTCTAAGAGAAGGTGCCGAGGTGGGGCAATTGTCAGCATGGCTTGCAAGGATAGCTTACTGCTCCTCGTGCATCTACTGACCAATGGTGCCAAGACGCACAGTGTGTTTCTTACTGACTTCCATAGCATGTCATTCTGCATAGTACAGCACTTTTTCGTGTGCCGACAGTGTGCCGTGAACACGTCACGTGTTCCTGGGATGTGCATTTTGGAGAAATATCCTAAAAACTGTCATGAAGGGAAGAATTTAACAACGTTATCCGTGCTCTCGCAGAATGTTCAACTTCATATTGATGCGCTTGCAATTCCACAGGCACACAATTACATGTGCACGCAATTGCATAACACCACACGTCGCACGGTTCAAGCCCTCAAGACAAGTCCGGACGTGTAGAACTCGCAACAGACGCTCGTGTTTGTTGCGGAGCAGTTTGTTTTACCGTAAAAAGTACCTAATGAACCAAGAAACAGGTTCCTTTTGCATTGTTCAATTGCCATGCTTTAGTTAGCTTGGACATGACACATAATCCGGCTTTGACGAAGTCACCATGACATGACAAGCTTACAAGAGTGGTGATGAAGACCGTAGGAGGCCATGACAATGAGATGGCAGCAATGTTGCATGACAACGCTTTGCGGACAAGCATTTCAGGCTATGTAATGTACAAAAAGCCCCTAGGAGTTGCTAAAATCATGACAGGTTGTTATGTTTTTGATCTCTGTTTGCTGTCATGAAAGGTAATTGAAAACTTAATTTCATTTTTTATTACTGTAATGTAGCTTAACACATGTCGAGACTAGATTATTTATATATATAATTGAAAGCCACAGACTTATAGTTTATTGCAAGTACCTATTACGCTGTATGATATGTAGATTATGATAAGGAGGGGCATCTCGAAACTAGCATTCTTTTTTAACCTTTAAAGTGTGCAGTCTTCTTACACACAAGAAACGCGTGGTACACTTACAACTTTGTAAATGAGCACTGTTGCTCTTTCGAAGGTGCATCTCGGGAATCAGCCCCCTTCTTTATTTAACCTGTCTGTTTAATACTGTTTTAGCTGGAAGTACAAACTACTTTGGTGAAGCGTGCTGAAAGCTTGTGTGATAACATACAATTATTGTTTACAATGCTTTCTTGTTCATCTATTTTTATATTGACAATGCTGAGTAGCTTTTACAGCACGATGTGGGCCTTACCTGTATGTTGCACATCCATAGTGTCACATTGCAACTAAGATAAAGATAACTGAATGTGATTACCATATTTACTCAAATGTAACCAGAGTTTTTCTCCATATTTTCAGTACCTGAAGTCGACCCTTGCGTTACAGTGTTGAATGCCAAAATTACGAAAATTCAGTTTGTCTATAAAATGCAATAATGCACACTATTTTATTTTTGTTTATTTTTTTCCCCTTTCAGCTATGAAAAGTTGCTCTTTGCATGACAATCATAACTACGTTACAAATCAAGTATAGAGGGTATAGAAATTGCAGCATACTAAACATTCGTTATATGGTGACTAAGGGATGCAACTCAAGCCTCATTATGGCAAAGTTGCATATTGCAAGAAATTAAGTTCATTATATCCAAAAATTTGTTATACATGTTGTTCCTTATTATCTATTGCAAGACTATTTATCCTTTACTTTGTTATAACCAATATTCCGTTGTATTGAGGTTGGTGTGTAGATGGATTATTAGTGAATTGGCAAATTGAATGATAGCTGAACAATCTGTTTGCACCAATGACTTGCCTAGAATGATGGACAATTCTTCTTACTTTCAATGACAATTCTTCTTACTTTCAATGTTGATGGGTTGGTATGGATGGCATGCTTGCCCAATGATCTCAAACAGGTTATGCAGTACAACAATACATGGAGTAAACAATTCAATAAAAAAGTTCAGCGCAAATTTGTTGAAATGTTTCGTTGTTTGTAAAGTGGTTCGTGGAGCAGTTGTGCGCTCATTTTGAGTGCATTTCGGTTGCTCTGTTGCAGTGACAATCGATTTGTTTTTGCCATACTCTGTTTGTGTGTTGGTAGTTTTGCATACACATCCTTTTGACAGACAATCGGCCAGTGTACTGAATCGTTACTTGGAGGAACACTCAGGGTTTTACTGCGGTAGCAATTACATGGACACTCTCAGCTGAATTTTGCTGGCGGCGATGTTGGCGACTGCCGTCATTTACCGTATATGTATACGTATCTATGAATATGAAAACACAAGAAACAAAAATAATTCAGAAAAAGACTCCGGCGCACAATATCGAACGTCTGACCTCTTGCTTATGAGTGTGTGGCGTTAGCCACACACTCATAAGCAAGAGCACCTTTTTCTACGTTGAAAAGGCAAGCAGTTTATATCTACCACTTGTAGCTTCCAATGGCGATTTTGGGGAACTATCGTGTTTTCAGCATTACCAGCAAGATGGCGCAAAGAGCGCGCATCCCCAGATAGTCACGACGCGGCGATGCTCGCAGATGCGATCATCTCCCATGCGTACTTTGCCCTGCAATGGGGGGGGGGGGGGGGGTAGACGCTCACGCGTGCTTATCTTGCGATGGGGAGAATCATAAGCCTTGGGCTTTCACCGGAACGACTATGTTGTAGTTACCGGGCACACAAAGGTCACTGTACTCGCTGCACAATCTCTGTTTGCGAAGGGCGTGCTTTTCAGACACAGCGAAGTAACAACTGAGACACTTGTTCGCGTTCATCTGTACCTGTGAGTGCTTGTCATGCGTCATTTGTGCGTGAGCAACGTGGGGCACGTTTTGATTTGCTTGCCATTCTTCGCATGATGTTCCAATTTGTTGCTATCGCATTCATTGCTGAGGCGTAAGCGTTGTAGGCCCGTGTGCTCAGATTTGGGTACTTGTTAAAGAACCCCAGATGGTCGAAATTTCTGGAGCCCTCCACCACGGCAGCATCTCTCATAATCATATAGTGGTTTTGGGACGTCAAAGCCCACATATCAATCAATCATCGCATTGATTGCTTCGCATTTGCGACTAAGCTGCGACTTTTTTCAATCGTCAGGACAGATGCCTTGAACGTGACACCAGACGGGCAGCTTCGTGCCGTTCTGGTACTTCAACACGACTGCTATGACATGTCATCAGTGTAAGGCATTCAATGCCACAAGCACCCTGCTACAGTGTCACTGAAACTCAATCGGAACACTGCCGGTGTGTGTGTTCAAGAATTTGCAGCAGAGCCACCACACCTATATGCAACAGAGGCATCATCATTAGGCCTAGCAGTCTCAAGAGGAACAACTGATCCAGACAACAAAACAAAGCTTACACGTTCTAGTTGGCTTGAGATAAAATGAAGCATTGCTTGCTTATATCAGTGGTTTATTGACGTGACGGAGAGCAGGCAGCACGGGTTCATTACAACCAAGATGTGCATCGTAAACGTACCCGTGTCATTAGGCATATTCAAAACGGGCAGATAACCATTTTGGTGGAGGCCTTATCGTGAAACGGCGCAACAACAAAAAAAAAACACGAAACACTGACAAATAAAAAGATGCAAAGACAAGCGCAGCTTCACGATCAAGGACCCTTACCAACTCGGCCAACTATCGGTGCTGGTAGAAGACTACATAGGCTGGCTGTGAACCTGAAAGACACGGGTTCGATCCTGGTTGTAGCGGTCGCATTTCTGTGGAGGTAAAACACCAGGTGCCCGTGTACTGTGTCATGTCGGTGCACATAAAAGGACCCCAGGGGCACAATACTGTACACATTCAATAGCAGAAGGGAATGCAAGAACAGCATAAGGGAGCTAATGAGCAAAGGGAAAGTACCCAGGTGGACCATACAATGAACTTGCAAATGCTTTCAATGTATTTAACTACTAACATAATTGAATATCAGTACTTGAGGGTACTGTTTTTCAAAGCTTGAAACTGAAGATAGTCATGACTAACAATTTATTAGTATTGATGCTTTGACTGATTCTCGGGTAGTAATGCAATTTTACGAGGTCTTGGGTGATGGCGCTCATAGTCATTTTCACAAACTGTAGGCACTAGATAGGATTAAGCCAGACACAAAACAGGCTTATTTGCTTCTCCTGCCAAAGCAGTTATTTTTTGATCTAGTCTAAATCGTACGGAGACCCGTCTGGATCTCTATTGATATCTATATTTTTTCATAGTCTGTTTTTTGCCTAACTGACATCAAATGATTGACAACACTGCCGCTTCCAGCTCCTGTTCTATGTCTGACTGTCAGATATGTACATGCAAGCCTCAACCATTTCTGGGTAGCGTGTGATAAAATATATTACGCAACATGTTATATTATATTACGACTCCTGCTGGCCGAAATTATCCAAAGTCCTCCACTACAGCATAGCCCAAGTCATGTTGGGACGTTGAACTCTAGAACACCAACCAGCCTATAATTTTGGTATAAACATGGTGCAACGTGTGAATGAAAACTCCACACAGCTGCGGCTGTCCGTGACAACAAAATGCTGGAAAACTATTTCAGGCTGCCACATTCACTTCAAAATCTGTTAAAACAATGTGACTACAAAGCATTCCTCATTTCCTAGTAGCTGCTAAAGGCTGACGCTGATGCTGCCGCTATTGAGTGTATATTGCAGCCATTAGCGTACCAGTCATCAAGCCTAGTGAGGAGGAGAATTTCGGAACTGAAGTAACACAAAGTTTGGGCCTGTAAATGCGTACAGGCAGCTAACAAGACCTTTGATTATTAACCGAAAAATTAAATTGGCAAAACTCGCATAAACAGAATTATAACATATTCAACAAAGTGATTCAGCAACTTCAAAAAAAAATTTTAAAGCTGCGAACATGTGTCAACTACACATATTGCATACATACACTTAAAAGAACACACACAGAGAAGAAAACAACGTGGTTTGCTCATCTGACTGGGACGTAAACATAGACGAAATCTCTGAGGACTATAAAGTGAAGGTGGGTGAGGGCAAGGACAATGTCCAACCGTATCATGCCAGAGTCTATTCACACTTCTTTGAAATAAAAGGGCCAAAACACAATAATTTGCAGTGGTTGCAAGGTAAAAGCAGTTTCAGTCTTCTTTGCTTACCACTCGAATAGCACATGTCCTACTATATGTGCACGGAAGCTGGCAGCGTGGCAACAATCAATGTTAGTGGTGCATTCTGCTCTGTTATTTTTTTTTACGTTGCCTCCACACTTGAAGTCTTGCGCCAGGGGCAATCAAAGCAGTTACACTGTCGTCACCAATGCATGCGGCATTACAACCTAGCAACTAATGAGACGTTTCCAGTAATCAAGTGCAGTTTTCACTGTTGACTCAATTCGCGGTGACAGGCCTCAACTTATCCCATAAGTTTGCGGCGCAGTCATGCCATCACATTGGTCACATTCACGGGGACATTCAATGAGCGTTAGAATTATATACACACAATATTGACAAAAATATGGCAGCTGGGTCAGTGTTAGACCTGGCGCTTTCTGCCCAGAGAGAGTGACAATTGGGGCACCTTTCAAGAACTGCTGCAAGAGCCACTTTTTTTTTTTTCCTCGTGACAACAGAGCTGTTTGGACCAATGACTAGTGTAAAGTTTTACAAGACTAATTGATGCTTGCGTAATGGTATGTATTAGTAACTGCAATATGCCTTTCAGGTGAGTGAAAACTTCTAGTGTGCGAAAATGTTGAAAGAACTTTCAGAACTTCGCACCTAAAAACTTTACTTGTTTGACTACCACCCGAGAGGCCAACCTGTAGCCCCACACACCTATAAAGTCTTCATTGTCAATTTAAATAAACTCTAAAAGGTAAATGGGGCACATGCTGGTGCTGATTGCAAAGCTTTGGCATGTAAAGCATTAAAGCCGTATAATATGTTTGAGATCTCAAAAGGGACTACATAGTTGGCACTAAAACACTTAAAATCAGAAATTTGTTGGCAGGATGAAGCACTGGTGCAATGACAAAGTGATGGGAGCACATTCTGATAGCGTAAAGAGCGGGAATAAGAAGGAACATACGAGCGTTATCACAAAGGACCATTCATTTTCTGAACTAGACTCTATTAAAACGTCTCCAAAGGCGCAAATGGGCATGCATCAGCTGCCCCATCGACGAGTCAGGTTTTACCAGACTTCATCGGGCCTTCTTGGCAGCAAGTGTCGTCGCCAATTCTTTCATCGGCCTCCTCTTCTTCCTCGGCGTCTTCTTCACCACTTTTCTCGTACAAAACGTCGCCTTCTATGGCCTCCTTGTGACTGGAAAGCGACTCGTGCGACAGACTAACGACGCGACGTCGTGGTGCCTCCGGTTGGTGAAGCTCGGATTCCGACACCTCCTCAACCCGCTCGCGTCTCGGCCTCTCCGGCCTGGTCCAGTAGAACAAGACGAAGAGCTTCACAAAGATCATTGCCGCAAAAACGCCAAGGACGCCAATGCAGATGACATTGATGATGTTGTTCGCCATGCTCCACCAGGTTTGGTGCTCTGCGAAGTTCCGCGCAAACTTCCCTAGCTCCGTGCCGAGGCTGGAGAGTGGGCTGAAGAGGGCCTTGGACAACAGCTCGGATAGGACGAACAACGGGTTGACCTACGACCAACATTAGTGCGTACATGTTAAAGGGACACTAATTCGGAACACTGAATCAGTTTAAATTGATAAATTGCACACTGAGAAGTCAGTTTCCATTTTAAAATTGAGCACTGAAATCGCTGAAAGTGGTGTTGCATATTTAAAAGCGTACATTTTTTGGGTTTTTGTATCGTTGACTCAATGAAGTTTTATAAAAGTTCATATGGTAAAGGAGTACTGACACAAATTAAAAATATTTTTTATTGTTGCTCTAAATAAAAGAACTGATGTCGAGAAACCTAAAATGAGTATTAAGATGCCTGGGAATGCGTCGAATATATTTTTACTACTGCTACCTTAAAAAAACGCATTGGGTTTTGATATCAAGGGGGCTTCTCAGTGACCTGTCAAAACTGTGACGTCATGCGAATACGGCAACTAGCGACATACGGCGAATCTGTCATGTGCTGGCGGTGCATAAAAACAATGAGCAAATTGTCATTCAGTGGATGCTGCAATTTAGGCTGCACGCCAGATGCAGAGCTCGCAAACTTGGGAACTGTCCCAACATGTCGGAATAATGTGCATTGCAGCACTAGCAGACGCTCAGGGATGAAAACTTTAAAATTAAAAAAATATTTTATATGCGTTGTCTGACTCCAGTGTGTGGAGAGCATTGCCATTGCTAACCAAGGAAACGAAAAATGTCCTGAAGTAATGTAGAGTACTGGGCGAGTTCGTATAGATTCATGTCGAAGCACAGAACAGGGAAAACTGGACACGGTAAAGAATACACAGGACAGACAGGCACTAACTGTGACCTGGAGTTTAATGAAAAAAAAAATCTGTCTATTATAGTTGGTAACAGCAACAATGATATGACGTCACGTAAACATCCAAAAAATATCCGAAGGTAGAAAACCAAAATAGAGGCAAACCGCCTGTAACAACTTATGTAAAACCAGAACTTTTTACCTTTTGCGTACGCCACTAGTGATAGGAGATCCCTGTGACAGTCTCGAACTTTGCTACCTCCTAATTCTGCATTTATTATGTAACCCACTTTTTTTGCATTTTTTGTACTAGGATGCAATAACAACAGTGAGTAAACAAATAAATGAAGAGCACCTAAACCTTTGTTAGACTTCAGATGCAAAAACTTGGCAGGTACATGCCAAGGCGCTCCTCCTACTCTTGCTCTCCTACTCCGGCAACGAAGAGAAAGCTACGGGGCGGATCTTCTTTACATGTACCACTACCGAAAGTAGTCCGGTATGTCACCCCTTCCGTGCCGCTATTAGAAGTGACAGCTGTGCGCAGTGAGTGCTTCATACTGGCGCAGACGCCGCTTTGCGTTCAATGAACACCAGACCAGCTTTGCTTAAGTGCCGCGCCTCTAAAAACCTAACCTAAGTTAACCTAACCTAACCGGCATTAACCAGATTCAGGCCCTTGCTTGCTCAGCTATTTATTCAGATTTCACACGTGTAGAACCAGCTTTAATTTTTCATATTTTGACGAGAAACTTCAATTAATCAAAAATAAAGGTGAAAGAAGTCCGAAATGTCATGTCAGCGGTCCTCTCCCGCTTACCTGACGTCAGGCAGAAAGATTGAAGTTAGCAGCCTTACCTGCAACACAGGGTCAACGTGCAAGCTTTCGTAGTACCTCTCGCACTCTGCGCTGCTCGTGCGTCCCAGAATCTGTTGGAGCCAGCCGGGGCTGTAGCCCGGCTGGCAGTGCTTGGGCGGAACCACATTTTGCGAGATGTACGCGTCCCT
The DNA here is from genome assembly GCF_043290135.1 of Rhipicephalus microplus. Classification (NCBI taxonomy): domain Eukaryota; kingdom Metazoa; phylum Arthropoda; class Arachnida; order Ixodida; family Ixodidae; genus Rhipicephalus; species Rhipicephalus microplus. The sequence goes on along the minus strand of NC_134706.1, from coordinate 33,237,919 downwards.
TCGTGCGTGCTCCAGCTGGCCCAAACAAGAAAGCGGGCACATGGTTACAGCTGCACTAGCCAGAATCGTACATGTCTAGCTGCACTTTGCTTTTGTAGTACTAAAAAAGAGTTCATCACAGGTGGAGTATTACTGCAACAGTGTGCCTTTCATGAAGGGAATTACTGCTACAGTAGTACTCCATTCACAAAGCAGTACTACCACAGTAATACTCTCTCTTCTCGATGTTGTCGCAGCAGGAGGACAACTAGGAAAATACTTTGAGTTATCCGACTGCGAATGTGTTTTGAAGCTTACTTTGACATGACTAAATGAATCGAACAGATAATTAGGTCAAGCAAAGCAGAAGAGACTATAGATGTTGTCTTTTATCTGAGTGTAGTAATTACTACGTAAATTGAAAATAATTATAAATTTGACAAAGTATTACCCTTTTCGGCATTGGGCAAGAACACAACCTTCGTATTACCTGTCCGGTACACTATCGATTGCGCTACAACAAAAGCCAACTCCTGGTGCATTTCATTCAATATTTCTGTATTCACAATTAGTGTTAGCCAGTGCTGCCGGTTGTCTAAAATTGGCTTCAATCGGTACAGTATCGGATGCATGATTTGAAGGTTGTTAGCTCGGATCCCACAGATTGACAGAGTGATTTTGGGTCAGCTTCAATTCCTTCCAATTTGCGTAGTAATTACCATGCCGCAAATAAAACACAGTAATTAAAGTATCCTTTAACTAGCCTAATTGTCCATTTATTTAATTTGGTTGTGTCTGCTATTGCATTTTGGGGCTTATTTTAAAGGATATAAACTAAGTTGATCGATTGAAGGTAGTCACCTGATAGCAAAGGGCCCAGTGCCAGACAAAGCTGAGCAGGAGAAAGTAAAAGACAATCATCAAGGTGATAGCCTTCCACGGGCGACCCCGCATCAGTATGATGAGGAAGACTCCCAGCATGGCGCAGGCTGGAACTGCGAGTCGAACATCCACCGGTCCCATGGTCTGGCCCCAGGCCTGGGCCAGGCGACCCAGGAGCGCATTGGCACCGTGCGGCAGCTCATCTGGTGTCACCACCGAACTGGTGAGGATGGTGGACAGCTTCTGCTCCAGCTGCGATGACTTGGTGCTGCCATCCGTGGCAAGCTTCTCCAACGTCGCCACCTGTTAACGATCACCGACAACACTTTTGTCAAGTTTCTTACAACATTCCTTTTAGAAAGAAGACAAGTACCTGTATAAGCTGGAACTTGGTAAGGTTGGTGCAATGATTCAAGAATGACGAGAAGAGAATCATCGATAAAGAAAAATGCACTGGCAAAAACAACACAGGTGCAGTGCTCTCAGATAAAAATATGCCATCAAAGACATTGAAAGAGCCACAACATCCAATTTCTTACTATAATCTGGGTTATGTAGGTTAATCCTTTTGCTTTCACAGACAAGCTGGTGAAATTCTAGTGCATCAAGCACTTAGTTTATTACCGAATATTTTATAAATGCGCGAGCAGTCTCGGAAGGGGGCAACAATGGTGCAGTTGCAAGCTGTGACCCAACAAGCCGTTTGCTGTGCGAATGTTTGCATTCTAGTGAGTGATTTGGTTCTGTTGTCAGCTGTGCCTGCAATCAAGCTACATTACCTTTCTCCGACTTTTCATTGAAACTGACCAGTTTTCCGAAACTGAAACTTTATAAATAGACCACAGGGTTAATATACTGGCTCTGCCATGCAAACGGCCTAGGTTTGATCCTCCCTTGGGCTTGGAAATTCTTATTATTAATTTTGTTTATATCTTCTTCGATGTTTCGGTCATGGACATGACGATTTTTTGCTCACAACCAATGACGCCCACATCAACACCAACGCTAGAATTTTATTGAATAAAGCTCTTTAACACTGTCGCATAAAAATCAGGACCTTTAACAGTGTTCCCATGCTCACCGAAGAGCCAATTCAAGCACCTACCTGTCAGGCCAACGTGCCTGGAATCGCCAGATATCTTTAAATGATTCATCCTATTTATCAGGCTCAGTGTTAACCAGCGCATGATGCATGTGTTTGAGTTATATTTCTGCGTGTTGATGCATGCGTGCTATTGTAAGTTATCTGCTTTGTTGTATGAAAGTGAGGGTGAGAATCTTAACGAATATCGACCGTCCTGTCAAAATTTCCTCCTCAAAGGTGAATGAACACAAGCGCATGGGCATGCACTCCATTCGGACGTCGTGAGACTGATTTCAGATGACCCCTACCTCCAGAGAGCACTGCAGGGCACATTAGAGAGACCATTTCTTTGCATGGGGAGGCGATCGCTGCTGCACTTTGGTTCTCAAGGCCAGTTCTCAAAGGACTTCATAAGTTGTGTCCAACTATAGGTTTCCTGACAGCCACTCGCCGAAATATCAATGCTTAAAGAACCCCTGACAGCGCAAGCTTTGTTTTTGAATTTTTTACACAAACTTTGTAGCTTTGCATCTGATTATCCCGAAATTGAATTGTAAATACTCTAATGCATCGTATAATTAATGCTAATGTCATTAATTCAGATTGACTTTGCATCAAATCAAAACGCCCACCTAGATATTATAACAAACTAGTGCCCCACAGCTGGGGAGCACCTGACACGACGTGCGCTCAAGTTTCGGTGATGTTGAACGTCGCAACATTATCATATAGCGGAACCTACGGTGAAGAAAGAAACGGCGCAGGTGCTTGGAGTGTGTCCCCCTCAGAAAGAAAAACATAAACATATTCATGGCGTAAGCAGCCAAAAACACCTCGAGAGCAGCCCAAGAACAGAGTGAGAGGGTTGACGAATAATAGCCTTGACCGAGTGCCAGTCGGGGTATAGTGCACACCCCGCAAATGTTCTCTGACGTCAACAATGCTCTCCTTACTCGCGGAGCGTGGAGCCTTTGTTTACGGCAAACCAGAGATGATGTCAATTGGTGGTGGTAACTTAGATGAGTATGTGACGTATGGAGACGGGGATGGTTAACAGAAGCAGAGGAGCAAGAAGTCGCAATGGAATAAACATGGCGTATGAGCTGGGCCACGTCTCCCAGTCATCATAGCATCATAAGTATGCACGTTCACTTTGAAACCAAATTATTATATCTTATAAACTATGCTCGTCACTAATAATAGGTCAGAAGTGTCCCTAGATGTAGGGCTCTCAAACAAGCTAAGCATCCTCGAGTTTCCAAATTTGGTGTCGGGTCCCTCAAGTGTGATTTCGCAATGGTGGCTGATCACAGCATGCCAGTTACCATGGCAGTATGCGGCAGCGTGCGATAACGCAGTGACTACCAATATTTTCTAAGAATCGGCCAGTTTCCATAGCAACACACAGCTGCGCGTTTCGTAAGGTGCCGGTTACTATGGCAACCTCAAGCCGCGTCCGATAAGACGCGGATAGTGCTGGTTGCCATGACAACCTCAAATCGCATCTGATAGCAAGCGCGCATCACTAACCAGTTGTCTTGGCAACGCCACATATCGCGAAGCGCCGGTTGTTATGGCAACCACAAGCCGCGGCTGATGCCGCCTTATCAGAAGGCGCCAGTTGCCATGGCAACCTGGTTGAGGAAGCGGGAACGCCCACTTCTTATCTGCCATGGCCTGTTTAAAAAAAAGCCACTCACGTCGTCAGACGAGAGGACTATCTAGAACTTGACGTAGCACGCACGCATCATTAAGCAGTTGTCATGGCAACGCCACATATTACGAAGCACCGGTTGCTATGGCAACCACAAGCCGCCTCCGATACCGCTCTATCAGAGAGCGCCAGTTGCCATGGCAACCTGGTTGAGGAAGCGGGAACGCCCACTTCTTATCTGCCATGGCCTATTAAAAAAAAAACACACACTCACGTCGTCAGACGAGAGGAGTATCTCGAACTTGACGTTGGCAGGCATCTCGTCTCCGCCGAACTTGGCGCTGTAGATGACGTTGAGAGCGAGACGCCTGAGGTAGATGAATTCGCGGTCGTGTTGGCCGTCAGCTAGCACTTGACTGAGCCTTAGCTGCTTCACCTGCTCCCCGCATTTCCTCGCCTCGCGTCGCATCGCCTTGCAATCGCAGTCACAGCTAGTTCGCTGCTTGCAGTCGCAACCAGTGGGCGAGCCGGCGCTTTCTTCGTTCGCAGTTTCGCTTTCTTCGTTCGTCGTTTCGACCACGGTTTCGTCTGGTTCCTCGAACGCCGCCGGGTATCGACTAAACTTCTTCGTTTCGGCAGCAGCCCGCGCTCTGATCTCGCTGTAGATTCGGGCCCGGGCTTCGGGAGACGTCGTGTCCTCCGATATCGGTTCGGGCAACGCGCCCGAGCTCTTCTTCGACTTGGACTGTTGGCACGTTCGCTTGCCCGACGAAGGCGGCTTGGACGCGACGCCCAGCATGTCGTGCGGGTTCACCCAGCCCTCGGTGTCGCCCAGAATGACGCGCATTCGGGACGCGTCGCCGTTGCCGAAGCGGCTCCGATAGAAGTCGTCCACGTCCGTCGAGTCGGGCTCGACCGATTGACCCTGCGACGTTCCGAGGACGGAAAGCGACAGCAGAAGCGCGCCAACGAAGTTCAAGCACGTTCGCATGGCTCGTATCGAAGGAAAGCGCTCGCCTTCGGGATTCTGTGGGCGCTTCGACGAGCTCGAGCGCCACGCGAAATCCTACACCGTCGCTGCGTCCAAGTCTTCGTCCCCGCCTGCGCTGTTTATAGCGAGTACTGATTCAATAGTTGCGACTGAGAGAAACTATTGTATTTGCTGTGCCACTCTCAGTCCTTTACACTACAAAGAAACGCAATTAAAAAGTGCACAATAAAAAAATTCCATAATTATTAACTTGACACACAAATGCAGAATGGCTAATTATGATTATTTACGATAATTCTCAGCTACAATATTGAAGGTTTCAACGCTCTCAAATGGCTGGCCTTTTGTTGTGGTTACGGAATGGCGCCTATTTGAAAGACCGTGTGTTGCACGAAGGTTGTATATTTGAAGTCAAAAGTGGAAAGCCTTATAACTTCTACGCTTTAGCCTGCTGGAGTCTTCATTGTCTGTTCACAAACATCCCGTTTTAGTTATTTTATAAACTGAAACCGAACGATGAGCTCTGAAAAGGACGTAAAGACAGGTTAGCATCTATAACACTATTTTGCTAGTTTCGTTTCGACGTATCGCTTTCTCTCTCTTTCTTTTTTCCCCACTTCTCTTTTAACGTGTGCAAGTCGTCTTAGGGAAGACGGGTGAGATTGTAAAGACCTTGTAACGTTTACGGTTTTCGTTACAGCTCTGACGGAGATCTTGGAAGAAAACGGCGTGCTGCCTTCGTTGCGCGCTAATTTGCGCTCGGAGATTGTGAAGGCTTTGGAGGAACCGTCAGCAGCCACCCGAAGAACTCCAAGGCTGCCCGAACAGAACTGCCTCATCAACGAACTTGTGCTGGAGTACCTCGCCTTCAACAACTACAAGCAAACCGCGTCTATTCTCGAAGCAGGTAAAAGAACGCAAAGGCGTCACCGAAAATTTGTGTGTGTTTGGGGGGGGGGGGGGGGGGGTGCTTGTCCTTGCTTTATGGGTAATCGCGAGTGTGTTTGTATGCGTGCGCGGATGTATAAACACACGACATGTAGTAATTCCGAAATAAGGAAGTCACTCCCCCTTCCTTTCCAGAAAAATAAACACACACCTGGCCATGCACTGAAAAAATGTTACGAAAGCAGGATTCTAGCCAGGGCCCTGCCTGGGAATTTCTTTCAGAGGGGGAGGGGGGTGTTAGAGTGCGAATGGCTAACTTTGGCAGCTGGTGGTCAATGTGAAAGTGTCCAAATACTTTAGTATCTTCCGAAAAGTGAAAGCACAAAAAAAATTTCAGTGGGTGTCCGAACCCCAACGACTACCCCATAATTACAGCCCTAATTATAGCTGTTGGCGAAGACCACGACCCCTACTGACGAAATTGTGCGTGTTTTTAGCTTACAAAAGAAGAGATTTTAATAGATAGTATAACAGCTGTCAACGTGCATTACAAATTTCTGCAAACTGTTCTTTCTTTCTTGCACCAGTAACGCCACAAGTGATTTTATTAAGGCGAAAGCCCTAGGCACATTTTTGAGCGGCCCCTTGAGCAAAACATGGCAAGGGAATGAACTGGTGTAAACCAACATTTCCTGTGTCTCTCACCTCGTCATCGGGACATCACATCCAAATTTGTGACTTCACTGACGTTACGAGGTGACATCATCTGTTGACATTGTCACTTGATCAAAGGTGAGTCCCTTCTGTGGATGCTGCAACACTGTGCAAGGTGAAGAAATTTTCAGATTAGGGTGGGAAAGTAACGATGCAACTGTCTGAGAAGGCGATTTTATGCCCGTCTCGCATTATGCAGTGTGAGGGTTCTCGCCATCTGGCCAAACGTCGAAATGCGATGCTGCTTCAAAACTTGCAAAGACAATTATTAATAAAGTATAAACAATGAACAGTTCAGTTTACAGCTCAAACTCCTCACGGCTATTGCATGTGCGATTCACTGTTCAGCCTTCTTCAGCCTTCACCACGTCAGCCGAGCAAAGCACGCACGCGTGCACCCGGCCAATCTTTCCCCAGCGCTGTGTCAGGGCTTGTCCTGTTCCATTCTTTCGTGTTTTATTAATTTGTGTGCTACCGAATGATGAATAAGTCTCGACTCGCCCGCCTTTATTATTATAATGACTACATAGTTTAAAGCCAATGACCCACTACAAAAGGCACACACGCTACTGCACACTTAGGGCCATGCAGTGGGTGCATAGCAAGTTCGAAAAGATTTGATACACTGTTCGAAGTATGCGCTTGGATGTAATATTGCTATCGCGTTCAACTCAAAGGTCCACCAATTCTTTCAGCAGATAATTTTTTTGTATTAAATTGCTGAAAAATGCAGATCCATGGATACTTATTAGTGTTAGTGCAAACAGTGTTTGGGGCTGTGTTCTGGCTAAGTACTTCAACTTCACGTTGAGTTTACTTAAAATGTGACCACTTACTTTGTGAATATTTTATCTTATATAACTCTATTTCTTGCATTTGTCTCGCAGAGAGTGGGTACCAGAGAAGCCTAGTTGGCCGTGCATTCCTTGAGAAAGAGCTCCATGTCAATTTGTCGGAGAAGGCTTCTCAACTGTAAGTGTGGCTGCACGTTGCAGTGTTCAGTAGGGAAACTAAGCATGCAATAATTTTATATTTAGGTATGACCAGTGTCGTAACTTTATTTATTCATTTTTTTTTTCATGAATCTCTTTCAGGCCATTACTGTATTCCATCATAGAGACACTTCGGAATGGCGATAGAGCCGGTACTCCAAGTGTCGCAAAGAGGACGTCCTAGAAATGTTGGTCTGCCAATTGCACAGCATTATAATTTCAGCAGATCTCTACTGAAACATTCCATGTGCATTCTATCAATTTCTTATGTTGCTTGTAAGATAACTGAACATGTTAGAATCCACATACACTTCTTAAAGTTATGCAGCAATTTTTAAGACTTATTTGGTACACTAAATGTTTTAATTAGGATTACAGAAAAATGGTTTATGTTGATAAACTATGTGGCAGTTTTAAATAAGGTGTATGTTTGTAAGAAAATTTCATACTAGTTTCTCTGTTTTTCATTGTGCAATGGCCTGTGAAGTTGTGCCTGTTTTTTTTTTTTTTTTTTTGTAAGCAAAATTGGTACGTCAGAATTGAGAACACAGGTCACGGTAAACATGATAACATGGCTCTGTTAATAAATTATGTCGACACCAACAAACCAAATGTAATTGCTGCCAGTTTCTTCACTTTAGAAACACATGCTCAATCTAATAAATATATAAAATATATATGATGTACATATGTGACAAAGTAAACATGTTTTTTGCATAGCAATACTCATTGGTCCACAGCTGGCTGTATGACATCTGCGTAAGAGCTTAATAATGCCTGCATTAATGACATCATTTTGAAAGGCGAAGTGATGCCGTACTGTACACCCACCGTCTATTTTGTCCCAGACGTACACCCTGCTTTGCTGGTCTTCGCCTTACTACAATGTGGTTTACATTTCACACTAAGCTGTATCCTAACACAGTTGTGCTTTTTCTGAAGGCAGGCTAACTGCTTGCATTTTAGATGGGCTTTTTGCACACTGCAAACCTGAAGAGCAAAACGCTGCATGTGCTGGCTTGATAAAAGTATCATATGCCTTCATTTTTGAATTGTATTTCAAGGCAATTGCTGGAAAAAGCTGTGCTTGAACATTTCGTCAGTTGATTAAATTTTCCTTCTTGGTGCACTTATGGGGCACTTGTGAGCTTTGTCACATATAGCAATCACGATCTTAGGAAACGAGAATAATGATTGGAGCACTTGTCATTCTCTGGCTGCTTTGGGTGTAGTAAGCAGGGAGTCCACAGCTTCTCATTGGCTAAGTATAGGACATTCTGGCCAAGGATTGAGGAGCCAATGTGCATTGAGATTTGGAAGGATTCTTAATTTGAAATATATACGAAACATGAGAAACGACACATTATGATAGATACTATAACAATTTTAAGCCTACTGTTCTCTGCCAAAAAAAGTGAAAGGCATGCAAAAAACCGAGGAGCACAAAAATTTCAACAATGATGTAGCAGTTCTAGAAACTGTACCCATTAACACGTAGAATTTAATCACTTGAAAGTTTACACCTATATACACCTTTTCACAGGAGGGAAAAAAACGCCGCCACGATGGGCTGTGCGCGGGAGTACAAACGCCAAGGGCGCAGCCTTGTCAGTGCATTTATGAGGGGTCACGCCAATTTGCACAGCCCAAAGAGGACTATGGCGGCGCCCAGGGAAACGTTTTTGAAAAGGTCTATAAGACTAGAAGACTTGAGGAGTTGGCGTTAATCTCCGAAAGACCGTAGCTTAAACAGTGGGTAAGCTTATGAAGGACAAAATTCTCTTCGTACCTTTGTTTTTCTCTCATCACTCTGTGGTTCTGTGCTTAAGTGGTTCTGTAAATATGTTCAATTTAAATTATATTTACAGTAATTTGTGTGTGTGTGTGTGTGTGTGTGTGTGTGTGTGTGTGTGTGTGTGTGTGTGTGTGTGTGTGTGTGTGTGCGTGTGTGCGTGCGCGCGCGCGCGCGCGCGCGCTTGTTCGCTCCGTCATTGCAAAATAATCGCCGTTGTTCATTGGCATATCTGGAAAGGAAGTTCGAATACACCATTTTTTTTTTTTCAATTTGAAATGAGTGCGAACATACAAAGCAATCTAGTAACACGTTTGTTGAAGCAACCCCCTCCCAACCTCCCGAAACAAGAATAATACTGTTATGCGCCAGCTAAAGCTGTCGCGCAATTTTTTTTTGCTCTCTGACGCTGATTACTCATTCAAACGGGTGCGACTACGAAATAAAATAAATTTAAAAAACTAAGAAAGAAAGGGACAACAGTTCGAGGTATTTTAGCGAGTGCACAAAACAATGTTGGCAACAACGCAAAAAACGCAGACGTGCAAATAATTTACAATTTTATTACGCGGCGACAAAACCATGGAGGCCGGCAAGAATGACTTTATGCAGCAGTACAAAACAATTTCCCTAAAACTCAAAAAGTGAGCGCTTTTGAGCGTACGTTTCGCGCGTTGAGCACTGCAACACTTACTCTATCGAATCGGTTGTTTTGTTGTTGTTCGTGCCTTCCGCCTTGGGCAGTGTTCCGAGTTTCTAGATGGTCACCTCACCTGCTAATTTTCGTCTTTCAGGAGGTTCCTTCGCAAACCAAACTTGGCCGAAGTCAGCGACCAGTACAGTAAGTGAGCGATTCTTTTCTCGGCACGTCTTCATCGCGATGCGAAATATCTGCCCTTGCAGCCGCAAGAAAGCGTAACGTAACGAAGTTTTAGCTCTGCGATCGTATCTCTCACTTTCGTTTTCTCCTGCTCTGTGATGTTTCAGCGGCCCTCGGGAAACAGTTGCAGCACCAGGACTGTCCTCATTATGCCGGGATGTGCAGCCTCGCTGCCGCAAAGTACGTTGTCCGCTTTGCTGTTTGTCTTTAAGGAGGTCGCGGCTTGACGACCGGGAATGAAACGTGACAGTGATGACTTGGTAAAGATGGAGTCACACTTGTCTAGAACGCCCAGCGGCCGCTTCCTAAAAAAATATGCGAAGATCGACGCCGTAATAATACCAACTATAGCCATACCGCACGCTAGGCCCCTGTGTTATAATTAAATCAATAATGGAAGCTTCTATAGCTAACGTGAGGTTGCGGCCAACAGCAGTGTCGATGGCCATGCGTTCCGTTTCATTCTATCCGCACTACTCTACTGCTTTGTGTGTATGGAAATTATAGTGCGAGGGTCCCAAACAGCTGGCCCGCGCTCCTTCCGCTAACTGCCCGGCCCTTACGTGACGTGTCTTTGACGAGCTCATACACACTTTTTAAAAATATTCCTAATTAGTATGCCCATAGCTTCACAGACGGAACTAGTCTCAAGCCTTTCTTTCTAAAGGCACTTCGTGCAGTCACCATGTGTCGAAACATAACTGCAAAACAAGAAAATTAAAAAAACTATACTTCAGAAACGACATTCATTTTTTCCATCATTTAGCAGAACGATACGTTTATAGAAACGTGATGTTGAATTTCTCACACATAGTTCTCACTAACGTCTTCGTGGCCGCCATATCTTGGAGTACAGGTTGGTTGAGATTGATATGTGGGGTTTAACGTCCCAAAAACAGCGTATAATTATGAGAGACGCCGCAGTGGGTGGCTCCGGAAATTTAGACCACCTGGGGGTTCTATAACGTGTGCCCGAATCTGAGCACACAGGCCTACAACATTTCCGCCTCCATCAGAAATGCATCCGCCGCAGCCGGGATTCGATCCCGCGACCTGCCGGTCAGCAGCTGAGTACCTTAGCCACTAGACCACAGCGGCGGGGCCAGGCTGGTTGAGATGCTCGCGGAGCAAGAAACCGTGACATCAGATTAGCACCAGTTCCCCCTCGCGTGCCTTTGTGTTCTCCCCGTGGTGCGGCTAGCGAACAGGAGAAAGCGAAAAGAGCACGAAAGAATGCGGGGACCGAACTACTCTCTGTTCTCTTCTGCACTGACGCTTTCTAATGAGATAAATAGTCACAATATACGCCGTGTTGAAGTATACGGCTCAAAGAACCCGTCCATGACATCATGTGAAAACTATATATAGAAATGAGGCATACACTAAATGTGCAGCCTTGACAAATTCAGTACTGCTTGTCAAAACACTGGCTCCAGAAACACTCCATCTTCACAGATACGAATTTTTCATGGCTATGTCCCTGGTGATATGGCCGCTTTTGAAGCCCGAATGCAGCTTTGCTGCCATGAAAAGTGAAAAAAGCAGTTAGCTCGAAGCTTGCGTACTTGGGCTGACCGTGTGATCGCACCTCGAGTGGCAATAACCACGCTGCAATATCTTGGAACTTATCGCAGATGCGAGCAGTCCATGGGGAACAGCGCGGCCGAAGCACAGGCTTTGGCGCAAGGGGCACGACAGTTCTTCACTGCCGAGGCGGACTACCACGCCCTGCTGTGTCCATCGATCGATGAACACCTGGCGGCGGCGGTGCATTGCTTCTCGCGTGCCATCGACCTCTACGTTCAACTCCAGGAGCCAACCCTGGCGGCCGCACTGTGCACCGAAGCCGGCCAATGCCTCCGCTCCATCGACCGAGCACACCTGGCGATGACGTTTTTGCAGCGGGCCGTACAGTTGCAAAGCAAGGTTGATTGGCCATTTGATTCCTTGACTTATTTGTTTATTCATCATTGAGTAAGAATGTTGGCAAAAAGCATACCAGTCATAGCTGAATGAAGGAGAGGAGATGATCATTGGAGTGAAGATCATTAACTGCATTAAAGGGCCACTCACCAGGTACCAAATTTTAGTTAGACCGTTAAGTTGTTCGGTGTCCGATGAGGAATGTTTTGCCACAAAAATGTTTTGAATCAGTTCGTTACAACATGAGAAAACTGTTTTTGTGAAGCGGCGTGAAACGAGGATAAGAGGAGGCGAGCTCGAAACCCTTGCCGCTCCTCCGCGTAGCTTTAACAAGCCAAATCTCTTCCCTACCCTCTCCAGCATCTGACCAAGAGGTCATGTGCGCATGACATGCTTGAACAAGCCCCACCCCTGTGCATGCGAGCACATTTTTTCTTCTTTTTTGACCATCGTTGTTTCGAGGTCTACTGCCTGTTTCTGCGAGATGCTTTGGAAAAGCTGGCTTAGACACGATAGAATAGATGAGCACAATGAGCGCGCGAACCCATAGGAGCGTTCTACGGCTGTCGTCTGCTCGACGTGCTGACAGTGGGGACACGCACGCATGCGAAATGGCGGCACATTAGCCCCACACCACGTTGCAGTTCATGGGGAAAAAAAGAAAAGATAACGGTCACATATTGCGTCTCATTAGTTATCTAGAGATTTGTTAATTTCTGCAAGCAGCAAATACATAAACTACGCACGTGGTGTTAATTAATTTTTGCCATGTCACGTGCCACTGTTGGCAACGTCAGAGCATAGTCATCTACATAGAGCAATAACGTCACTGCATTGCCGTGTACGTGGGGCCATTCATACGCGCACGTCATCCCTTCTTTCTCTGGGCACGTGCCCGCAAAAGGAAGGGTGAGCGGCGTTCATCTTGAAGTTTCACCAATTTCTGCAGTGCGTAGTGTTGCAAATTTTGGCAGACGTAAACGTGAACGCCCCATCTATGCATTCCGCTTGTCAGCTCAAAATTGTCAGGCCTGTTGAGTGGCGCTTTAAAGAAATCATAACGTGCATTGCATTAGACGAGGCAGTATAACTATATTTTGCTGGACCAGGTTTTACTGAGAATGGTTTGCAAAGAACACCAGGTGGTCAAAATTTTTCCAGTGTCCTTTGCGGTGGTATGCTTCATCACTCTAGGGTTTCAGCACATAAAATACTGAAGTTTATTGTATTTTTCTTTTTGTGTCCATGCTTTTGCATGCATGCCTTCGTGTTCCATGAATGTTTGCTATCTTGGTCGGATTTTTGTTTTTCGGCTTTGAACTGATCATTCATTTGACTAGTGAGAAAGTGTTTCAGAGGGGCAAAGTTGCGCATGCGACTTTATTGCACGCAGTGTGCCTTGGGCTACGTGGACGCACTTCAAGAGCTGGCTACCTGCCAAATCGAAACCGGTGAGTGCGTGCAACAAACAGTACAACGTGTTTTCCTCAGCTTTTCCTTGTTGTACTCGTCTCTTTTATTTTGCATTATACTTTGTGTACATGTTACTGTATCTTAAAGGTACACTAAAGTCAAATAACAATTTACGTCAGAGTGAAAGCTCAATGTATGACAACACTTAAAACAACAATATTATCATTAACAGTGCCCTACTTACCGAGAAATTAAGGTAAATGCACAAGAACATAAGCGCCGCAGTAGGGCATTTTCAAAATGATACCGTTGACATCAGACGGACCGCCTACAATTAATCACTAGTAATCAATCTAACTGCACTAAATAAAGAACTTTCCATGCATCAAAAGACGCAATAAAATGCTGCTTGTTCGTTTCTGTTTGATTCATGGAAAAAAAAAGAACCGCCGGACATTACTATGGGAAATTGCACGAGTGGTTAAAAAATTCAATTTTCGCGTGGGTACACGGAACAGGTAGTGCCATCTAGCGGAGCACAGTTGAAACAAAAGCGTCTGCAATCTCGGAGCCAATTGAGAGAAATTGATCAAAGGCCGTTTTCGCTGATGTGGCTCCCGCTGCATTCGGTCTGCTGCTACTAACGCAGTAAAGCCGGGCAACGTTGTGCACGGCAACAGTGACGTGAGACGGACCGGTCGGTCCGCTTCTTGACGTGGGTATTTTGAAGTGTGCTAACCCGATGCGGACCACTAAAACGTGATTTTATTTCAAAATAGGCCCTTCATTGGCACAAAAGTACCTAACGCTACGAGGTTTCTGGACTGCCATTTCAACAATCAACGTCGTCATAATAGTTGACTTCAGTGTCCCTTCAAGCCTCTTCTATTCTTAGAATGTTGCCACGGCAGTGGTACGGTGGTCACGGTTCTCGGCCGCTGACCCCCTGATGATACAGGAACTTAAAGTTGCTTACACGCCGCCTTAAGTTCCTGTATCAAAAGTGGCAGACTCGATCCTGGCCGTGGTGATTGCATTTGGATGAACACTGAATGCCAAAGGCCCATGTAGTGTGCAGTGTCGGTGCATGGTAAAGAGACACAAAAGGCAATTAACATTTACTTCAGAGTGAAATATAGTCGACTCTCGTTAGTTCATACTCGAAGGGGTCTCTGAATTTTGTTTGAATTATCAAGGAGTTTGAATTATCAGAAGTTCTCAGATAGATGACTCTGGGTAAAGGGACATACACATTATGATTAAGCATTGATTCTATCACATCTAATATTTTTTTCAAGAATTTTTAAACCCCAACTGCATGCAACGAACAGAAAGCATTGGTGCTAGCTCCACAATTTTATTGGCCATTTACTGCTTATCACACCTTTAAAAAAAATTGTAAATTGCCAACTACTTTGTTGCTATAGGTATGTGCCTTCAACACAAAGCTCTCTATACCAGTTGAGTAGTATTACGGTTTACCATGCACGTGGTTTGCTTCAAACATTTGTTTACTAGTGAAGCCTTTTGCCTTCAACACCTGAGGTGCTTACTTTTCATTTTTAGACTGTAAGGATTAATGGCATGCAAATTTTAAATAGTAGAGGAAAAGCAGCAGATATTTCCTGGTATGAAACTGTAAGAAGTATGAATGAACTGAATGATAGAGTTTGAATTAAGAAGCTTTTAAATACATTGAAAGAACAGAGGGCCAACCAAAAAATTGAATTTTGTTTGAATAAACCAAAAGTATGAATTATCACAGTTTGAATTATAGAGAGTCTACTCTATCAATGTTTGAAAATGTCTAAAACGCCATTATGATCAACAGCAGTGCTCTACTTATCGAGAAAGCAAGGTACATGTACGACACCATACGCTCCACGAGTGGGACATCTTGAAGTGATCCCAATGGCGTTGAAGGGCGCAACTACTACTGGCCGCTAGTAATCAAACCAATTGCAATAAAAAAAAAGAACCTTCCATGCATTACAGCAGATTAAAAAACGCTGCTTGTCCTTTTGTTTCATTCATGAAAAAAAAAAAAAAACCACGCTTGGTGTTACCATGGGATATGGCGCAATTGGCTCAAAAGGTCTGCTTTCGCCTGGTTTTGTTGGATAGGTGGGGGCACCTAGTGAGGCCCGTTTGAACTAGGCAAGCACAAAATTTCTATTGCAGAAACATCGTGCATTCTACCTCTGGTGTTTTTTTGAAAGAAATATACTTTCTTACTGCGCAGAGAACATTTCAGAAAGAAGACAGGTATGACTCGCTCTCTGCACACTAAGAAAGTATAATTCTTTCAAAAATGCAATATCGACCAAACCAAGTAGCCACTCTTTTGCACTTCTGGTGTGAATGCCTTATAGCGGCATAATTACGAATAAGTTGTCTTTTTAATAATTTTTTTTCATCAAATATTTTGGAAAATACAAATGTGTCTATGACTGTGTTTGCACAAAGCATCACAAGATGTTGATGCCATCGTCCTGTAAGCCTGCATTCCTATGAGCCATTGCCTACGTCAGCAGTGGTGGAGCAAAGGCGGACAAGATTTGGCAAGGTGACTGCTACGGCAGGAAGCCAGTTTCGAGGCGGGTGAGTTGAAGGGCACTAACACCATGTGAACCACTGAAATGTGGTTCTAATTCAAAATATGCATTTCCTTGTCACATAAGTAGCACCAGGAGGTTTGTGGATCGCTATTTGAGCCATCAACCTCGACATAATATTTGCCTTTAGTGTCCCTTTTAAGAACATAAGAAGGTCGAAATTGATGGGGGTCTCCTCTACAGCATGCCCCACAATGTTACCATGGTTTTTAGATATAAAAATTTAGCAATTATTATTCTAGAAAATTAACTGCATCGAAATTTTACAGAAAAGCCTAGTTTTGAATAGCGTACATAAGTGATAGCGTTTCATGTTACTTACGGGAGTTTGAAAAGAGTAGAACAGATGCACTATAGAAAGGTTGCAAATTTGGACCTATGTGGAGCTGGAGCTTCAAAAGAAAAAAATTATTATACTAAAAGCCTGCCATTTACACTTGCAGTGAATGATGCATGATCGCTTAAAGGTGCCATGACACGCAAGCTTCAATTGTGGTCTGTAAGTGTGGGTTAATCTTTGCACATTCACAAAGAAGTAGTTAAATTTTAGCTCATTTCCTTCTGGAATTAATTTATAATTGAATATTTGTATAAAGACGTGAGCAGGAAAACAGTTGGGCAACACTGGCACACTTGTGAGTGGGGACGTAGGAAGCTGCTTGCTGTGCGAGCGTCTACGTTCCGAGGAAACAATTTTGTTTAGTGCCCGGCTGCGCGTGCAGTTGAGTTATTTAAACTTTCTTCCACTTGGCTTTCATATTGAACACTTCAGAGCGGCTGAAACGGTGATGAAATGCGACACCTCCACTCCATTCGTCACACACATCATGCAATATCGCAGTGACCGGCAGCGAGCGGAGTTCGTAGCCAGCAACTTCTAGGGCTTATTTTGTACGAGAATATTCTTGTACACACACATACGTGCACGTGCACACACAGACACACACGCTCACTGTTCAGTGCCCACTACTCGATGGGTGCCTGCTACCCAATCATAGACAGATGTCATCACAGTTGTCACTACTGCCTCCAGAGGGAGCCAGCTGCTTCCTCATCGCCGATTTCTGCCCACTCAAACTAGATGTTGAGACTACTACACACTTGCGTTTTTTGCTAATACACTGTCTTCAGGGTTACAGTATTGCCCGTGAGTGGAGCCTGTACATTAATACGGCCAGCAAAGAAATTTAGGGCCCTATGTGCACGCTATACATATCAAAATTGAAGTTGTAATTGGAGTGATCAGGCTCTAATTCAAGCATTAAAAAGAAACAAGTGTAGTGTGTAGGTCGATATTTAGTGACTGTGTTCCGAATTTATGAAGTTCCTTCATGGTGTAAACACAGCCTAAATGTAGAAAAGGACGCCATTCCTTCTTCTCGTGGGGGCCACACTGCAAGAGAGAGTGCAATCGAAGTAACCCTTATCTTTATGAGGTGTGCTCTTCAGAATGTCCACGACCAGTCTGAGTCGCGTGGTCGTTAATCAGCTCCTGAGAACCTTGCTTCCTTTGATTTCTAAAGATGCAGGAAATGGGCAATCTAACGTTCATTAACTTGTGAGTGCTCAGTGTCCTCGTTTTTCTTGCGCAGAATTCATCGATAGTTTGATCCGACTTGCTCAACTCCTAGTCACTCTTCACACTGGTGTTCTTTGCTTGCTGTAGGTGACTACTCCGGTGCCCTGTCGTCATTCACTGAAGTTTACACGATATCTCAGGAAAAAAGTAAGTTACCAAGTTAACGATATTGCAACTGTGAAATAAATGTTCCGTTTGATACTGCCTTCCTCTTACGCCTGCTCTTTTCGGTGCAGGCATGCACGGCGGCCGCCCGATGGGCGCCATGGCGACGACTCTGGCATCGGCGGAGATCATGCGGCTTCTGTTGCTCCTAGTACTACAGGTGAGACTGTGTTCATGCTCCAAAGAAAATGATGATTTCAGGTTGCAGATTGCATAATGCCAGATCACTACCACACAAGCTACAAAACACTTTCAAAAGGCAGATCTCTTTAATGTGGATTGCTGTACTCGTGTGATGCATAACTACACCGAAACCCATTTTCGACAAAAACGTTGATGTATGTTAATTTTAGGGCCTGAGGCGTTATACCCTCGGTGCTTGAGGGGATTGGAGTGTTGCTAAAGCATACTCATAATACTAACATTTAGTAAAAAAACACAATTTTACCTCGTCACCCACCCCACCCCCCCAAAAAATGAACATGCAGTACTCTCTTGTAGAAGCTAAGTCATTGTGACGATTTGTTATGAGGGGTACCTCGTTATAAGCGGTATTTTGATTCAAGCGACTACTAAAGCTATTGACCTGTGATTATGCTGCAACTGTGAGGAAGTCAAAACACAATGTATTTATTCAGTGAAGCAAAACTTTATTAAGTGCAAACGAGTTATAGTGAGCTTTGGCTTTCAGGCTGGAGAGCGAATGAGGAGGAGAAAAGCTGTTGCCACTTTCGTAGGAGAAGTGTGGATGTCACGGAACGCTGCGGGAGTTCCGTGCTGGAAAGTGCCGTAAATACTATGGCTTGAGGTTGTGCTTGTTGAGTTAAAAAAAAAAAATTCATTGTGGCTACACAGTGCAATCGTGAAAAGTAACTGGTTCCACAGTAGGTACTTCGCATGGTTGCCGGGCAATTTCTTCCCGGGTTGTGCAGCCCTGAAGTTTGTGAAAAAAAAAGTTAATCTGCACCTTGTTGTCGACGATCAAATGCACCGTTCGCTGCACTTGTTGTACCATTCAGATATCCATGTTTGCGCACCTCCTGTCCACACCATTAACAAATGTTTGGGAACGAAATTCAGTGGCCCTAGCACACATTTCGACCGTTCGTCAAAAGTCAGATGGTGCATTTCAGCTTCAAAAGCGCTCTTAGGAGCGCTGTAACTTTTTTGAGTACATATGATACAGCGCAAGTGAGCCTGCAGTCTCCTGGCAACTTTTTGACATTCAAAAGATCGCTGTTTTCTAGAGTCGCAAAGCGCCAGGAAGACTTTATTTTCATGGAGATTTTATCGTGGCGGACATCAACGATATGATTGCGACTGAGATTAACAATTCGGGGGCGGTCCTATCAAATTTAAAGGTTCCCGTTCGCTTCACATTAAACAGCTGCGAGCACTCGCTACACTTGCTAGGTACCCATTACTAGGCGGTCATCGGTCATGAGTTTGGTACTTTTGTGGCCTGTTCTTTTGCTGCGTGACACTTGTGCGCTGGCAGCATTAATTTGACACTGCATGCACAGAAACGTCGCCACCGCTTGACGATGCCTCAGCTCCCCACTTTCTCCGGAGCAGGTCAAACTGTTCGTGCACTCCGTGTAATGTGGCTTAAATGTATATGCATTTGGGTCGGGATCGGAAGAAATTTCGCATAAGGCAACACTTATTTCGAGCAAAGCTATTTTGGTATAACAAGGTGTCACTGTAGTCGGGTTGCGCTGTTGAGTGCGCAGTGATGGGCTTGATTCTCAATCGTTGCAGTACAGTTTCGGTAGGGGTGAAGTGTGAGCATGCTTGTGTGCGTTGATTCTTGTTCTGGTTGAAGAATCACCTGTTGAAAATATTCCAAACTACCTGCTGAGGCGTCCTATACAGTTGAACCTTCTTATAGCGAACCTCGATATAATAAAGGTTCTTTTATTCCCCGACTTTTTTTATTCCCCGCCATTGCTACATAGAAGCACATGTATTTGAGACTTCTCTGTAACAAAGTAACAGTGAGAGACCACATATTTGAGACCTCTATGTAACAAAGTAACAGCAAGAGACAACCTTGATATAACAAATTTTTCCCATGGACAACTCCCCACTCCAAACCAAAATAAATAAATAAATAAAAAACTACATTTGCACCTGTTCGTTCTCGACACCGAGCATGCGTCTATGGTGTGGCCCCCGACGACGTTCAGCTTTGGTTTTTTTCTAATGCGATATCAATTAAATGGACAGTCTCGGCTGGTTTTTTGCCGTCGCCGCAGCCATCATTCACTGTATAGACGCATGCTTATCTCTCACGCGTACTTTGCCCTGCGAATGGTGTGGGGGGATGTAAATGATTGTGCGCACGCGCCTATCCTTCGGTGGGGAGAGCGGTGTGCCTTCGACTTTGACTGGAACGATTTCGTTTAGCTGTTTGGCACACAAAGGTCACTTCACTCGCTGGACAGGCACTGTTTGTGAGAAAGAGTGCGCTTTTCAAACACAGCGAAGTAACAACTGGGGCACTTGCTAATTCGCACTCATCTGTACATGTGATTACGTTTTGTGTGTTGTTTTTTTTTTTAAGCAGTCGAGAGGTAAACGTTGCTAGTTCGCTCTCGTCCTGTGTATGATTTCGTGCATCATTTGTGCCCGAGCCGCATGCTGCACGTTTCGATCTGCTTGCCGTTCTCAGCGTTACATTCAAGGTTGCTGCTATCGGATTCATTTCTTCGCCCTTGCGGTGAAACTGTGCCTTTTCTTATTTTCGGACAACTGTGTCGTCACCATCGAGGGGATGTCAGATTAGACGCTGATTGAAACTCTTTGAGACCACGGTTATGACGGATATTTGAAGATCGACTCATCACGCGTTTCCGTCTTGCACCGCACCACAAGTTCGCAGGCTGGTACCTTTCGGGATTAGCCGATTAGCTCTGGCAAAACGACGGAGCATTGAATGCAATGCAATCAACGTGATGTCAAAAAATTGTGATGTTATATGAAGTAAGGCTGGCAGCCAACTCTTTTGGATCCAATATCCCGGAACTCGTACAAAACACTGGTGTGAGCAAATACCGCCGCTCCAGAGAGAAGTGCTCTTTTCACACAGTCCCTTCGTGTTGAAACCGCACCGATACTCGCCGAGATAGCAAGCGCACTAGCAGTCGTGATTGCCCTTAAAATTCAAGTTCATTATTGCTATTTGAGTGATCCCCCTTTTCCAGGCAATAGGGACGGGCCGACTTATTCGATCTCTGCTTCAGCAGCGCTCGCACACTTGTACCCGCTCGTGAAACTTACGATGCGCGGGGGCATGTTATCAATTTAGACTTGCTACGGAACATGGCGGCGATGGCAAAAACCCGCCGAGAGTGTCATATAATTGCAACAATAACGCAGATTTTACTGTAAAATAAGTGTTTTGGGTTAGCTCTGCCTCTGGTCTCTCTTTTGTTTAAATTGAGCATTTATGTTTTCAAATTTTTGTACCGAACCTGCATGTAAAGAAATCCTATTTATAACGAAGTTTTCCGGGAATTCATCAATTTCGTTATAGTATCCAGGTTTAAGTGTATAGCCCTGGTGTTGCTTTGGAAACAAACGTTCTGATACTGTACCGTTTTCCTATCACTTTTTTCTTTCTGTAGCCATCAGCGCAAAAGATGCCCGCAGAGCACGCCGCCCTTCTCGACCGTTACCTGTACGACAGCCCGGAAGAGACCACACCGAGCAAACGTGAGAGCTGCTGATGTCATTACTTTTGTCAACGTCATGAGCCACTGAACCGCAGTTGATGAATATACTATACACTGTAGTGTCACCAGCAAATTACCACACACTGTTAACAATAAGAGACTGCTCTCTCTGTAAGAGCAAACGTGGGTAACTAGGCAGGTCTGTTAAACGTTGTTGATTCGCTTTGCATGAAACCACGTATTTTTTGGACGGAGCGAGAAAAAGGCACATATAAGATGCTCGCAATAGTTGACCGACTCTGTCTCTTTGTTTGGTAGATATGTAGTTGGTGGCAACATTGATAGATGCCGACCAAACTGAAACATGTTTATCAACATTTGTGTAGCACGTGTAGTTTTGTGCTAGGAAAATTGAATGGTTAACTAGGAGGTATGCAAAAACAAAAGACTGCAGGTAAAGCAATGGTGCTATTTTTGCAGGATTTTCGCAGCGTCTTCTCTAGCTTAATTAATATTTCTAATCGGTAAAACTGGAATGCATCTAAATACTAGTGCATAAAATTTGTCCTGGTAGCCAAAGGGGGCTCGTGTTGCTATAACAATTATTAGATTTCATTTTGTATCTTGTGAATAAATAAATAAGTAAATACAAGTAACAACCATGTCTTCGCGAAAATAGAGTTTGAGCTCTGGGAAATACTACCCCACTAACACATTAACAGCTTTATCTGCAAGGTCGCCAAGTTGTGTAAATTAAGTTCAGCCAAGGGAGAGACAAAAAGAAACTTAAGGCCTCGTTTGCAGAACTAGTAGACTATTTTTCTGTAACTTTCCTGGGAAGTTCAAGTCTACTGGAAAGGCAGAAAGAAGAACTGACAGTTGAAAGAAGATAGCTGAACAAGCAATATTCAAGTTCGAGCTCGTGTTTCGACAAGGAGGCTTACGAATATGAGCTAGCAAAGTTTGAATGCCATCGCTCCTTACAGGAGAGAGCAAAAAAAGGACATTACAATTAAAATGCTGAAATACTTTAGTAACCTTTAAACTGTCAGTTTCATTGCAAGTTTGCTCCTTCTTTTGTTCTTTCTTTTAGCGAGCTACATGAACGAGGACGTCTTTCTGCTTCTGCAATCATTAGTGGTGAGGGTTTCCGCTTCATTTTCATATATATATATATATATATATTATCATGTGACATATGTTTTGGTCACCATGCTGCCACTTTTGCAATGTAGATGGCGTTTGAAAGCAAGGACCGAGAGTCGGTTAAGCTGCTTCAGGGCCACCTGTGGTGAGCTGCCTAATTTGAACTTTTTCTGATTTTTAGCCTTTGAACATTTATCTCGAGCATACGTATACGTATACTAACGAAATGTGCTGAGAAATTGTATTTGGAAAAAAAGCAATGGATTATATGGTAGACTCTCGATAATTCAAGTTCGTATAATTCAACGTTTCAGATAATTTAAGCAAAAAAAAATTTTTTTAAAGTCTGTCGATAAGTGATGCTTAGAAGTCTCTCACTTGTCGGACGCTTTCTAATGTCAATTTTGCCGCAGTGCATTCGTGTCATGCAGAAAAGCATTCTAAATGCGAGAAGGGGCTAGAAGTTGTTGCGGGGCACAACACATTTTGTTCCTTATTTACACTCGGGTGCATGCATTGTATCTTAACGAGTACCAGTACGATTGCCGACATCTAAGAACATCACTGGATATCATGCAGATCTATGATCATGCTGCAGCACTGGGAAAAAATAAACACCACAACACCGTTCGTTAAGTTGCATTGAGGAAAATTTTTAAGAATGTCTGATAAATTGGATCGAACTCCTGTGGCCCCCTTGAGCTTGAATTATTGAGAGTCTACAGTATTTGTAAAGTTATGAAATTCAAAAATGTTAGCTTTAATCTTTATAAATGTCCAGTTACCGCTCTAGTTCGTCCTGTGGTAAGATACTAGTGCGAACGTGTGCTGCAGTGGTTAAAACTGCATGCGCTCTGGTTACAACCGAAGGCAGTTGAATACTCAAAGATCTGGGCACCTTTTTCTAATACTGTCGAATACCAGTAGCACAAATTCCTATGTAATAGTACTATAAAGGAGATTTATTAAGCAGAAAGGTTGGTGCTTGGAAGGCTTGGAAGGCGATGCACCAGCCGCAATTTCCGAGCTCGAGCCGCTGCTGCACACTCGATGCTGCTGCCTCTGCGCCGGAGTACTTCCTCTTCTTTACAATGGCCCCACGGAGAAAAAAAGGAGCCATCCTGGCGACTTAGTCCTGTGCAGGCGGCGTTGAACCGTGGTATTGCTTGAGCCTCTGTACGTGTACAACGTCGCGGTTGCGACGTCGCAAGTCTGATGGTGGCGTAAGAGGCTCAATGAGGTAGTTTACTGGCGAAGTTTGTTCGACAATACGATATGGCCCATCGTACTTTGGCAGAAGTTTGGAAGAGAGCCCAGGTGTGTGATGCGGCACTGACAGCCATACAAGAGAACCCGGAAGAAAAACGGGAGTTGAGGTCTGGGCATCACGAATTGCCTTTTGCCTGTTTTGGTCATCGCAGGTAAAGCGACGAGCTAACTGGCGGCATTCTTCTGCGTGTCTGGCGGCGTCCAAGATCGGTAGGCACTCGGACGCGTCTGGTCGATAGGGCAAAATGGTGTCAATGGTGTGGGAGGGGTGACGGCCGTAGAGGAGGTAAAAAGGGGAGAAGCCTGTTGTCGCTTGCGTTGCCGTATTGTAGGCGTATGTAATGAATGGGAGAACTAAGTCCCAGTTAGAGTGGTCAGGCGTCACATACATAGATAGCATGTCACCGAGAGTACGATTAAAGCGCTCGGTAGCCCCATTGGTTTGTGGGTGGTAAGCGGTACATGTGCGATGTACAATAGCACACTCAGCGAGCAATTTTTCAATGACCTCGGACAAGAAGGCGCGGCCGCGGTCACTGAGGAGTTCTTGAGGGCCTCCATGACGCAACACAAAATGACGTAGTAGGAAAGTGGCAACCTCTTGTGCTGTAGCCGTTTTAAGAGCAGCGGTCTCAGCATAGCGCGTTAGGTGGTCGATAGCAACTATTATCCACCTGTTGCCAGTCGGAGTCAATGGAAGTGGCCCATAAATATCTATTCCAACCCGTTCGAAGGGTCGGGAAGGGCATGGTAAAGGCTGCAGTTCACCGGCGGAGGCGTGTGGTGGAGATTTTCGGCGCTGGCATTCGGCACAAGAGCGGACGAAGTTGCGGACGAAGGTATACATGCCACGCCAGTAGTAGCGATGTCGAAGCCTTTCGTAGGTCTTGAAGACTCCTGCGTGGCCACATTGTGGGTCAGCGTGAAAAGAGGAACAAATCTGCGACCTCAGGGTTCGTGGAACGACGAGCAGCCACTTGCGTCCCTCTGGTGCGTAGTTACGTCGATAGAGAAGCGTGTCACGTACCGAGAAGTGTGGAACTTGGCGCCGAAGCGTTCGCGTCTTTGGGAGTTCAGAAGTGTCGGAGAGATCATTGAGGAGAGACACAGTCCACGGGTCATTGCGTTGTTCGATAGCAATGGTGTCAAAGTCAAGCGATGACAATGTGGAATCGCAAGCGGAGTCAGCTGTGGCATTCTGGGACAGGGGGGAACGGGAAAGGGCGTCGGCGTCAGCATGCTTCCGTCCTGACCGATAAACCACGCGTATGTCGTAATCTTGAATTTTCAACGCCCAGCGAGCGAGGCGGCCAGATGGGTCTTTTAACGTCGAAAGCCAGCACAGCGCGTGGTGGTCGGTCACGACGTCAAAAGAACGACCATATAGATATGGGCGAAACTTTCCAAGGGCCCACACAATGGCCAAGCACTCCTTTTCTGTGACGCTGTACTTGCTCTCAGCCTTGGTAAGTGTGCGACTAGCGTATGCCACGACGTATTCCTGATGTTCCGGTTTACGCTGTGCGAGCACAGCACCCAGGCCTACACCACTGGCGTCGGTGTGGATTTCAGTTGGCGCTTCAGGATCGAAATGGCGTAGAATTGGTGGCGTCGTAAGAAGCCGTCGCAGGGTGTTGAAAGCCTCGTCGCAGGCAGGGGACCACGATAAGAGATCTTTACAGCTGCTGAGAAGTTGCGTGAGAGGTGATATAATAGACGCGAAGTTTCGGACGAATCGCCGGAAATACGAACACAAGCCGATGAAACTTCGAAGTTCTTTGATGGTGGCAGGTTTAGGAAACGCCGTAACAGCTCGCAATTTCTCGGGATCCGGGAGGATGCCTTCCTTGGAAACAACGTGGCCCAAAATGTTCAGTTGACGCATGGCAAATCGACATTTTTTGAGATTTAATTGCAAACCGGCGTTAGTTAAGCAAGTAAGGACGTGCTGAAGGCGACGTAAGTGTGTGTCAAAGTTAGGGGCGAAGACCACGATATCATCGAGGTAACACAAGCATATCTTCCATTTTAGTCCACGCAGGATGTTGTCCATCATTCGTTCGAACGTTGCAGGTGCATTGCAAAGTCCGAAGGGCATGACGGTGAATTCATATAAGCCGTCTGGCGTGACAAAAGCGGTTTTGGGGCGATCGGCCTCCGCCATAGGCACCTGCCAGTAGCCTGACCGCAAGTCTAACGAGGAAAAGAACTCGGCACCCTGCAAACTGTCCAAAGCATCGTCAATGCGCGGTAGTGGATAGACATCCTTCAGCGTGATCTTGTTCAATCGCCGGAAATCGACACAGAAACGAATAGAACCGTCTTTCTTTTTGACGAGAACCACCGGAGACGCCCATGGGCTCTGTGAAGGTCGAATGACGCCTCTGCGAAGCATGTCGTCTACTTGGTCAGCAATGACGCGGCGTTCTGTAGCGGACACGCGATATGGTCGTTGTCGCAGCGGTGAGTGGGACCCAGTGTCGATGTGGTGTTTTACTGCTAAGGCACGGCCGAGAGATGTTTGTTCAACGTCGAAAGAGTGGCGGTAGCTCTCAAGAATGGTGAGGAGTTGTGAACGCTGCGAAGATGTCAAATCTGCAGAGATGAATGGTTGAAATATGTTTGCCGACGTTGAGTCAGGCGCTGAGACGACAGCCAGTTCACAGACGGAGGTAGAAGGCACCTCATCGGGGACGGATATAATTCTGGAAGAACTGATTGTCTCGACGTGGCCAAGGCACTCGCGACAAAGTAGAGATAAAGACGACGACTCATGATTATAAATTGGCATTGTGGTTGACCCTTCTACAAGATCGAGAGCAGCAAAAGGCAGGGGGAGAGCTCTTCGGGCGACGAATATTGGAGATGGCGTGAAAAAGACCGTGCCGTCGGATATGGCGCTGCATGAAACTGGCACGAACGCAAAAGAGCATGGAGGGATGTAGGTGTCATCGCTAACGACAAGTTTAGCGGCAAACTGGGTGTCGACGGACGCTTGGTCATCCAGTGAGCAAAATTCGACCTCAGCCCTAGCACAGTCAATTACGGCGTTATGACGCGACAAAAAGTCCCATCCCAAAATAATATTATGGGAGCATGATGAAAGAACAACGAACTCTATCGTATACAGAACGTCCTGAATTGTCACGCGGGCTGTACATACTGCGGTCGGTTGAACAGGTTGAGCACTGGCTGTGCGAAGCGATAATCCGGAGAAAGGCGTCGTAACCTTACGAATTGAGCGGCAAAATTCAGCATCTATTACCGAAACAGCTGCACCGGTATCTACAAGAGCGACAGTAGGGATATTTTCGACGAACACATCAATAACATTGGTAGGTGACAAATGAGGACTTGGGCAAACCGAAACTTGCGCAGTTCTTGCCTCAGGAACTGCGTCGTCTAGTTTTCCTCCTCGTTAGGTGCGGGCCGTCGACGCATAGGAGAAGGCGAGCGGCGGCGTGGAGAGGGTGAGCGAAGACGTCCCGGCCGAGGGCGGTGGTCGTCCTGGTAGCGGGCTGGCATTGGAGTGGAGGAACCGTATCGCGCGTTGAAGTCAAGCGGGAAGAAAGGCTCACGGCGGTTTTCATTGGTGATATGCGTCCGGCGGCGGCAATACCTTGCGACGTGTCCGGGGTATCGACAAGTGTAACATATCGGGCGATTATCGAGGGTGCGCCACGGGTTGGCGGTGTTAGTGCTGGTCCAGTGAACTGGAGCTGGGGGATAGCTCGCGCGAGGCTGGAACGGAGGCGCAGGCGCCTTGCGAGTTGGCATGGCTGCAGCCGCGGCGTAGGTGAGAGGAGCAGCCACAAGATTAGGCTCGCGAGCAGCTGGTAAGGCCTCGGCGACCTCTCCTTGAATGACGTCACGTAGAGACGATGGTAAAGTTGTGGTAGCTTCTGGTGTGAAAGGCACCAAGGAAAGTTGTCGTGCAACTTCTTCGCGGACAAATGCTTTTATTTCGGCCATTAGTGACGCGTGGTCATGACCACTGATCGCACTAGACAGCGATGCCAAATCGTGCGCTGGAGGACGTCTTGTCAGCGCTCGCTGCTTCCGCAATTCATCGTAGCTTTGGCAGAGGCTAATTACGTCGTTAACAGTGGTCGGGCTTTTCGCCAAGAGCATTTGAAAAGCGTCGTCGTCAATCCCTTTGAGGATGTGCTTACATTTTTCAGCTTCCGTCATTTCGGCGTTCACGCGTCTGCACAAATCGACGACGTCCTCTATGTAACTTGTAAAGGTTTCACCCGTTTCTTGTGCGCGTGTGCGTAAACGTTGCTCGGCACGAAGTTTTCGGACGGCAGGTCGACCGAAGACTGCTACAATCGACGTTTTAAATTGCGGCCACGTTCGGACGTCTGCCTGGTGGTTTCTAAGCCAAAGGCTGGCTACACCCGTGAGATAGAACGAAACGCGTGTCAACTTGTCCGCGTCCGCCCATCTGTTTAAAGCGCTCACCCGTTCGAAAGTCGAGAGCCACTCTTCAACGTCGTTGTCATCTGTTCCACTGAAGATTGGAGGCTCCCGCTGAGGAACACTGCCTGGACAGGTGGCCGGAAGAGATGGAAGCGTCTGCTGATCGGCGTCCGGCATAGCAGAAGGTAGCCGTCGAGAACGGAGTTCCAGGATGGTAGCGGGAAGGCGTAAGGGACGGTACCCGGCACGTCTCCACCAATTATAAAGGAGATTTATTAAGCAGAAAGGTTGGTGCTTGGAAGGCTTGGAAGGCGATGCACCAGCCGCAATTTCCGAGCTCGAGCCGCTGCTGCACACTCGATGCTGCTGCCTCTGCGCCGCAGTACTTCCTCTTCTTTACAGTACGAACATACATTCTTTGGCTTTGCTGAGTGTTGCAATATGATGCACAGGTTGTTAGCCTAGCTTTTTATACGAAATATTTTTGCTTTCTACGTGCATTTGCATCCCAAAAGCATTTGCAAGTGGTGTTCATGTTTGCTTTGTATATATACTCATACCCTATTCTAACAGTCACACCTGCCACAAAAATAACTTTGTTATATCCGAAATTCTGTTATAAACATAGTTTTGTTACACTGTAGCATCACAAGACCATTCTTCACTTACTTCGTTATAACTGATCTTTCTTTATATCCGTGTTCACTGTATAGAGATCCGAAATCTATACATGAGTTTGCAATAGATTGCGAGAAAGATTTTATTATAGCATTAGTGACTGCTTTTTTGTTTTTTTCCTTGTAGGCCTTTGCTGAAGGCTGAACAAAACGACCTTCTTCATGAAGCAGTTGACAGACTCTGTACATGACTGTGCTGCAAGAGCTTTCACGCCGCAAAAGCGTTGTACAGTCATTGCTGTACGCAACTGCTGCCTGTGTGTATTATGTGGCTCCCGATGTCGGCAGTGCCTAAGAACGTGTTTTGCGTTGTACAGTATCAGCGTTTCAATGACGATTTCCATTGTTAAGAATCGCGGACCCGTAAATCAAAGGAAGTCACAGACGCTAGTTGAAGAAAAAGAACAGGCTGTGCTTTTTATTTCTTAAACTTGAGACGTGCACAATTTATTCGAAGACACAATGACAGTGGGTGATGGCTGAAGTTGACTGCAATGGCTGTCGGGACATGCACAGCGGAGAAGACTGAGTGCGGAGGTCATAACGCGTCAGTCGACACGAGTAAGTTGTGGACTAGTACCAGCATCTGAACAAGCACGTATTTCGGGTGTTGTACGCAGCTTTGTTTCAAGACAAAATGACTAGCTGTTGGAAGCGGTGAGGCAGTGAAGGCGATTATTGTGACTAGTCGCTGAAGCCAAATTCACGTGCTGGCATGGAATGGCGGAGTCGCTTTGGTTTGCGCGACATGTGAGTATTGCGTAGACGGAATGACCAGCGTCGTATAAAAATGCTGAGTAAACATATTGAATGCGACACAATCTCAGATTTGTTTCAATAATTCAGGGACACATTTTGGTACGTAAAAACCAAGCTTCTGAAAAAAAAAATATTGTAGATTCGTTTGACTGTTCGCGACATATCAATCTGTAATAAATATTGACAGCATGTCGTAACCATACATACAACCTTGAAATAAATATCTTTGTGTAAAGAAGGAAACGTATTGGTGTAACAGTGTCCTCGACCAGTTTTTTTCATACATGGCCTGTGAGCCAAGGTGTTGCTCAGATGAGCTGAAGTATGTGGATTCGATATCCGGCCAAAGCAACCATATTTCAATGATGAAATTCAACAACATCTGCATATTTGGTATACATTAAGGAACCTTAGGTGTTCCATATGATCTGGAGCACCCCACACTGACAGCATGCCTTGATAATATTGTGGTTTTGGCATGTGAAATGACCGAATTTAACTTTGGTTAATTTTTTACACTGCGCAGACCAATTTCAGCACATTGAGTGACACTAATGACAAACTGCAATTTTTAAATTGACTTTTTAGTATCAATTTGTTGCATATGTTTTAAGCACACTGTCTTTTTTCAAGCACATTGGCAAGCTTTTGATCAAAGGAGTGGTCACAAATAAAAGCAGGATCAAGCCAGACATACCTTGTTTTTGTAACATACCTTGTTTTCGCAATAGGTGTTCTGGTGTATAAAAACGGTGGCAAAAGATTTTGAACAGTTTTTCTGAGAGCCTATTGACTCTCAACTTACCACTCAAGTTACTGATACAGAGTATCATTGTAAGCATAAATACAACCCAAACACTGGTGTCAACTCATAAAAACAGATGCTAAATCGAATGACATTTCATTGTCGGTACTCCTGAACTCATGCACTCATTTTTGGCACATATAACTGCTGTAATGAACTGTAAAGTTTTTCATTGTGCGCTAAACGTTGCATCAGCATTACCATAATTTATAGGAGAGCAGTGTGCATTGTATGTGCAATGTCAGGGATAACAGCAGTGCACCTGAATATATCCTAAGGCAGATACGCATAAGTCCTACGAAATATGTTCGGATACGATGTAGTTGTTTGAAAGGCTCACCCTAGGAGCTCATACACGACCAGCCCAAGTTTGTATGTTTACGCCAGCTTTGTGCTTGTCTTCATTTTGGAATAGTTAACAATAGCTATTGCTAGTTTTGGAAAAAGCTGCTACTGTTGTCACAGGAAGTTGCTACAGTGAGATGGCTCGTGATCTTTCCATCTACTTGGTTTTTCCTGTGCCCGTTTGTATGTGCAACTTCCCATAAAACGACTTGATGCCCTTTAATGCCGTCTTCTGATAACCAATTCTTTTCCGTCTATAAAAACTGACACTCTGGGGGCTTTTCACGGCTTTTTAGTAAAACGCCTTGCTCAAAATAATTGAACAAAGCACACAGTTTCTACGCTACGTATCGGTAGGCAGTGCATTATCAAAATAAAGGCTCTGTCGCTTAAAGCACAGTGTGGATAGGTAGGAGAGCATAATAAAAGCTCGAAAATGTTCGCGGTGTCTCATTCCAAAGACTGTCTCATTCATGCTGGCTGCAGATAAATAACTAAGCTAAAGCTATATAAGTTGAGTAACCTAGAAAAATATCACTAATTCATTATATACAGTTAGCCAGAACCAGGTTTTGCTGCCAAAGATTTCAGAACAGGCACGCTTGACTGTGATAAGTGAGCCTGCCTAATCATTAGACTGGTCTCTTTTGATCATCTTATACAAGCATTGCAATATGAGCAGCTATGATTATCGCTGAAAGGACTGCATTGTGCACTCCAACTTTTCAAAATTTCTGCCGGCGTTTGCACTAATCGCAATGCACTGAAAAGCATGCCTACCACACGTTGGATTCCCTCAGTCATCACGACCAAGCAGTCTTCTTAGTCAAAACAGCAGCGAGGATAATTTAGTGAGGTGCCAGTGCCACGTAGTGGCAGAGAAAAGCATCGGTGACCAACAGGACGACCTTCGTGAGTTAAGCGGTTGCACAGGAAGCCTCCAAGGTTGTAGTACATTGCATCAGATTCATGCTGTGACAGCCACAGCACTGAGTTCATTGCTTTGTCGTCATAGCTACAAAGCTTCGAGCAAGCCAGGGAAGACTGAATATGAAGCACCTTGAAAGTGCATTGGAAGTATCGCTTGATTGCCAAGAACGTCGCAGGAACATTACACTTTGCAAAAAAATTTTGTTGTAAAGATGCTCAGGAATACAAAATTTTACACATTTTTGAGAAGATCTGGTGGGACCTCGTACGAACTAAATGCGGAAACACTACAGAACACGTGATAAGGCAATGTTAGGAATGAGCATGTTTGTTATATTCGTGGTGTTCTTGGTTCAAGTCGTGTGTACAATGTGCAAATGAGTCTACACTAGTACCGGCGCAAGATCAGCTGATAACAGTGAGATACCGAAACATTCCACTGAGAATCTTACATTGTATTACAAGCATCAATACCTCTTAATCTTCAACCAAAGAGTCTCCGAGCTATCCAGAAAGAAGTGCGAGGTCTATTTACAGGGGAAAAAAAAAACGCATTAGGTACGTTGTATAGCTGGGGCTGGCACTTTCTTGTGTATGTAGTAACAGTGATATTACTATATGGTATTAGCTACAGATTCACACTAAAGAAAACTTCACTTGGTAGTGTATGGCAGTGCGCATCAAAAACAAGAATGAAAGAGTCATACGAAGATAAATTTAGACGTAAGCTCCGAGTTATGCAAGCACTGGGTTACTCATCCTTGTTATTGATGCATGCTGCCATAAGCTATAATGAACTGACTAACCCATCGTTATGTCTTAAGTTCACTTAGTCGAACTGACATTATACTTGAGCATGCAGAACTCTTTCCATGTAGGCAGTAGCACCAACTTTTATGAAACGTGACCTATCGAACTTTATGAGAAGTGATTACTTGCCAAATCAGTCGGCTTATACAACACTGAGTAAGGTGGGAAATCCTTTCGTTTCAACGACTACATTGCAAAACCAGTTGACTGTCTCAACTGGTTAATGATAGACGAGGTATTCTTACGAGAAAACCGCACACCACGGTGCACGCGGTGATTCAAATGCATTGATCGGTCTACTTTACAATGCATTCTGGGTGATTGCTGCAAGGCCCAACTCACGCGAACTTGCCTTCATCGTATACCATAATGCATGGTGGATGCTGACGACACCAGCATGTTGTCCTCGGCGTCTACTATTTATGCAAGCAGTGCTGGCCGCCACGCAAGAGTTAATACCGCGCTTGAATCTCCGAGCACGCTGTAAAGTAGTGAAGGATTGGAATGCGAATATGACTGACAAAAATACGTTCTTTCTACTATTTGTTTTTGCTATTGTGCCTTTGCCGGCATGATTTTGGTTTGCACACTTGTCGGCAAACAAGCTCTCTAAAGGCTACTACATAACAAACAGTGTGAGACTGAGCTCTTACATTGTTACTCATAAAAGCCGTTCAAACACGTCACATTTCCTTTTTTTTTAGTATTCACCAAAGGCTGGTTTGTGAGGCAGCACATAGGTTGCACAAAAAAAATGATTCGGTGATGTACGATTGAATAAAAAAAATCTGTTTCGGCTGTCTTGGAGTCTTTGAGATCTACTCAGTAGGTGTGCACCATCTACGAATTTAGTCTATTTCAAGCCCTAATGAGCTCTGCAACTTCACTCCTTGTGAGGATCATAGTATGGAAAATATGGAACGTCATCACCTAAATGCAGTCGACTACATCGAACAAAGTCCAATGAACACTTGCATGTCGGGTTGTTATTTCCTGCATTGCTATATTCTAACGAGGCAATGAGGAAGAGGATGCAATCATGCACATAAGACAATGCTGATAATCTTGTGTGTACTCGCTGCATTTTCTTCACTTGTGTTTTCTTTTTTAGAAATAGTGTGGAGTGCAATTTTACATCCTCTGCCTATCAAAATCTAGTTTTTCTCTCAGTGACTTACTACATGCTTCATTCTTAAACTCTGTGTGCTAACCTAAGGCAGTAAGCTTGCGGTGTTGCCCACAAATATCAGCAATTACAAGTGCAGAAATAGTCAACAAACTAGATGTAGTAACTCAACTGGTATAGCATCGAACACACTAAACTAAGGTCGTGAGTTCAGATCCTAGTGACCGATAGGGTGTTTCGTTTTCTTTGTATACATCAATTCACTTTAACTTAAGCCATTATTACTAAATTATATAAAATAAACAACAGCGAATGGCCCCTATGCCTATCCTAGCCTAACTGTTTGAGTTCATCCGATTTTGTGTAACAAGAAAAACAGCTCCTTGAAAAAAAATTCGCCTTCTTTCATTCATTCGAACACAATGGTGTGGCAACCTCAAAAATGAAGGGGGGGGGGGGGGGAATGTGACATTTGTTATTAAACCTTTCAGCGCAAGAACTTCCGACAACTAACACAAGAGACGAGGACGAAGGACGAGCGCATGTTAGTTGACGGAAGTTTTTGCGCTGAGAAGTTTAATAATGGATTACCAACTAGCCCAATCCCACTTTTTACTTCAGCGGCATTTGTGACTGCAGTGTGTGACCGTGATGGCATGATAATGGAGAAGACGAAACTGGAAAGGTTCCATTGCGAGTGAGACGGGACAGAAACAATTGTATATAAATTACTGATCATCTATCGCCACTTCTTGGCACGACCGTCCCACTGCTCCTACCATCCAGTCCGCCCCTACTGTTTGAGTTTGGCGCTCGGCATCCGGTGCAGTGGCACTATAAACCGCCACAGCAGGAGCACGGCGACGTAGACGTGGCCCAGGAAGTAGACGGAGCGGTAGTACTCCCACGTGCGTCCAGCGTCCAGCAGGAGAAAAGCGGCCAGCATGTACGTGAAAGACTGCATTTTGCAGAACCAGAGCAGCAGGCGGCCCCCGAGACGCCCCACCAGGGAGCGCTGGCGCTCCACAACGGCCTCGACTTGTTCCTCGCCCACTATGTAGGCGGTCGACGTCACCAGGCACAGGAAGTAGCCCGGCTCGAGGCCGTGCCAGACGGCGCTGAGCGTCATTGTCAACATGGCCCTGCGTGGTCATTGGCCTTTTGAGTTTGCATTGCCTTTTGCAATGGTTCGAACAGACGAGGACGACAGGAGGACATTAATAGTTGTCTTTAACCATAGCGTACCAATTGTATAACATAACACGACATAAAATCTGAATTAAATAGTCAATTTTACGTGAAAATCTTGGCCAGACAGAAGAAGAAGGCACTTAAACAGGGCAGAACGTTTTATTCTGTGATTTTGGCGCGAAACTAACTATTTAATTCAGACATGCACTATAGTAGTAGCGTTCACAACCATAGTAGCGTTCACAAGTAGCATTGCAAAACGATCTGCATGAGGACTCACCGGAGTGGCTTGGGCAGTGGCAGCCGCTTGTAGAAGTAGACGGCCAGCCAGTACTGGACGGTGCGGTTCCAGCTGCGGATGCCCATGCGCATCGTGCTGCTCAGCTCAGCCTGCGCCTCGTCGATGTTGTGCACCGTCTCGTAGTCAAACTCCTGTTTCTCCCAGTCGCTGTTTTTACCCTGCCACCTGGAGGCGTGAAACCAAGGCTCTCGTCTTAATCGCGCAGGCTTCAATCATTGGGAAAGCCATAAGGGGCCCTGAAGTGCTTTTCCAAGCAATCGTTGAATGACCAGTAGAGTTCATTGCCTCAACAATTGATTGCCATAAATATTTGTCCAATACGTCAACAATACGTCCAAAACGTCCGAGTTACCAGGATTTTTCACACGCTGACAAGTGCACCCGAAGATAAACAAGGAAAGATGATGCAGGAAAAAGGAGTTACATCGGTGCACATTACGATGTTGAGAGCGCATGATGAAATACAATTTTTATTTCCCGTTGTGATTCCGGTGCGCGGAACTGTGGTTACTGTGCAATATTTGCAAACCTGGAGCGTGGCGCCATCATGTGGCAGCACCCCGTGGCAACAAGCCATCTGATCCAAATGTTGCTCTTAATTTATGCTCAGCTATTGCAATAGTGTGCTGTCCACTATTTGACGCCAACCAGCAGGTGCTAACAGTTTTGAAGAGTGAGCTAAGGCCTCTGTATGAAAAGTGCGCACCCCAGAAAATGGAAACTTCGCACTCTGCTGGATAGCACTCCCTGTGATACATGACTGCAAGATTTAGCTCAGCTCTTCAAAGCAGTCCCTGCTTTGTGCAGGATGTGTTTTTTGACCAAGCCTGATGGGTGGTTCGTGACTTCCTTTAATGAGAAAGGCACATCCACGTAACACCTTCGACGCTTCGTACTGCAGACCTTCACAGAAATTCTTGGTTGCTTTACAGCAAACTCTGGCCTGAAAAATGTTTGTGTTTGAATACGGATGACCGTTGTCTAGCCCTAGCAGTTGACATCCAAGTAAAGAATCAGCACCGCTACTTCACATTGAGGCACTTGCTCTTAAATTTTGCTTACAAGTCTTGATAATTTCGCACTGGGAGGCTTCACTGATTTCCTAAGAAAGTATATAAGCTGTGAATTTAAAAAATCACGAACACTGTAACCAATAAATAATGCGTTAGTCTGGGAAATCGTATTAGAACGAACTATGTGATGTAAGTCGAAGATGATTCTCGTAAATTTTCATATGATCACACATACCAGAGAACTTCATAAAATAAAAGCTTATGCAAGGAGCTCTAATTAAAAATAATGAAGGAAATTATACTAGAATGACTGCAAGAGCTGAAAAGTTTTTATATAATGAGGATTATGCAAGCCATGTTATTCGGAAAAATGTTCACTGCACCCCAAACTTCTAGCACGAAAAATACTACGCTGCTATTAGCTAGATTCAAAATCTTTCACTTTCATGCACACATGACCGCAGCTTACAAACTGCGCAAAGTTATCGCTTGAAAAAGAATTTACTGCATGCAGTGCTTTGCGAGCTTAAGCTGTTGAAAGGGGTACGGACACATTCAACAGTGCGTCGATGTTGGTGGGGCCGACACCGGGCAAAGCCTTGGATTCGGCCGGATAGATGCCGAGACCGGCCATGATGCAGACGCACTCGCCAAGCACGAAGCCGATGTAAATCCGTAACCGAAAGATGATGAACATGGGCGTCAGGTACAGCAACTTGTACAGCAGCCCATGTTTGTAGAATTCGGCGGTACCAAAGTACTGAAAAAGGAAAACATACATTTAAACCTCATAACAAAGTCACATCTACAACAAAAATGCCTTGATACATTGAAAATTAGCTGTAAATGAATATTCGTAACACCGCGTCTATGACAAAGCCATTGGTCACTTCATTATAATGGATAATTCATTATATTCTAATTTTTGTTTGAGTGTATTCATTATGCTATGGTGCCAGCTTGCATACACTCCAGCCTCATTACAACAAAGTCAAGTTTGCCACAAAAATATTTCGTCACATCCAACAATTCGTTATAGACATATATTTGCAACACTGTACCTATAACAACGCTAGCCTTCATTTACTTCATTGTAATCAATAATTCTTTATATCTGAGTTCATAATATCAAGGCTAGAGTGTATTGCATTTAAGATGGAGATAAAAACAACACACTATGAAATAGTGAAAACTATGAAGCTTTGCTTGAACTTTTGTATTTTTGGGCAACCAATACATATTGGGGCGGCTGTATCTCAGTTAGTCTGCAGTTTTCACTAAGTGTTACCTACACACATGCAATGCACATACACGTATAAATACAAAGAGCAAGACAGGGACATGAACAGAGTAATGAGTGACCCACACAAGCATGTATCTGCATCATTACTTAATTTGTCTACACTCTGCTTTTAGCTGCGCATTTTCTTTATGTTAAACTTCAGCAGCCTCGCAAAGTGCTATTCACACAGCCGTGAGATAATAATGTCATTGTCTCTGTGTTAGCATCATCACGATTGTTTATTTCTCTTGAAACATCAAACACCAGCGATAAATAGCATTGGCCAACACTATACATCAATGCTGTGACGTCGTGTGAGAAATTAGTGACTACGATGTGAATCTGTTGCCGATTACAGCATGCTACAGAGGCACACGTGAAAGATGCTAAGAAAAATATGTGTTTTCTTGTGTGTGCTTGTGTTTTCTTGGAAATTTTTGCGTGTGTCTCAGTGGCTGAAAGAAAGAAGGAGAATAGATCAAGGCCCTATTACTTTGTTAGGCACAACCTCGTGAAACCAGCAGATGCAGAAGCCAGGCGAGGAATATGGGATATTATCTGTGGGCTCTCACTCTAGTGTAGCAATAGTGACAAATGAAAAGAAATGAATGAAGAATGAAGAAGAAATGAATGAAGAAACAATTTTGCCACTGGTGGAGACCAAACCTACAACCTTCAAATTATGGATTCCACGCATTATTCAAAGGTTGTAGGTAACACAACCTTTGAGCGATGGAAAGGAAATGATAAGTTACACCTGTCATTTTCCTTTCCATCGCTCGCTACGTCATCAATTAATGGACCAGCTATGGCAGCAATTATTTTCTTGCCCACTTTCTTGGACATTTTCGTGAATGTGAGCTCTGTTGCAGTGGTCTAGTGGCTAAGGTGCTCGGCTGCCGACTTGCAAGTCGCGAGATCGAATCCCGGCTGCGGCGGCTGCATCTTCAATGGAGGCGAAAATGCTGTAGGCCCACGTGCTCAGATTTGGGTGCACATTAAAGAAACCCAGGTGGTCGAAATTTTCTAAGCCCTCCACTATGGCGTCTATGACAATCATATGGTGGTTTTGGGACGTTAAAGAACACATATCAATCAATCGTGAATGTGATCATGGGAGTGTCTAACAAGTGCCACTCATACCATATAAAGCAAAAACCTGGAGGCTTACAAACAGGGTTCCACCCAAATCGAAATGAAGCAGCGAGCGTTGGAAAAGAAAAGTGATGGGTATAACATCGAGAAAAAAGAAGAGAGCAGAGTGGGTCAGGGAACAAGCGGGGGTTATGGATATCACAGTTGAAGTCGAGAAGAAATGAACATGGGCTGGGCACATAGCTTGTAGGCAGGATAACTACTGCTGTTTAAGCATTCCAACATAAGGCAAACACGCGAGAGGGAGACAGAAAACTAGGTTGGCAGATGAGATAAAGGGACACTGAAAGCAACTATTACGTAGACGTTGATACTTGAAATAGCGGTCCAGAAACCTCGTACTGTTACTTTTGTGCCTAGGAAGGGCCTATTTTGAAATAAAATCACGTTTTAGGGCTCCGCATAGGGTTAGCGCACTTCAAATTACCCGCCTCAAGAAGCGGACCGACTGGACCGAATCACGTCACTGTTGCCGCACACAATGTTGCCCGGCTTTACTGCGCTAGTAGCAGCAAACCGAAAGCAGCGGGACCCACAGAAGCAACAACGGCCATTGATCAATTTTCCACCATTGGCTTCGAGATTGCAGATGTTTTTTTATTACACTGCGTCCCACTAGATGGTGCCACCTGTCTAGCGTAACTACGCGAAAATTGTATTTTTGAATCACTCATGTTATTCTCCATAGTAACGCCCGGCGGTTCTTTTTTTCATGAATCAAACAGAAACGAACAAGCAGCATTTTATTGCTTCTCTTGATGCACAGAAGGTTTTTTATTTAGTGTAGCTAGATTGATTACCAGCGATTAATTGTAGGCGGTCCACCTGACGTCATCGGGATTATTTTTAGAATGTCCAACTGCGGCACATGTGTTCTTGTGCATTTACCTTAATTTCTCGGTAAGTAGGGCACTTTTGTTGATAGTATTGTCGTTTTAGATGTAGTCATACATTGAGCTTTCACTCTGACGTAAGTTGTTATTTTACTTTAGTTTCCCTTTATGAAGTTTGCAGGTATAACGTGGCAGCAGAAAGCACAACACCGGTTGATTGGCGGTTTATGGGAGAGGCTGTTGGCTCTGCAATGAACGTATTCAAGCTGATGATGATGATGACTCATGCTGCAAATTCCTAGCAAGCACCTACAGTGAAAGATAATGGGACAAGATTTGAAGTGGGGACCCGGCCCTTGCTTGGTCGTGGACCAAAATTGAAGATGGCAGCAATAAGAAAAAAAAAAACTCTACAATGAATGCATACCTGTGCTTCACATAAAATGCTTTATTAAATACGCATTCATTTAATGTTTTTACAGCACTGGAGGGGATCCTCATGTGAAATTTCATCTACTGTGACAAAGGGCGAAGGCAATTTTTTCTAGTGCATCGACAAGTTGTGTCAACCCTAAGCAGCCCCTAATGCAACCCCCAATTCGGAATGCAACCCCTAATGTAGTGGAGAAGAGGTTAAAAAAGTGATGGGCAAGGAGGGGGACGCTTGTCCGGTCATTAGAGCGTATTTCGAATATCCCGAAAAAGGGAAGGGGAGTGCTTGCTCAGTAATTTACAGTGGTCTTAACCGCAAGTGTGCGACACCCTTTTATTTTACCAGCTGGCATTGCATAGCTCATGGCGATAGCTCGGCAGCTGTGTACTAGTGCCCTAACCTTAATCGTTCCAGCAGTGAGACTAAAATCCAACAGCGGCTACCACTTACGTCGGGAGGGAAGATCTGGACGAACAGCAGCCAGAGCAGAGCGTAGATCGGCACCATCTTGACACGGTTCAGGCACATGCCCTTGCGGTCGACGGTGTCCAGGTAAGGTGCGTTCAGGAAGTCGCGATATGTCCGGTACCGGTAGTACGGTCCTGCATTTGTGCGTACGAACTAATCACATTGCCAAGCCTCGAAACCACTTTCAGAATTGAGTAAAACGCTTTTAAAATATGAAATCAAAGTTTTTTTCAAGCATGCCATTGCAATCATTCACTGAACACATCCTAGATCAAGAGTTGTATTGTAGAGGAAATATAGATATCATTCACGCAACAAACAAGTGCGACTGTGGCCTAATGGCTATTGTATCAAGCTGCTGTGTTCAAGGACACAAGCTTCTCAGGATATATTCTTCAGAATGGTCAGGGATTGTTCGGGAACCTGCTCAGAGAGGGAGCAGCAGCAGCAGCTACAGGCAGTGAAACATTCAGACGTACGCAACAAAAAGTTTGCCTCAGGATTATCGCCAGAGAATTCAGTGTCTGCACCCCTTCCATAGAAGCAGAGGTGTAGGTCAGTGTCTCCAAGGAAACGACCAACTCACCTACGAGGACCCCAATGTAGCAGAAGGCGTAGTCGATGACATCCCAAAAGCCGGGCTTCATGTTGCCCTCTTCGTACGCCTGCTGGTCGGTGTCCTTCTCCTGGTGCTGCTCATGGATGATCTGCTGCTCCATGGCCAATCCTGCCATCTGCAGAGATTACAAGCATTACTCACTCACTTCACTCATTCACTCCACTCACTCACTAACTACACTCACTCACTAACTCCACTCACTCACTAGCTCCTCTACCCGACCACCCAATTGCTCATTCGCTTGCTT
This sequence comes from Rhipicephalus microplus, assembly GCF_043290135.1. Taxonomy (NCBI): domain Eukaryota; kingdom Metazoa; phylum Arthropoda; class Arachnida; order Ixodida; family Ixodidae; genus Rhipicephalus; species Rhipicephalus microplus. The sequence continues at coordinate 33,196,860 of NC_134706.1, read as the reverse complement.
ACTATAACTGCTACACTCTACATTTATACTCTGCTACTCACTCATTCTATCGCTCCCTCGGTCACTCATTCACTTGCTCGCTCACTCAATTTTCTGCCATGTTAGTTAGCAATGTATTAATGGGTTCTGGCTGGTCAAGGTTAGGTAATGTCAGTTTGGTTAGATTATGCAGAAAGCAAGCTACCAACTTGTCAGAACTGTGCGATTGCGCCATCCTCCAAACAATGCAACGAGACAAAAGTTCCATTATCAAACAAGACCGATGCATTGCCGGTTTGACCTACTCTCTGTTCTATGAAAACATACCTGTGCGTATGACTGTTTGAGTGATCTATTAGTTTGTCTTAAAAAGAGGTGGTAATATGAATATTTATTTAGTCACAGATCATAATCATGTAAACATTGCTTATCTGTCTCTAGTTATCAAAGCATTGTTCGCATAGTGCCCAGTGCGCTTATTGTTTGCTTCTGTCCCTGTAAGCAGTCAGTTATATAAACAAGTTATTTAAAACTATTTCAAAGTTTTCTTCGCATTAACCTTAGTAGGCAGTCTGATGCGTAATCTGTCCTTTGCACATTTCACGTTCATTTTTTTTGCGGTTCGCTTTATCATCTATGCATGTTTCAGGAGTGTGTATGCACTGACCCGAAGCGTGAGCATCATTTGGACGAGGTTGGTGATGCCCGGCGGCGGATTGGTGCTCCACAACTTCAGATACTTGAAGAACACCAGGTACCCAAAGCAGAACACAAAGCTGGCCTTTGCCCGATATCTGCGATGAATAAAAAGTGAATCAAGGTATTAGGGCCATCCTAGCTATGCACAAATGAAGGAAAGTGTAAGTTTAAGGGTATTATTGTCTCTAGTTCTCATGTATACCAGTTATCTACAGCGAGACAGAGGCATTTGAATGAGTGCGCAGTTCACGAGTCTTGTATTTGTGATTCAGACCCCTGCGGTGAATGGGGATCGGCCTCTCTGAGTAGAGCTACTGTGTACCAGTGCGAGCGAAATGCAGAAACATAAGTTTATTATGAGCCTGTGAGAACTTCCTTGCATGTAAGACGCATCAAACAAGCACACCTTCATGTTCGTGCTGTGCATTGTCAATGAATCTGACAGAGTGTGCATCCACTTTACACTTATGACTGAATCAGTATTACTGGGTTAATTAGTGATGCATTAATTAAAGCTTCTTAAAGAAGTCACCATGCGATAATGCTCAAGGAGTGTAACTGTGCCACCTGCCAAAGCATAATTTTTAAATCGACCGTCAAAATCACGAAATAGAAGAAGTTCACCTTGAGTACGTCAATTGTTCACAAACTCTTGTCTGGCCCCGTGCCTTACTGCTGGTTGTTCATGTAGCGAGTACAGCCACACTGTCCTCTAGACCATCCATGTGCAGCGGCGCAGGTTGCTCAGAGCACGATGCTGCAGAGCGGCAGCAAGGTTTGAGGTACCGGGTTGGATTATACGTGGCCCTCGTCTCTTTAGAGCTGCTGTGTACATGCACTGTGGCTCAAATCAAGAAGCGATGCAAAAATACGGTTACCCTAAAGCTTCACCTTTCAGAGTTGAACACAACAGCAATATCTGCATACATGTGTATGTGCACACACACACATGCCTATAATAACGTTTCTGCCATCTTCTACAGCACTTTTATGAACACAGTGTTTTGTGTGTCCAAAGTACGAGCGAGTACCGGCTTCCCAATCACTAGCCTGCCTTCAATCCTCGGTGGAGAATCAAGCCATACCGTAAGAAAAGTCAAGGTGCAAACGCCCTCTGTCTCATACCTTTATTTGCATTAACCTTGAACTTTTCACTCACAGTCAACGCTAATCTTTCATTCACGACCAAAGATGGCGACATTTGATTCTATGCAAAAAGAACTTTCAAAAACTATCGTGTTGAAAATATTCCCTTCAATATTACAGTACTTAGTGTTATATGGAAAGATGAAGTCTGTAAGAACAAATGCAAACACTCTTTCACTTTGTAACGATGTAAAGCACTTAAGCAAAAGAGGACAAAAGTGAGAAAGTGACTATAACTAATCTGTGCATATGTCAGGCTCTGTTGAGAAAGAGTTGTGTTTGTAGTAGCCACACCTCGATATAACAGACACGGTTATAACAAATTAGCAGTTATAACAAACTAAATACAACATAGTCTAGCCACTATAGCAGCGTTAGGAATTTCGGCTTATAACAAATGTTTGAATATAACGAAGCCATTCTTGTGCCAGTTGTGTCATTGTTATAAAAGGTTTGAAAGTAATAATACGATGTATTCATCCTAAGGTTTAAGATAAACCGCTCGAATGTCAGCACTCGCACTGTGTTGAGGTGCTTCACATTGTCACTACAATATGAAGCGCCCATAGCGTAATGTGTCCATATCTACTCCGTTTCTCTGTGCTTGTACCGTTACTTTTTAACAAGTGTGAACTAGCACTATGTCACACTGACTGGGCCGAACCACGGTGCCATCACTCACTTCATGGAGAACGTGGTGACGATGAAGGCATTGACGACGCTGACGACGCATGGGTGCACGGCATGCCGACCGGACACGATCAGCACCAGGAAAGCTCCCAGGGCGGTACAGTACACCCGGCGGTGGCGGACCTCCTTGATGCGGTGCACAAAGTTACCGGCCACGATTGAGACTAGGAGGAGGCCGACGTAGGCGATGTCCATCACAGCGACGGTCATGGTCGAGAAGCGGTGTTAATTGCAGTGCCACGGAACTTGCTAGAAGAAAGCGGAACAAATTATTAGGAAGAGATTAACGTGTTAGGTATTCATGTTAAGAGGAGACATAGCACTAAAAATTTTGTTCTGATTTCGAATATGGAATTGTTTTTTAAAGTATAATGTGTGGTTTCTGACAAACAATATTTTTCGTGTGCCTTTTGGGGAGTAAAATTTTTTTTTTAGCTGAGAGAAGTAATTGCAAATTAAATCTACAATCGGAACTGTCCACAGTGCAACAAAAATTAATATTCTAAACCCATTAGAACAAAAGTTATAGCATGTGGAGCATACACGAGTGAAATCCCAGCTTTAAACTGACTCTCTGGCAAATGTTCAGCATAAAATAACTTTTATCCTGGTGGATTCAGAACATTCAATTTCAGATCGCACAGAGTACAGTTCTGACTGCAGACTACTGTAATATGCTCATTTGTTTTGCAGCTTTCTTAGTTTATAAAAACTTTGCATCTCATAAGGCACATGAAATGTTTTCTATTTTAAAAGCTACACATCATACTAGAAAAATATATGCACACTTGAAATGAGTGCGCAGTTGCATAAACTCTGGGGTTTAATCAAAATTGACAAAAAAATAAAGAATTCGCTAGAGCGACGTCTCCTTTAAAATTGTTTCATACGTGCAGAGGGTCGAAGAAACACGTCTAATAGTTGAGGCCTGGCACATCGATAACAATGGTGGTGCATGCCCAAGCCAAACGTAGATTAAATTGAATAAACAATAAATAAAATGCCTGAACAGTTATCTCTCACTTACACCTCCACACAGGCAGTATTGGTACCGCCTCTTGCCTAGGCATGCGTAGATGTTTTTGTGCCTTCTTCCATTTCCACAGCTGTCCACTTCTTATGCTGTTTGCCGGCATCTGTGCCGTCTTGACTTCCCGCTCGCGTCTGTGTTAGCGTGCTCAGTCTTTTAACTTGAATGGAACAGGTGAGATAAGTCGCAGCGCATGTTTGCAGAGGCTAGACATTAAAAACATGCACTACACTTGTACAGGCTCAAGGCTCAATGATTGGACTAGGAGCATTGCTGCAGTTGAAAAAGATATCAGAGTTGTGCAGCAGCCTGCAATGTATTAGTTTAACGAAACAATAATCGCACCGGTCTGCCCATTTCTTTCTTGCATAAATTCTACTTTCCTGCTGCATTCCCTGCAATACGGTGAGTTTTAAATGTCCCGCTATGCGCATATCTAATAGCTCCACTGTATGAATAGAGTTAAATGACACCATGAGGCCAGCTAGTATGAGTTTACAAAAGCATGGATAAGGTGCATTACTGCATGCAATTTAACAAGTCCTTCTATAGTTAAACTACAAGAAAGGAAAGTACGCTCACATAGCAAAGAAAACATAAGGCCTTAGAAATGCAATCTTTGTCATTTTATTGCATGCATAAAGTTGCAACATGTGCAACATCACAAAATGTTGACTATAACTAGGTAAGGCTGAGACTAAAAAGCACTATTTTTTTGTATTTATGGCACACAATTTCAGTGCAGAGGTCCGAAGTGTCATCAAATAGTCAAAACAACTTGCATTTCATTATCATTATCAGCCCATAATTTGTGTCAACTGCTGCATGGCCTCTCCCAGTGATCTCAGAGTTTCTCCGTCCTGTATTATCTGATTCTTATTTATGCCTGAAAATCTATTACCTTCATTGTTTTGCTTAATTTTCAACCATCCTCGGCTGTGTTTTCTATATTAACCACCCCGCCGCGGTGGTCTAGTTGCTAAGGTACTCGGATGCTGACCCGCAAGTCGCGGGATCGAATCCCGGCTGCGGCGGCTGCATTTCCGATGGAGGCGGAAATGTTGTAGGCCCGTGTGCTCAGATTTGGGTGCACGTTAAAGAAGCCCCGAGAGGTCGAAATTTCCGGAGCCCTCCAGTATGGCGTCTCTCATAATCATATGGTGGTTTTGGGACGTTAAACCACACATATCAATAAAATCAATTTTCTATATTAATTAGTACTAAATAACAGACTAGTATTTACAATTATTTTAGGTTATAAGAGCAGCCAGCAGTTTATTTTTTGTTACTGGTGTCAATTAAAAAATTAGAAACCATTAAAAATACTGCTTAGCAGATGGTGAATGAAGAGGATAAAATTCAAGGTACAGATCTTTTGCTTATTCTTTAATACTCTTAAATCTTCTGTGCCGCTGTTCTGGTGAGAAGATTTCTATTAAGGCATGTGGTGAATTTGTCACAAAACGATTTTTTTATTTTTTGCTTTATTTAGAATCGTATATTCAATGAAACTTGGGAATAACCATATTTGGGCCGGTGTTCGCTATTCCCGATAGATGCGCAATAACCTTCAATTGTACAGTTAACATACACAACACGACATACAATACATACAAACTGAGCCTCTACAATAAACGACAGTACAAAGAATGAAACTTTGAACGATACGTTTAAAAACACCGCCCAAGTTGTGACGTGACGATAGTTATAGCGCGAGAAAAAAAACGACGACACAGAGACAAGAAGGACACGAAAGACACGAGCGCTCGTGTCTTTCGTGTCCTTCTTGTCTCTGTGTCGTCGTTTCGTTCTCGCGCTATAACTATCGTCATGCCATACCAACTAGCCCAAGCTGGCACACTTCCAAGTTGTGACGTTTGCGTGTGTGATCAGTAATATATATCTTGTCAATATACTCCCCCCCCCCCCCCCTCACGCAGAAAGCGCAAACACACACCGCTTAATTGACGTGTTACCCCATAGTTTTCATCTAACCTACGTAGTGAAAAAGACAAGAAAAAAATCAACAACCAAAAAGTGCTCGAGAAAGTCTCTAGATACAAACCGGAATCCTTTGACAACGGGGTCCGTTTCGCAAACGGGAAATCCGCCTTTGCTGTTAAGCTTCCGTGCTTGCGGAGAAGCAATCTTTCAAGGGGGGGGGGGGGGCGATGTTCTGCGACTGTGCGCGATTATAATCTGCAACTCGAACTCACGTGTCTCTTTGAGCTGGCGACGTTGACGCGGCGTAAAAATGGAACCAACGATATCACGGGACGCGCTCTCGAGTGAGCCTCAAAGCAGCTGGCTCCTCGGAATGTGCTGCACGAGCCCAATAATGCGCTCGTCGTCTTTCTTTGACCGCGCAGCTGTCGCGTTGCTTTTTGCGTGCATGCGCAAATGTTTGCGTAAGCGCGCATTAAGGCAAGAGCGCGCAGGTGCGACTCACGTGTGCTGCGGCGTTAATTCGCTCCCATTCCTCGCAGTCGCTTTCGGAAACAAATTGTGCGATGATTGTCTCGGTCCTCGCTGGCTTTTACCGTTATGTCTGAAGGATGTCACGTTCGCTCGGTGCTGGAGTTTCCTGAAGCTTTACACATTTCCCAAGAATAAACTTAATTGTAAGTATCAAATAATAAAGTTAGTATTTAAATATAATTTATGAAGTAAGTTTGTGAATATACATTTCTCACTTTGCCCTATGTTGTCACTACAAAGCGTATGTTTGCGGCAGAATGCAGCGCCCTCATAAAACATTGCTTTTACCCTAAGTTTTACAACGTTGTTCTATAGGACAAGCCTAGCGACTAAACTCTGGCGGGTCTAAAGCATGTCAGCTGTGAATGACCGTGAACTAAATTGTCGACACGTCGTTAGAGTAGAGAAAAAGTGTGACTTCAACAACATAATGCTCGCGATAGCTTCGCGGAAATGTCTACGAGCCTGCCGGTGAATAACCTAGAAGAGTGCAAGCGACGCTTTCTAGAGCACCCCGCCAAGTCGTACTCAGTCGCCGCCGACGGAAAGTCTTCGACGACCGCCGTAAAAAGTTCTGGATTCGAGTTCTACGATCTCCGAAAGTTAGTAGAACTCGTGGGCGAGTGCGTGACGCCGTACGAGAACCCGTCGTCGCGTACCGGTGCCGTCAAGGCGAGTGCTCCGCGCGAACGACCGCAGGCTTCGAGTGGCGCGAACCACGATGAGGTTCGACGAGACGAAGACCTCGGTGGCGATGCTGGGTTACCGCACGAATTCAAGCCTCCGCTACGCGCTGCTGCCGCTAGGAAGACCGCTACGGTACAGTCGCCCCGTCGGCAGCGAGTTAACGGCGCCTTCAAGTCTCCGAGAAAAGTGTCCGGCGGCGCGCCGCAGTCTGAGGTACAGCAGGTTTCGGAGACGCAGTTCCCGCCGAACAGTCCCGAGTTTGACTGGCCCGACGTCGACGAGCCTGAGTACATTCACATTCCGTCCCAGTCGACACCCCCCAAAAAGCAGCAGTCGGAGAACGGCGGCTTCTGGAACGGCGGCGCCTGGGCCGAGGACGATGACGTGTTCATTGCCCCAGAGTCGCGACGTTCCTCGTCTTCCCTGAAGAAACCGTCCCCGAGAAAAGCGCGACCCTCGAGTTCTGCCGCGACGTGCCTTCTTTCGCCCAGCGGCAGGCTCGATGCCGCCGAGGTGCAGGAGATCGAAGGAAGCGCCCTGTTGTCGAGCGAGCGCAACTTCGTGAGGGGTTCGGCCGACTCCCGGGCCGCGGCGGCGCTTTTGCGGGACTACGACCACAGACTGTCGTCGCACATCTGCTCGCTGCTCGACGAGAAGCGACAGCTTTCGGGCGACGTCCTGTCGCTCCTAGATTTGCGCCGTAAGGTGTTCCGCCAGTTCCGAAGGGCTTCCGCATCTAGCGGTGGCCCTTCACCCTCAAAGGCCAAAAGAAACTCGTCCGCAGCAGGGGCGACTTCGTTCTCTAGCAGAGGTTCTCTAGGGAGTCGTCTGGAGAGGACTACGCCTGGTGGCGAGGTGTCGTTCCCGACTACCTCCGCGGGCTTCGGAAACTTCAGCGAACCCTCCTCGAGGCCCTCAAACTCCTTCGGCAGCGCGTTTTCGGACAGCCCGTCTTGCGAGGTTTCGCTGTCTCACAGACTGAAACGGCTTGGCGACGAGACCCTCAACAAACCGCCGCCGACTTCCTGCATCAGTCCGGACCTCAATAATGTGCGTTCGACTAATTCCTTGATCGGTAGTGCGTCGCACTCTCCCTACTTCGGCTCAAAACCCTCAGCGAGCAAGCCGACTGCAATCAGTGACACCGAGTTTATTCAGGACGTTGACACGGAGGACATTAATGCAGACTTCAGTATCGTTGAAGCCGAAACGCAGGCCCAGAAGGATTGTGGTAACAACTCTGGGTCGACAGGACGGTTTATTGGCCAGTATCGCAATGACGGCGCATCGACCAAGTTTAAGGGCTTCGGGTTTCCGCACTCTGCCGAGCTGAGGGCGAAGTTTGCCTCAGTGTTTGGCTTGAAGCAGTTCCGCCTGAACCAGCTGGAAGCCATCAACGCAGCTCTGTTGGGAGAGGACTGCTTCGTGTTGATGCCGACGGGTGGTGGAAAATCTCTCTGCTATCAGCTGCCCGCTGTCATGAGTGATGGCGTGACCATCGTCATATCCCCGCTGAAGTCTCTCATTCAAGATCAGGTCGGTTGGTTGTTGTGCTGTGTTCAAGCATTGTTTTTTTTTTTGGCAATACAAAGAAACGATGTTCTGCATACTTTGCACAGGAGCAAGGGAAGTCGCTGTACATAAGGTTCTAGGAAGGCTCTGCCCAATGGTAGAGAAACACAAAAGCTTTCTGGACCTGGCGGCGGTGATGCTAGTGAGAATGAGGACTGTGAAGTGGCATGGTGTAGGTTACTGGCCCTCCAGAGACAGGGGTGAACCATTGCCAATGGCAAAGTAGTGATAGCAGATCATGAAGTTGGGCTAGTTGGTTAGTGTTTATCCTGCAGTAGTTATAACTGCACTCTGACAAAGACAGCAGAATAGAACACTGCACGTGTGCACATGCCATCTTCTCTTGTTCTGTTTTCAATGTTTAAGCGCAGTTGAAATCATTACAAAACAAAGTATGCTTGTGTTGTTTGAGAGTCCTGCATGAGGGGGCTTTTCTGACGAATTATTAGTGACGAGCGTTGCCTATAAGATATTTTAATTTGGTTTTAAAGTAAGGGTGCGTGCTCGTCCGTGTATTCAGGTGCAATCGACATTTTCCATGGTTTGACGTGGACCGGGGGCCTCCTCGTGACGTGACTTTGCAAGAGTCAAGCAAGTATTGCTGGTATAGGACAACATTTGGAGGCGAATAATACCCTCACTGGCACCACATATTATTTGTCACCCCTCTGGCTTGGTTGTCGGGCTGCTCTTAAGGTGGTTTCAGCTGCTTATGCCAGTAATGCTTTCTTTTTTCTTTCTTTTTTTGAGGGGGTATTTATTCATTTGATTTGCATACACATATACACAAGGACACCGAAGAAAGAGGGAGAGAGCAACCTGGCAACTGCCACCTGGAGGGGCACAATGCCTCCTCTCTCTTTCAGGAGGAGGGAAGAAACAGAGCATACAAAGATTAGAGGGAAAAAAGAGGAAAGAAGATGAGGAATGAAAAAAAAAAAAGAGACGAAGACTTCCACCAGTATGAGTTAAAAAAAAAGAAACATAACATGCTCGAAATGTCCACATTGTTTTATTCTTGCCCACACGTGGGTCTCCCTATTGAAAACAGCGCATTCAGCATCACCGAAGCTTGAGCGATCGAAGCCTTAGGTGCTGCCCCACTGCGGGGCACTAGTTTCCTACGGTATTTAGGCAGGTATTCTGAACTGCCGCAAAATCGGTCTGAATTAATTATTCAAGCATAGATTATACGATGCATTAAAGCATTTACGATTCAATTTCAACAATTCCATACGCAAAGCTACAAACCACCATAAAAATGTCCCAAACAAAACTTTCGTTGTCCGGGGGGAGGGGGGGGGTGTCCTTCAATGGCCTTGCACACAGCCACTTCCAGTGTCGGCGCACTCCGTAGTTCGTGTGACATCGTCCATTAATAATAGCAACCTATCAGTTGCCTACATTCATTAATGAGTAGTTTTAGTTTTAATATCTGGCAGACATTTCCAGCTTTGGATATTGTGTAAATTTCCTGTCAAGGGAAATGTGGCACTTTTGTATATGAAACAAACCATGCATAGGGAAACCTTCCATGTTTCCTGCACGATGTCATATGCACATTGCTCATTCAAAATGTGCTCAATTCGTAGAGAAGTGGGGTTGGAAAAAGACAACTCTGTAATCAAGTGAAACTGACCAAAAAAACAATTGTTTGTCACTCATTTGAAGAATTGTTTGTCACTCAAATGAAGCTGCCAAAAAAAATTTGTTCCAAATCTGCATGTTACACCGCAAATGTCGTCGAAAGACGATAGTCTTGCGTCTGGAGAGAGTGAACAAAACGTTTATTTGATGTTCTGCGCAAAAAAATCGGTAAATGGTTTTCTGGAGGCGCTGCGTTAGAGTGCCTCGAGCGTGTAGCGGAGGCGAACGAGCGCGTCGAGGCACGCTAGACACAAGCGTCATCTGGCAGTTATCTTCGAAAACGAAGGCGTGCAGCCTTCAGAGAAAGATGCGTGCCAGTCTCGGAGGTGATAAGGTGTAGAACGCAAAGCGACGGGCAGGTGCCACCATCGTGACATTGTAGCGAAGTGTTGGAGCATTGCGTTGCATTGTCAGCACAACACGATAAACGCTGCATTCCTTAGAGTTACTTGTGTGTGCTTCTTTTAGTATAAAGGCAGACATAAAAAACATCGAAGCGTTGTTGTGGTGCCTCAGATATGCGCAATAATTGTTTTTCAATTGACAATCGCACAGCTATGAACGCTAAACCTTGAGCAATATTGGTGGGCGCTGCGGATGGGGTTGGCCGTTTAATGCCGTTTGAGGTATTGTTATGGTGGACAAACAGACTTTATGTACAGACAGACAAAACAAAATTTTTTTCGTCGAAGGTCCCCAAGAAAGACTATCGTCGTTGAAAGAACATGGCATTGTCACTCATTTACATGCACGAGTGGGTGGGTTATTTAATTCTCCAGTGCTTCGCCCTCTCGTCATGATTCACTTTGTGAAGGTGTGTGCATTTTTCTTAACTGTAGGAGTATAGATGCAGCAGTTGTGATGTCGCAAAAATAGTATTCCTGTGCACATACTTTTTTACAAATGGAGTAATACTTCAGTAGTAATTCCTCTCATAAATAATACACTAGTGTAGTAGTACCCGTTTGGTGATGTACTCTTTTTGTGCTATTGTTCTTAAAACTGTTCCTTGCAAGACTTCAAACAAAGTGCAAGTGTATATGCTTGATTCGGGCTGGTATGCCCGCTGCCGTATGCACTCCTCATCTGGGTCAGCTGGAGGGTAATCATGTTGCTTTACCATGCAAAACTACAACAAGTGTCAATGTTGTTACATACCCTTCATCAATCTCCTCCAGGTCCAGAAACTGACATCACTCGACGTGCCAGCTAACCACCTGTCTGGCGAGAGCGACAACGCCAGCGTGTACGCTGACCTGAGGTCACCACGGCCACAGCTGCGGCTGCTTTACGTGACGCCCGAGAAGGTCAGTGCCAGCACCCGGCTACTCGAAGTGTTGCAGCGATTGCACACCAACGGGCACCTCACGCGTTTCGTCATCGACGAGGCACACTGCGTGAGCCAGTGGGGCCACGACTTCCGGCCCGACTACAAGCGACTGAGCGTGTTGCGCGAGAAGTTTCCAGGCGTCCCCATGGTGGCACTGACTGCGACAGCGACACCACGGGTGCGCACGGACATTCTTCACCAGCTGGGGATGCGGGACCCCAAGTGGTTCTTGCAAAGCTTCAACCGGCCAAACCTGTGCTACGAGGTCAGCCTCAAGACAGGCAAGTCGGTGGTCCACGACATCGTCGAGGTCATCAAGAAAAAGTTCAAGCGGCAGAGCGGCATCGTCTACTGCTTTTCGAGGAAGGAGTGCGACCAGCTCGCGGACGACCTCAGCAAGGAAGGTATCGCATCCGTGTCTTATCACGCAGGGCTCACCGACAGTCGACGGAGTGTTGTCCAGCGTCAGTGGATCGATGACAAGGTCCAGGTAAGTTTGCTCTGAACAGGGGTTCACATCAGCATCAAGGTAACTGTATGCTGTACTGTACAGTGTCCAGTACAGCGTCCAGGATGAAAGGCCTCCAAAATAGGCTTAAAAGCATGCATTGACCGTCACATTCGATAGAAGGCAGTACGATAATCTGATACTTATATGCAACTAGCATAATGCAGTACAACTATGCAAAAAGGTAATGCAACGATAACAGTGTGCAAAGAAAAATGTGTACTCCCTGTTTGACTTATTATAAAAGTGCAATGTTCCAACAAAAGCAAAAATTCAGTCATGACAGAGGAATTGTTGAGTGAAGTGTACAATGTGCTTCGATTAATGTAAAATTCGTGGGTGCATCCTTACATCAGCATACTTGAGTTTAATCTACTTCGACGACTGCTTTCTGTACTCAGGGACAGCACGTCGTGCTTTTTTAGTGTGAAATGACACCAAAAGAAAGAAAACAAGAAAAAGTTCTTTTGTCCTGTCCTGTTTTTTTTTTTTTTTTGAGGTGTCGTTTTGCATTGAAAAAGCGCAATGGATTCACATCAGCCAGCCCACCAATACATTGCGTTGGACAGTTCGTCTCGGCAGCAGAGCGAAAGCTGCAGAGGCGGGCTATCTACACATTTGGGTTAGTCTGCGAGTAGAGTAGTATGGCAGCTTGTGGCTGATTTCAGTTCCAGTTTCGGTTTTTCTTGTTCGCTGCGTTAACACTTCTCGAGAAACATATGTACGAAAGATCTGAATGGGAGCGAGAGTAAAGTGAATGGAAAGATAACTTGCCGCTGGCATGAACTGGATTTGCAACCTTAAAATCTAAATTTCAAGGTTGTAGGCTTGGTTCCCACGGGTGACAAGTTATCTTTTTGTCCACTTCACTTTTTTCACATTTCTATTATAATTATACTACAAATAACACCTCTATACCTTCCTCAGCAGAATTGTCTGTTCTCTGTGCGCGCCTGTGCTGCCTAATGTGCGGTGTTTATCTCTCTTCCCTCTCTCCTCTCTATCTTTCATCTCCCCCATCCCCCCCATGCACAGGGTAACAAACCGGCAGCCTATAGGCTGGTTAACCTCCCCGCCGTTCTTTTCCTCCTGTTTTCCTTCCTTGTCTGTTCTCATTAACATTGTGTCTAACAAAGGAAAATGAGCCCTTCAGATTCCTCTTTTCTCCTTGATTTTGTGTGTTCTGTTTCACATAAACAGATCGCAAATCTCACCAACATGCTTGGCATTCTCTACATACATTCTGTTTTATACTCGTATTTTCCTTGTGCATGTGTCTAATTGAAACACCTCGAAATCATTCCTCTTTCGGTTCTACACATGGACTACAGATAATTTGTCCTCTGCTGCGCTAGTGTTGATGATGTCTGAAATACCCGCGTTGCAGGTGGTGTGTGCGACCATCGCCTTCGGTATGGGAGTGGACAAACCGGACGTCCGCTTTGTCATTCACCACACGCTGCCCAAGTCTATTGAGGGCTACTACCAGGAGTCAGGCCGTGCGGGGCGTGACGGCCAGCGTGCCTCCTGCATCCTCTTCTACAACTACCATGACATGCACCGTATCCGCTCCATGATCGACAAGGACTCCATGGCCAACGCGGCGGCCAAGCAGACGCACATCGCCAACTTGTGGCACATGGTCAACTTCTGCGAGAACCGAACTGACTGCCGCAGGGCGCAGGTGTGACGAAATTTCCCTGTCTTTCACACCGTGCATATCGATCGATTGTGCGTACTTATACAATCGAACCTCTATATAATGCACCCAGATATATTGAAATATCGGTTATAGTGAAGTAGATGAAGAATAGTCTTGCAATAAATAAAGCATTTGGAATATACCTTTATAACAAATTTTCGGATATAACGAACTTATTTTCGTGTAAGATGCAATTTTGTTATATTAAAGTTAGAGTGTAGTTTGTTACAACCTTAGGGCGAACACAAGCTCCACCCACCACATCACTTTCCTGCTTAAAGAAAATTTTCATAGACGTTCCGTCCAATCGTACTTGCTCATTGCTTTAGCGTTTCTCGAGAATTTTCTCGAGACTGTACATTTGCAACCCTAGTAGAGCCTCGAAGGCAGCTTTGCAACAATATGAGTGTGTGATGGAGTGAAGCATACTAAAAACTTGAAGGGGCCACTGTCAATAGGACGTTCACTGTGTTTGTCTTCAGGAAGCTCGAATAGTAAAATTCCTGTGCTAATCGACTCAAATGGCAAACATAATCTGAAAAGAATATTCAAAATCTCGCATATTCGCTCACCCCTACGTTACAAGAATGAGCAAACCTTATACCTTTGTAGATGTTGCTTTTGCATTGAAGACATGGACAGCCCGAAGGTCGTTTGACTCGCTGCGGCAGTCGTGTTGTTTCCTTGCATTGGCGTTTGTTGAGTTAATCTATGTTCTTGGAGGGGGGCTGCATATTTCAGACACGAACTCGTACTTTGACCTGCTCGGTGTGGTCACACATGCTGTGTCATTACAGGGGGTAGTAGACACCTCATACCTTTGTAGGCGTTGTGTTTGTTTGGAAACCATAGATACCGTGGAGGTCGTGTTTCCTTACGCCGGATTTTGTTACGTTGTGCCATGTTCAAGGCTAAAGGAGTGAGCTGCCAGCCTTGCTTCATATAACATTCGATTTTATTGCTTTCATATTCATTGCTTTGACCTTCCTGTGAAACTGCCACGTTAGTTTTTCTCTCACCTTGCTAAACTTGTGAACACTTCCTTTTTCTCATCACTTTAACACTTCAGTACCGAACTTCGTTGTGACACTCTTGTTGAGAAAAGTTCCATCGAAGTTTTATCTGTTCTTTCAGGTTTTGCATTATTTCGGCGAGAATTTCGACCGCCAGTTCTGCAAACAGAACCGACGCTTTGCTTGTGACAACTGCCTGGCAGAGACGCGCTGGGTCATGATGGATGTCACTGATGATGCGCGAGAAGTGGCCCGATGCGTGCAGGACCTGAATGCCAAACGTGTCAACATCACAGTGAATCAGGTATGCGTCCTAAAAAGGGTTTCTACACTTCATTAATTTCTTTCACTGTAATTATTTCATTAATTTAGGACAGAATAACAGTTTATGAGTAGAGTATGATGCAATCCTGCGTTTAAAGTACATTGAAGACGTCAGTGCACAGGTCCATGGATATTCAATCTAGTGAAAGTTTAATTTTATTTTCTGTGGCCCTGTAATATAAGTGATAACCAAAGAGATGCTATATATCATGCCGCAACTGGTTCGACGATAGTTATAGCGCGAGAACAAAACGACGACACTGAGACAAAAGGACACGAAAGACACGAGCGCTATAGCGCTCGTGTCTTTCGTGTCTTTCGTGTTGTGGCTTGTACCTATCGGTTAATAAGGCGCATTCAGTATGCTTGATCTCCCATTCATGTTTCTCTCTGAAAAGGTTCACAGATCTTTAACCTTGTAGAAGTTTTCATTTGTATAATATTAGGCATAGATACTGGCAAAGTTCTTCAAATGAAGGTGTGCTAATCTAGCATTTTGAGGACGATGCAGTTGAGCTGTAATACAGCAGATGTAAGCATAACGAATGAGAGACAACCTCACCACTGTTAGAGTATAATGTATAGTATGTGTTTTGTAACAAATTAAACAAATCTGGCTTTGCATCGCATGTGACTTTGTTAGTGCATAATGATGCTTGGCTGTTTTTGTACAAACACATTGTGGCCTGCTTGCAAGTGCTCATGGAGACTGTACACCCCCTCTTCGCAATTCTCGTGCAGCTCGTGGACATCTTCAAAGGGGCGATGAACAAGAAGATGAAAGAGCAGAAGTTGGACGCTCTGCCACTCCACGGCCGTGGAAAGGCCTACCAGCGTAACGATGCCAACCGGTTGGTTCGACGACTGGTCCTCGACGGCTACCTCAAGGAGGTTGTTGCCTGTCACATTGCCTGTCACATTGCCTTGCTCTGCCCTCAGCTGCACGACACATCATCACACGGTGCATCATGACATGGCGCGTTATTGCTCGACGTATTGTCCACGCAAGGCATTATCGATACAATACATTAACACGTGATGAATTGTCCACACGATCACTTTCGTAAGTGGCGTTATCATATGACACATTATTGCACGACACATTATCACAGGACCCATCATCACAAGCTGCGTTATTACATGGCATGTTATCGCATGATACATTGTTGTACATCACATTATTGCATGACGCATTATCGTTCAACACATTATTGCACGATGCATTATTTGCATTATCACACTACACACAATTGCACGATGCATTATCATACAATGCATAATCACATGATGCATAATCGCACGACGCATAATCTCAAGAAGCATTATTGCAAGACGAATCACTGTATGATGACTTATCGCACTGTCTTTCATTGCCATTACCGAATGGCAAAGTGTTGCATTACGAATGTCCTGACTGCCAGATTGTCTACATGATACGCTTATGGAAGATCTGTTGAATATTTACTAGCACTTTGCACAACTTCATTTCCTGAAGAGAAGGATAAACACTGCCTGCATTTCATACATAACTTGCTTGGCAACACAGGTGGTGAGTAACTGCCAAAGCTGGCCTATTCCATTTGCTCGGAGTGATATCTCAAGGGGGAAAAAAGGAAAGGCAAAGTTTGAAAGGAAGCCGTTTTCAGTGAAATCGAATGGCATCAGAAAAGAGACGTAACGTCACTAACACGGTGAAGAGACACGGCATTAAGTAAACTGTGCCGTGGTGTTGCAGCCATGATAAGCCGGAAATGCAGAACTCTGAGACAAAGATGTTTTAGGCAGGGCCAAAATGCATGCACAGAAGGATAAGCAGAGCAACATTAGCAATTTCAATGACATCTTTTCAGCGGGCTTGTGCTTTGAACTGTATTGTTTGCGTATAAGTCACCCATCCTTGAGCAAAAGTTAAGTCAAACAAGACACTAAAGTTCTACATGTAATTACGCACAAGATTAGAAAGGCCGTACGCAGTAAGTCCTGTGGAAAAGTGCGCATTCAAAAGAGTATGATGGTCAGTTTAATCTATGAGAATATTTTATATTGCAGGAACTTGCAGCACTTTTCGCTCAATGCCTCGAAACATTGAGAGTGCCAGTAAACTGAAAAAGTGCCAGCATTACATTGACAAGAAAGCAGATATTAACAATTAAATAATGGTCCTTCAATATACAAAATATTTAGAAAGGTAACTTGAAACAGGATAAAAGAAATACTAGAATAACTGACCTAGAAGTCAGGCCTTAAAGGATAGCAAAGAAGCATGAAAAGAAATTATGGATCTCACAGCATGAAGTCAAATGGAAGATGTTAGGTAAAAACTAAGCGAGTCTAAGACAGAAGAATGAGTCTCAAAACAAACTGTGCATCGGATGCTCTGTTTACATTAAGCTAAACAAATGGACGTGGTATGGCTGCCTAAATGTGCAGCACAGGTAAGCAGTGTTCAGTTCGAGAGATGCAGTGAATGCCAATAGATGGTAAACACTGCCGAGTACGGCAGGTCAATAGGCGGGGGAATGAATTTAAGATATTTTACGGCCTAGAATGAAATCCACTTGCACAGGACAGGCCAATTGGAGACCGCTGAGAGAGGCCCTTGCCTTGCACTGAACATAGAATGGGCTGATGGGCACGATTGCATGTATTCCAACGTGTATTTTTTACACGAAAAAGCTTAAGAAGAAACTCGCTGGCAAATGCTGTACATGACTTTTGTCATACTACAGCATGGAAGGTATTCACGAATTTCGCGAAATCTCCAGGGTGTCAAGTTTGCCTTTATAAGTAACGCGACAATCGCAAAACATGCCGGATAAGCGAAACACGACTAAAGGCTTAGTCAGTCAGAAGATTATTTGATTAACTGCGGCACTTGGTTGCGTCCTTGAACAGTGCGACAACAACATTGACAAGTGAATGAACTGGTGATGCAAGCACAGTATGATGCCATTCTCTAATGGGAGTCAATTTACACTCTAGGAGATCACCATGAACTACCTCGAGATGGCCATGTCCTACCTGAGACCCGGTGGCAAGCTTTCCCAACTTCTGTCCGGCCCGGCGCGCATAACTCTCTCCATCGAGAAGAAGTCGCGGCCCTCGGAGTCGGCCGTGCGTGTCGAGGAATCCGCGGCGGAGCCGAGCCGCGCCAACCCGGAGATCACGAAGCTCACCGAGGCGTGCCACCTGGAGCTGGTGTCCATCGTGAAGGCACTGGCGCTGGCCAAGAACACTCACTACAGCAACGTGATTCACATCGACGCGCTGCGCGGAATTGCCGAAAACCTGCCGACGACGGCGGAGGCCATGTTGCAGGTTCCGCACATGACCAAGGCTCTGGTTGACAAAGTAAGCCTCCCAAAAATCTTTGTTGCTAGAAAATTTTGTGAAGTATTCTGTATATTCTTTTAAAGAGGGAACTCGCACAATGCTTGTGTGTGTTCCGCGCCCGTGCTATGTCAAATTTTTGTGCCTTTGAATACACTGTGTAGTAAGATGAGCGTTGTAGGGTATCTTGTGTCGGGTGTTTATCCTGCCCATAGAGCTGCCTACGAAAGCTGCTAGCATGACACTTTGTCCAGTGCGCATTTATATAAGCTCTTTGTTGCAGTTAGTCCAAGGTTCAGTGAAAACTCATCAGGCAAGTTTGATTCATTGACAAAATAAAACAGGCACTTGCCTTCTTCAAAAGGAAATAAATGGAGATTTATTGAGCAGAAAGGTTGATGCTTGGAAGGCTTGGAAGGCGATGCACCAGCCGCAATTCATGAGCTCGAGCTGCTGCTGCACTCTCGATGCTGCTGCCTCTGATCCGGAGAACTTCCTCTTCTTTACAATGGCCCCGCGGAAAAGAAGGAGCCATCCTGGCGACTTAGTCCTGTGCAGGCGATGTTGTACCGTGGTACTGCTTGAGCCTCTGGACGTGTAAAACCTCGCGGTTGCGACGTCGCAAGTCTGACGGTGGCGTAAGAAGCTCAATGAGGTAATTTACTGGCGAAGTTTGTACGAGAATACGATATGGCCCATCGTACTTTGGCAGAAGTTTGGAAGAGAGCCCAGGTGTGCGATGCGGCACTGACAGCCACACAAGGGCACCCGGAAGAAAAACGGGAGTTGAGGTCTGGGCATCATGAATTGCTTTTTGCCGGTTTTGGTCATCGCAGGTAAAGCGACGAGGTTACTGGCGACATTCTTCTGCGTGTCTGGCGGCATCCAAGATAGGTAGGCACTCGGACGCGTCTGGTCGATAGGGCAGAATGGTGTCAATGGTGTGGGAGGGGTGACGGCCGTATAGGAGGTAAAAAGAGGAGAAGCCTGTTGTCGCTTGCGTTGCCGTATTGTAGGCGTATGTAATGAATGGGAGAACTAAGTCCCAGTTAGAGTGATCAGGCGTCACATACATAGATAGCTTGTCACCGAGAGTACAATTAAAGCGCTCGGTAGCCCCATTGGTTTGAGGGTGGTAAGCGGTACATGTGCGATGTACAATAGCACACTCAGCGAGCAATTTTTCAATGACCTCGGACAAGAAGGCGCGGCCACGGTCACTGAGGAGTTCTTGAGGGCCTCCATGACGCAACTCAAAATGACGCAGTAGGAAAGTGGCAACCTCCTGTGCTATAGCCGTTTGAAGAGCAGCGGTCTCAGAATAGCGCGTTAGGTGGTCGATAGCAACTATTATCCACCTGTTGCCAGTCGGAGTCAATGGAAGGGGCCCATACATATCTATTCCGACCCGTTCGAAGGGTCGGGAAGGGCATGGTAAATAAAGGCTGCAGTTCACCGGAGGAGGCGTGTGGTGGAGATTTTCGGCGCTGACATTCGGCACAAGAGCGGACGAAGGTATACATACCACGCCAGTAGTAACCATGTCGAAGCCTTTCGTAGGTCTTGAAGACTCCTGCGCAGCCACATTGTGGATCAGCGTGGCAAGAGGAAGAAATCTGTGACCTCAGGGTTCGTGGAACGACGAACAGCCACTTGCATCCCTCTGGTGCGTAGTTGCGTCGATAGAGAAGCATGTCACGTATCGAGAAGTGTGGAACTCGGCGCCGGTGCGTTCGCGTCTTTGGGAGTTCAGAAGTGTCGGAGAGATGATTAAGAAGAGACGCAGTCCACGGGTCATTGCGTTGTTCGATAGCAATGGTGTCAAAGTCAAGAGATGACAATGTGGAATCGCAGGCGGAGTCAACTGTGGCATTCTGAGACAGGGGGGAATGGGAGAGGGCATTGGCGTCAGCATGCTTCCGTCTTGACCTATAAACCACACGTATGTCATAATCTTGAATTTTCAACGCCCAGCGAGCGAGGCGGCCAGATGGGTCTTTTAACGTTGAAAGCCAGCACAGCGCGTGGTGGTCGGTCACGACGTCAAAAGAACGACCATATAGATATGGGTGAAACTTTCCAAAGGCCCACACAATGGGCAAGCACTCCTTTTCTGTGACGCTGTAATTGCTGTCAGCCTTGGTAAGTGTGCGACTAGCGTATGCCACAACGTATTCCTGATGCTCCGGTTTACGCTGTGCGAGCACAGCACCCAGACCTACACCACTGGCGTCGGTGTGGATTTCAGTTGGAGCTTCAGGATCGAAATGGCGTAGAATAGGTGGCGTCGTGAGAAGCTGCCGCAAGGTGGTGAAAGCCTCGTCGCAGTCAGGGGACCACGATAAGAGGTCTTTACAGTTGCTGAGGAGTTGCGTGAGAGGTGATATAATAGACGCGAAGTTTCGGACGAATCGCCGGAAGTACGAACACAAGCCGATGAAACTTCGAAGTTCTTTGATGGTGGCAGGTTTAGGAAACGCCGTAACAGCTCGCAATGTCTTGGGATCTGGGAGGATGCCTTCTTTGAAAACAACGTGGCCCAAAATGTTCAGTTGACGCATGGCAAATCGACATTTTTTAAGGTTTAACTGCAAACCGATGTTAGTCAAGCAAGTAAGGACGTCCTGAAGGCGGCGTAAGTGGGTGTCGAAGTTAGGGGCGAAGACCACGATATCATTGAGGAAACACAAGCATATCTTCCATTTTAGTCCACGCATGATGTTGTCCATCATTCTTTCGAACGTTGCAGGTGCATTGCAAAGTCCGAAGGGCATGACGGTGAATTCATATAAACCGTCTGGCGTGACAAAAGCGGTTTCGGGGCGATCGGCCTCCGCCATCGGCACCTGCCAGTAGCCTGACCGCAAGTCTAACGAGGAAAAGAACTCTGCACCCTTTAAACTATCCAAAGCATCGTCAATGCGCGGTAGTGGTTAGACGTCCTTCAGCGTGATCTTGTTCAATCGCCGGAAATCAACACAGAAACGAATAGAACCGTCTTTCTTTTTGACGAGGACCACCGGAGACGCCCATGGGCTCTGTGAATGGCGCCTCTGCGAAGCATGTCGTTTACTTGGTCAGCAATGACGCAGCGTTCTGTAGCGGACACGCGATATAGTCGTTGTCGCAGCGGTGAGTGGGACCCAGTGTCGATGTGGTGTTCTACTGCTAAGGCACGGCCGAGAGATGTTTGTGCAACGTTGAAAGAATGGCGGTAGCACTCGAGGATCGTGAGGAGTTGTGAACGCTGCGAAGAGGTCAAATCTTCAGCGATGAATGGTTGAAATATGTTTGCTGACGTTGAGTCAGCCGCTGAGACGACAGCCAGTTCACAGACGGAGGTAGAAGGCACCTCATCGGAACGGATATAATTCTGGTAGAACTGAATGTCTCGAAGTGGCCAAGGCACTTGTGACAAAGTAGGGATAAAGACGACGACTCATGATTATAAATTGGCATTGTGGTTGAGCCTTTTACAAGGTCGAGAGCAGCAAAAGGCAGGGGGAGGGCTCTTCGGGCGACGAATATTAAAGATGGTGTGAAGAAGACCGTGCTGTCGGATATGGCGCTGCATGAAACTGGTACGAACGCAAAAGAGCATGAAGGGATGTAGGTGTCATCGTTAACGACAAGTTTAGCGGCAGACTGGGTGTCGACGGACGCTCGGTCATCCAGTGAGCAAAATTCTACCTCAGCCCTAGCACAGTCGATTACGGCGTTATGACGCGACAAAAAGTCCCATCCCAAGATAATAGTATGGGAGCACGATAAAAGAACCATGAACTCTACGGTATATAAAACGTCCTGAATTGTCACGCGGGCTGTACATACTGCGGTCGGTTGAACAAGTAGAGCACTGGCTGTGCGAAGCGATAATCTAAAGAAAGGCGTCGTAACCTTACGAATTGAGCGGCAAAATCCAGCATCGATAACAGAAACAGCTGCACCGGTATCTACAAGAGCGACAGTAGGGATATTTTCAACGAACACATCAATAACATTGGTAGGTGACAAATGAGGACTCGGGAAAACCGAAACTTGTGCAGTTCTTGCCTCGGGAACTGCGTCGTCTAGTTTTCCTCCTCGTTAGACGCGGGCCGTCGACGCATAGGAGAAGGCGAGCGGCAGCGTGGAGAGGGCGAGCGACTACGTCCCGGCCGAGGGCGGTGGTCGTCCTGGTAGCGGGCTGGCATTGGAGTGGAGGAAGCGTATTGCGCGTTGGAATCAAGCGGGAAGAAAGGCTCACGGCGGTTTTCATCGATGATATGCGTCCGGCGGCGGCAATACCTTGCGCCGTGTCCGGGGTATCGACAAGCGTAACATATCGGGCGATTGTCAAGGGTGCGCCACGGGTTGGCGGTGTTTGTGCTGGTCCGGTGAACTGGAGGTGGCGGATAGCTCGCGCGAGGCTGGAATGTAGGCGCAGGCGCCTTGCGAGTTGGCATGGCTGCAGCTGCGGCGTAGGTGAAAGGAGCAGCCACAACATTATGCTCGCGAGCAGCTGGTAAGGTCTCGGCGACCTCTCCTTGAATTACGCCTCAAAGAGACGACGGTAAAGTTGTGGTAGGTTCGGGTGTGAAGGGCACCAAGGAAAGCTGTCATGCGACTTCTTTGCAGACAAATGCTTTTATTTCGGCTCTTAGTGACGTTTGGTCATGACCATTGGTCACACTAGACAGTGATGCCAAATCATGCACTGGAGGACGTCTTGTCAGAGCTTGCTGCTTCCGCAATTCATCGTAGCTTTGGCAGAGGCTAATTACGTCGTTAACAGTGGTCGGGCTTTTCGCCAAGAGCATTTGAAAAGCGTCGTCGTCAATCCCTTTGAGGATGTGCTTACATTTTTCTCCTTCCGTCATTGCGGCGTTCACGCGTCTGCACAAATCGACGTCTTCTATGTAACTAGTCAAGGTTTCACCCGTTTCTTGTGGGCGTGTACGTAAACGCTGCTCGGCGCGAAGTTTTCGGACGGCAGGTCAATGGAAGACTGCTACAATCGACGCTTTAAATTGCGGCCACGTTCGGACGTCTGCCTCATGGTTTCTAAGCCAAAGGCTGGCTACACCCGCGAGATAGAACGACACGCGTGTCAACTTGTCTGCGTCCGTCCATCTGTTTAAAGTGCTCACCCGTTCGAAAGTCGAGAGCCAGTCTTCAACGTCGTTGTCATCTGTTCCCCTGAAGATTGGAGGTTCCCGCTGAGGAACACTGCCTGGACAGGTGGCCGGAGGAGATGGAAGCGTCTGCTGATCGGCATCCGGCATAGCAGAAGGTAGGCGTCGAGAACGGAGTTCCAGGATGGTAGCGGGAAGGTATAGGGCACAGTACCCAGCACGGCTCCACCAATTATAAAGGAGATTTATTGAGCAGAAAGGTTGATGGTTGGAAGGCTTGGAAGGCGATGCACCAGCCGCAATTCACGAGCTCGAGCCGCTGGCTCTGCGCCGAAGTACTTCCTCTTCTTTACAATATGTATTGACAGTTCAGGGCTGTTGTTGGCCCTTCATTCACATACATTAGATTGTGAAAAGGGCCATAGGACTCCAGAAACTCTTTAGACATTGCATTGGTTTAGACAATGCATTTGACACAGTAACCCAACTATTTGCAGTAGACTCGTGTGAATATTCGAATGCTTCAAACATTCGAACTCATTTCGATTCGAATTCAAGTTATTGAAAATTTCAAAGTACGCGAAATGAACGAATAGGTGTACATTAATTCACATTTAACCACCCTTTGAAGGTGGTTTCACTGCAATTGATGGGTGCTAAGCCGTGAAAGCACCTTTGTAGGTGTATCCCTATTGGTCGGCTTGTAATCACTTGTGCCCATAAAAGTGGTTTGAGTGCAGTAAAGGGGTGCCAAGATGTAAAAACATCTTTTCAGAGTAAATTCGCACTGCTGCAAAGCTTTACTTTAAAGGACTCCTGGCACCGGTTTCGGAAACTCAAGATGCTTGCATTGTTTGAGAGTCCTGTGTGCGGAGGCACTTCTGACCGATTATTAGTGACAAGCGTTGCTTGTAGGATATTTTAGGTAATTTGATTTTAAAGTGAGGTTGAGTGCTCATCCAAGTATTCTGGTCAAATTTGCATTTTCTGAAGTTTGATCTAGACAGGGGGTCCCCCTGGGACTGAACGTCGCAGAGGTCAAGAAAGAATTGTCAACATTAAGGAACACTTCGGCGGGGCACGCAGAATAACCCCGTCTGGCACCCGGTGAGGACTATTGTTCGTCACCCCTCTCGTTCTTTCACCAGGCTGCTTCTCCCAAGGTGGCTTTAGATGCCAAGGAATGCTTTCCTTTTTTCTGAGGGGGACACGCTCGAAGCACCGACGTCGTTTCGTTTTCCGCCGCCCACAGATCCCCCTATTTGGAAAATGCATGTTCTATATCACCGAAGCTTGAGTGCATGTAGTCTCGGGAGCTTCCCCGCTGTGGGGCGCCAATTCCTTATGGCATTTAGGTGGCTGTTTCGAACTGATGCGACATTGTTCTGAATCAACAGTGCTAGCACTAACTATATGATTCCTTAGATCCTTAGAGCATTTACGATTCAATATCAGCATTACGAGACTCAAAGCTACAAATTACAGTAAAAAGTCACAAATAATACTTTCGCTGTCAGGGTTTCTTTAAGGTCAAATGAACATATTACCCTTAGATCGATTCACATTTTTTTAAAGTTTAAAAGCTTGTTATAACAGCTTATTAGCTCGAATTACAGTAAATTTTAAAATGTAACATATTTTACATGTTTTTCACAGGTTACCACTTGCACTTTGCCAAAAGTCATATCCTGCTACTGTTCAAAGTTGTTTTTACTTTCTTTGAACAAAAAACAGGCATTAGCACAAGCTTTATTTCAATTTTAGAAACATTTAGCAGGTTAGTTATGTCGTGGCAAACATGCCAGTTTTTATGTACATAATATGCAATACATGCAATTCGAAATCGTTCAACCAAAATCGCTATTCGCTTGAAGTTCACTTTGACCCTAAAATTCACTATTCCCACAAGCCTAGTTAGCAGTTTTGACCCAAAAATGGAAGTATAGGGTCTATTGTGCCTATATGGAAAAAGCACTGTACAAGAGTGTTTCAGTGTGAAATAAGCCCTAGAAGTCACCAGTTATTAACCCCGCCCACTGCCGGCGTACACCATTTTGCCATTGCGCATGTGACATCATGCGCCGCCTGCTTAGTCTTGTCTACCAAAGTTTGAGCCATTGCGTATTGTCTATTTTCAATGCCAAGCTGGAAAAAACACTGAAACAGCTAGACTTCACGTGCAGCCAACCACTGAACAAAATTGTTCACCGTAATGTACTAGGCGCTCGCACAGCGAGTAGCTTGTAGCGTCGTTGCTCGCGAGTGCAGCAGTGCTGCCCAACTCTTGGGCTGCTTGCATGCTTATAGAAGCATTCACTTATAAATTAAGCACGCTACGAAGTATGCTGAAATTCTGTCGGCTTTGTGAATGCACTTGGATGAACAGGCGTAACACAGATTATAGTCGAAAATTGAGCGTCGTGGCCTCTTTAATTTAGGACGAGATTTCGCAATGTCTACTTGAGAAACTTCACGATCATTTCGCCCGTAACAAGCTGGTGATTTCGGCAGAACAGTTTGTTCGCGACCAGAGTTCTTTCATTGCATGAGTTGCGAAACTCGCCACAGGCTCCACCCGTCAAAATTAGAAGACTACATTGGCCAAAATCGCAGAGGTCTATCAATTGTGTCATTTTTAGGCAAAAAAAAATGCTAACAAATGACATTTTTGTCTGTTCTGGTACTCAAGTCCACAAAGCATGCTGCATTGAAACGAGCAGTGTTTTTATGCTTATGGCTTACATTTTCCAGATGATACTGTGTCTATAAGCTCATCAAATTTGATTGAAAGCGCTTATTGCAACAACAAATTGCGCAATAACAACGAGGATTGTAACGACTGTGGTGATACTGTGCGTTTTCAGTCATCACCACCAGGTGGCATATCGGTTTGCATCATCGAGGCAGTCCTCAAGGCTGCCTTGACAATGGAATGGGAGGAGCGTTCAGGTACCCTGGAGACCTCCACATGTTTGACCATGAGTATGCCGGTGGTTTTAGATTTGAGCTTTACAACTAGTATGATTTAAGGGCAATTGCTGCAATGGCATAGTGCCCTGATTGCTTTCACGATGTACACTCCTTTTGTGTTCCAGTACGGTGCCCAGCTGCTTGAGGTCACTGAGCGCTATGCAGCCGAGAAGATGGTCATCGAGGCGGAGATGGCCGACGCCGCTGCTAACGAAGCCCAGGACGACTTCCAGAATCCACAGCCACCGCCGGACTTTGCCACGACCAGTGCCTCGCCCGGCAAAACGCGCAAGCGCAAAACGTGGTCTAGTGGCGGTTCGCCAGGAAAGCGCCGTCGCACCTTCTACAAGAAAAAGGCTGGGTTCGGTGCCAAGTCGCAGAACAAGGTTGGCCTGAAGCGAAAGACGGCTGGAAAGAAGGCTGCTGGAAAGTCGAATGCCAAGACGGGAGGGAGGTCGGCTGCGAGTTCGTCTTTCGGAGGCTCGTTGAGCGGGTTTGGTGCACTCGCCATGCCGAAGCCGGCTTCATCGATCGCAAAAAGCCGTTCGTTTCTCACTAAGCCACGTGTCGTAGAGATATGAGTGCCCTTGGTCGCCACCATGTGAAACTGTCGGTGGAACACTATGGGGCCAAGCAAAAGTGCCTCAACAGTGTGTGTTTGTAAATATGGTGTCTTGCTGTTTATATAGCCACAATTATTGCCCAAATGTTTTTACCAGTGTGTTTTTGTTTTGTCATACGAGGATAGTTGCTGCGGTGTAGATATAAGTGCACTGAAGGACAGGATTAAATAAACTGCTCGTACAATAGCAATTTTTCGTGTACTCAAAGCACTGATATATGGGCAAAGTCTTCATTGACCATACCATCGAGGTTTTCTGAGTTTTTAGTGCGAGATTTAATCCTCAGTGACCAAAAGCTGCCACTGTTTTGTCATCTCAAATAGACAATGCTGGAACTAACTGCCAATGTTGTTATAGCTTTTAAGCGCATTCTGAAGGAACTTGGAAAAGATAGTGCTTAAGGTTTCTTAAGTATGTTTGATTGTGGCGCAAAATTAATTTTGTGGCATAGAAAGAATAAAGCGAAACTCGGTAAAATTGAAGAAAGGGAACTGTTGACACTTCACACTCTCCTATTTCGTAACCCTTTACTCACAAAATGTATTTTGTGCCATAGTCAACCGTGCGTAAGAAATTTTCATGTAGTTTAACCGTTAACATTTTTTTATTGCGTTAGCTGCAGCATTACAGATGCAACCATGAAACAAACGCTCAAGCAATTTGATGCAGAGACATTATCGTGTCGACATATGGATGTACCACGCAGATCAAAAAAGGAACTATGTTGAATACTTCTGGAGAACGTCCTGGGCCTCCCAAATATCAAGTGTACTATGAAGTAAAACCATTCAAAATGTATATTACTTAAATATACAGTCATCGTCAATTTAAAAATATTTATATTGCTACCACTGCTGTGGGGCCATCTTGTAGCAAGCAATTTAAACACTTCTGCAGCTCTGCCATGTTTTAGGGCTAACAGTGTCAATATGAGCAGGTAATTTCAGTGCTGACAAATTGTCTATAATACTGTATCAGTTCTCAAAGACTGTTATGCGTAGGTCTCGGTATGCCGGGTAACAAAGGCATGGAATTGCGAAACACTGAGGGTACCCTTGAAGTATGCTGTATAGTGGCATGGGTGCCACTTTTCACATGGTTAAGGATTCCTGTGGACACATTACATTCATCCATCTTTACGACATGAAGGCTTTGTGAGTGCTTAACCCTGCCAATTTCACCACATAGGTGTACCTTTGTTCTGCTGGTTTTGTTTTGAAAACATGAACATTCAGGGGAATAGCACGAAAGATTGTGGTATCAACATGCTCATTCAAATATAGCATTTCAAATTAAAATAATGGAACTATTTAATTTTACACTAAGCCTGCATTTTACACCAACCAATTAAGCAAGTAAGCTTGAGCTCCAAGTTAACTCCAGCTAGGAAGGCTCTCTTACAGGAATGTAACTTGGCAGTGTTCATGGCTTGAGGTGCTAATTGATGTTTTATGCGTGAAGTGTGTGCACAGTGCAAATTCTATAAAGGGCATTGATGAAAACAGTCCTCTTACAGGAATGAAGAGTGGGCATTCTGCTCGGAAGATATAGCTGGTACTAAAATTTCTGGTTGGCACTGAGCGCAGTAACTTTTGCGGAATAATGGCGACATGTGACAACTGCTCATGGGAATGCAAGAAGTGCTGTGTAGCTGCTACATAACTGCTATAAATAAAATATAATTTTATAGGCTTTGCAGTGAAGTACTCAGAGATGTTCAAAGACGATTCTGTACACTGCTTTATTACCGACACATACAACATCGGGACACACACCAATGTCTTTTTCATTGTACAATCCAAGTGACGACCTATAATTAAAACCTGGGTTTATAGTTATCAGGCATTATAGTTATCAGACATTGGCACGTTACTATGTGTTGTGTATATGTCATTCGTAAAATGAGCTGCCTGTTAATTACTACAGGGACACACACACAACACTGTTCCCATTCGCACAAATTTAACAAGCATATGTTGCATTTAGTTCACAGGTGCGCACATGAAACTCCATACACATAACTAATCAGTCACACGATGTTTGGCAACTGTCTGCAGAGTCGAGAACGTCCGTCACGAACTCATGCAATATGTTATCATTCACGGACATCAGAAACCTGCTGAATTTGGTGTCACACAGCATGGTCAAGGGCACGACCTCCAGTACAGTCGAAGTGTCTCCGACTTCCACGGCTGTGATCATTGCAAAGTACTCGAGCAGTGCATCTGCGCAGTCAACGTCAACGTCTGAAAACTTCCATAGAGGCCACGTTCCGGGAACGTCCGAAAAAGTCACCGTCACGGTCTTGAAAAGACCAGCGAGGAGATAGAGGACACCAGCCGAGAATCGGCTCAAAGTCTCTCGAAGTCTGACTGCGAGATGCGTCCCGAACTCTAGCTGGGAGACTGCATTTGCAATGTCTGTAGCCGACCTCATGTTGTCCCTACCGCATTCCACGAGGGAGGTGTTTGAGGTGTCCACCATCGCGGCTAGATCGTTAGTGGAGTCGATGGCGTCCGACAGGCCGAGCATGAGGGCCATGTCCAGCAAGGCTGACGAGCAGAACTTTGATAGGCCTGGAACTTTCCCGTACTTGCGGCCTGTGCGGATCCAAGACGCACACGGAGCAACCCTGTCTGACAGCGCTCTGTGGAAGGTTGGCTTGTGGGAGATGTTTGCGAGCGGCACACCATCCAGCATCTTCCGCAGTTCTTCAGCGTGCTTCTTCCACCAGTTGCTGCAGCCATTGCGCTCGCTGAAGCTGGCCACATTCCAGCCCCGGCAGCGCAGCAGGAACGTGCTCGGGCCCTGCATCAGTGGCAGGGGCGGCTGCCCGACGTGCCTACACTCGTAACGCTTGATGTAGAGCGATGCCACCGTGTCCTTCACACTCTGCAATCTCAGACAGCTTGGTTGATCCATGTCGTTTTGGAACCACTGGATGTTCTCCCTGATGGTTCGCTCCTGAAGTTCCTTGAAGTACTGCGCGCACTCTTCTACCTGGCTCACAAAGTCTGCCGGGAGGTCTTCCACGCCAGAAACACAGAGGGCGCGCCTGTCGGCCACCAGATTGGTTAGGGCAGTTACATGGTCCGCCGTCAGCGCCTCCCCGCGAAAGGACTTGCAGACGACGTACACTTCCGAGTTGCCGGGCTTGCTGCACGCGGGCTTTTTAACGTGCACCTGCCGGAAGACGCAGTTGAGCAGGTACAGCAGCGACACTGACGACATCTCGAAGAAGGTGAACATCTTTAAGACGAGGTGACCGCCCTCGGCGAGCAGCTTGAGGGCCGCGACGACCTCGGCCGCATGCAGGGGCGCCACAGTCGCCTCCTGCTCGGCAGGGTCGTCCTGGCAGTCCACGCTGCCATCCGCGGTGACTAGATGGAAGCCGCCACCTGCGTCGCTCGACGACGTCTCGAGGAAGCGGTCTACCATAAACTCGGGCGACATCACATCTCCCGTTTGGTCTTGGCCGAAGTACCACCGGTCGAGCGTCGTGAAGATGAGCCGGTCGTCGGTGACGGTCGACTTGAAGTCGTTCCCCTCGTAGTACGGGTTGAGGGTGTTGGCGAACCAGGTCCAGTTGTCTTCGCCACCGCGGTCACACTCGTCCTCGGCGCACCCCGAGCGCAAGTAGTGCTGCAGGGCGAGGATGAAAGCGCCCGGAGCCTCGCACAGGTGGAACGACCGCAGAGGGACGGTGTCCGCGAGCTCGTAGTCGTGGAGGAGCTGGAAAAACTTGCACCACGCCTGCGTCAGCAGTTCGGGCGCGGCGCTCTGACGCACCCGGTTCATGACGTTCGCCGCCCGGTTGGTCCACGTCGTGTGACGGCGCCACGCTATGGGCTCCATGTCGTTCAGCAGGCTCTTGGTGGCGTTCAGCTCCGTCTTCATCTGCTGGAGCGCCGGCAGGCACCAGTCGGCGTCGGAGCAGATGCGGTTCGGGTCCGGCGGTCGCCATGCAGAGGAGGCTTTGAAGGTAAACTGGCGCCGAAACAGCTGCGAGGCCTCTTCGTACACGGACATTGTGTTATTGCGACTTTTCGCAGAGCGTTCGGAACGCGAATGCGACAGTTGTGGCTACATTGAAATCTTTGATAGCTTACCGAAATTACCTAGATGAAGGGCTGTCACTCGAGGCGGAAAAGCACGCCATGAATGCCATGAAAAACGTAAACAAGCCGAGTTGTAATTGATTCGGCCGAGCCATTTGAGGCTATGTTTGAACCAGAGGCTAAACAGAGTGTATCTTTAATGTAAATGCTGCTCGACAAAGTCAACAAGTTAATACAAGTTTATTGCCGAAACATAGAAGTTTTCTTTCAACAACCGTAGAGAGCGAATACTGCAATGCGTCTTCCGATATGCCGCTTAGTTTAGCGCGGGAGACTTAAACCTGCGCTCGCCATTCGGGCTTTTGTATTTGTCTTATTTGCGCTAATTTGAGGCACTTCCACTGGTACGCTGATGATTTCAAGAGGAATAAGATAATTAGAATACTTTGCGGCGAATATACAGGCAACAGTAAAGGCAATGTGAGCTTAAAACAAGACAGAGTTGTAGCGGTTGCATGGTCCTTGTTACTGCAGTGGTAGTAGGGACACAATGAAAGAGGTCACTAAGGATATCTATGAAAGATCGTGATTCTACCTGTATAAAAAATGGAATGAAAGCACCAAAATGAAATTTACGTAACGTTATTCTAGCTGAACTGTATGAAGCATGCCAAAATAACGCGGAAGTAGAACGTCTATAAAATATCCACGCATCTTCATTAAGTGCATAATGACGAGTGTGCGAAGCAAGGTCCTTAATTTCCACGTTTATGTCACCGACTAGTATAAAGGACGGGGACAGATGCACGGACGTACAGACGGACAATGCAGGCGAGAATGCATTTTGCTGTCATATATCTTGATTGGCGTACACGTAAGGTCGGTTTTTACACTGATGTTCTCGTTTTTCGTTGTGCAGGTGTTCGATTTCGGTTTGTGTAGTCTGGCGGATGCCGACAAGGCTATGCCCTTAAGAGCTTCGCCCCCATGAACAGGTAAATATGGACAAACCGGGCGCGTAGTCAGAAACTTTTTTCTCGTGGGGGGGGGGGGGGGGGCACACCTTTTTGATTTGCAGGGAGGGCACCACCTCAATTGAGTAATTTTTCGTTCTTTATGCCATGGCGAAAAAAATTTCAGGGGGGTGCAAGGGCTTGGTGTGCCACCCCCTGGCTACGTCCCTCGGACGAACGATACTATAGTATGGTCGTCGGTAGGATATTTCCTTCGGCGGGAGGGGGGGGGGGCACTGATGTATCTTGGGTGAAGGAGGGGGGCAAGTGCTGGTCAGACTTGGAGGAAAACAAGTAGTCCATTTGCGCACCCCCCCCCCCCCCCCGCCCGCCGATGCCCATGTACAGAAGTTCGTCTCGTCTTAGTTTACGCGCGGAGCACAGCAAACCACAGTGTAAATTATACATGTGATACAACCAAGGAGGATTTTAAAAATTGCTGGAGTAGAAATGACTGCCCAGGAGTGAAGCCGTTCCACTGGCAAGATGGCGGCTGTGGTGGCCATCTTACTAGGGGCATGATAAATAATCACCGCTCAGCGAATAAAAACGAAGCGTTTCCCTCGCATCCCAACAAGTTTAATGTGGGAACTTTTTCTGCTCACATAGTGCTCCAAGTGCGTCTTACAGTAACTAGTTGTCCTTAGTGAGCCTCTAATTGGAGGCAAAGTTATT
The DNA here is from genome assembly GCF_043290135.1 of Rhipicephalus microplus. Taxonomy (NCBI): domain Eukaryota; kingdom Metazoa; phylum Arthropoda; class Arachnida; order Ixodida; family Ixodidae; genus Rhipicephalus; species Rhipicephalus microplus. Next base: position 33,164,272 of record NC_134706.1, on the reverse strand, counting down.
TGAAGATTCAGTCATCTATACTCGTTTCTGTGTGTTATTTCGTCGGGAACAACTATTTTTAACATAGAACTAACGTTGCATTTACATAACATATCAAAGCCACTTGATCTTTAAGTGGGCACCATCAGAAAAGAGCATGTTTCCGCCGTCTTGGCAGTGGCATAAGATGGCTTCACTTCTGCTGGCAAGGCATTGCTGGAACTTCCACTCCAGCTATTTTTCTTTAATCTTCCTTGGATACAACCCACATGCCTTAAAACAGCTGACATCCGGAGTAGTTCGAGTGGCACGTCTTCTTCGCCGGCCGGCAGCGCGAACGAACGCGTAATAAATAAAAAATCGGAGCACACCAACTGCGTAAGAACACAACTCGTTTCAGTGACACTGTTAGCGAAAAGCGCACACGTTTCTGGGTAATTTCTATGGCGTATTGCAACAACAAGCTTCACCGGCGTATTGCAAAACTAGCGTTGTGCTTACGTGTATGCGTGCCGCCATCTTGCATATAAACAAAAAAGACCGGAAGTACGTTTAGATTACGTGATTGTCTTCAGCCAATAGCGGCGCCGCATTTTCCCCATACATCTCCTGGGATATGATGCGGAAACACGCGTACAGGCAGCAGCGAACACAACCAAGAAGTGTTTGAAAGACTACTAGTGGTGCAATATGCCAAAAGTCTCTCGAAGGGTCTCAATCTTGTCTCATAGCCACTGCAGTCATTTAAGAAACTAAACATGGTCGCAGAAAGATGAGACCCTAGGTTGAACTTAACCTTCTGGGAAAATTGAAGCGCATTAAGGTGACACGAAACAAGCTAAACATGTGTTAATTGAAATGAAAATCGCATGTGAACATTTAGCTGCCATCGTACACCGAAGCGGAAACCGGCAGTAATTAATGTGATATTTTGTGTTCATAGAAAAATAACGAGCAATGCAGTACAAATTGTAAGCTGGTGCGACATTGTAATGCTTAACTCTGGCATATACTTTCGTTTTCCCAGTCTAACTGCTAGATCGGTCAGTGTTTTTTTTTCTACTTGATACTTCACGTGGATTTAATTATTGCGCGTTCATTTTTTTTTTGTCTTTGCATTTATCTGGCCTCCGCTGCCGATGTCAGCTTGTCTTAATGTTCTCACATTTAAGTTCCTGATGGCAGTTTACCTTATTTTAGCAAGATAATTGACACATGGGCCAGTTGGCTGAGATGCATGGTATAGCTATTATTTAAGCGCACAAAGAAAGATACACAGGACACAGTCCTGTGTTCCTTTGTGTATTGTGGCTTTTTCCACAAGCATGTCTGCTCCGCTGTGTCAGAATACAAAACTAAAACACAAGGATTATCTCGATAGTTAATTTTTATTTCATCGTTGTCTTGGTTGCAAATGCGTCAATAAATTTATCTAAATCACATTTGATAGTACGACCTTTTCTGCTTTCCGTTTATTCGATGTTTTATTTCGTCCGAAGTGTTTTTTTAGACTGATAGGTCTTTATCTTAAACATCCTGCCACACACAGAGTTCCTCACTCTGTGCTGCCACCTTGTTCTTGGTATCGGAATTCGGTCGTGATAAGTTCAAACTTTTTAGATTCACTCCATTGAGGTTTTCATGGAAATTTTAGGTGCTGATGGTTTTTCCGTTTAGTAATTATTTCCATAATATCCGTATAAATCGCTCATTTTTTATATCTGACCGATGCTATGTATTCGATATCCGGGAGTACACCGAAATGTTTGGTTCATCAATCGAAGCTAGGGCTATAAAATCGGCCAGTTCATATAACTGTGTCCCACTGTCACCCAGGACCCATAAAAAAATTCAGGAGTTTCAGTTGCGGCAGTGCCAAATCGCGCAAGATCAATTGGGCTCGCGATAATTCTGAAGCTGTAAGAGCCGTGCGCACTCCGAAAGAGAATCTGTTGCGATGATTGCACATGATTTTGTTTAAAGGCAGTATTCGAAGCGCCAAAATAAGAGCCATGAGCTCAGCCTCAAAAACAGGAGTGAAATTTGGCGTCCTCCTCAATTTTGCGCACGCCTGTGGTCACCGCCATCATCACCACCGTCGGCGAGTGGCCCATTTGACTCGAGATCTCCGTGGGAGCCTTGGCTGATATGTTAACACAACAGCTGACACAGATAATTGGTACAGTTTCTGTGCAAAATCGGGACTCGCAGGCTCTGTTTATTTCAAGGAGTACAGAGGAGGAAAATCAGACAGTCAATCATAGATCTATCTCTCCGAAAGCAGGACCTTCGGAAAATAGAGTTCAGGCTGAGCCAGAACCTGTGACAGATGATTCAGGAGACATTACAGATATGGACAGAGAATCTCTAAGAACATTGAAACGTAACAGATCTCCCTCTTCTAAAAAGTCTTCTCAGGACCCAAAATCCAAGAAATACTTGTCAGAGAAAGACTTCTGTGAGAACCTTTCAAAAAATGATTTCTTGAAAAAAGATATTCTGGATCAGGCAGTTTCTTCTGCCAGTATAACATCAAAATAGGTTCCCTAGAATTCTGCAGTGGAAGTGCGGTCTATTTGGTCGGCAACTACAGATTTACAATATATTTCTTCGCTAATTTCTCCCGACATAATTGCCATTCAGGAAACCTGGCTTGCTAACGGTAAAAAATTTTACATGAAAAATTATCGATTAATCCGGCTGGATTGGCCGAGTAGAGGTGGCGGTCTGGCTTTCTTAATATCAACTAAATTTAGTTACAGAGCCAAGATATCGTATCAGTGTATGGATACGAATTACGAAATTCTGGTGTTAGACGTAACACTACCAGACTGCTCGCCTTTCTCTTTTGCAAATGTATACTTTCCTGCAGGAGTTCAAGACACAAGATGCCTCGATATTATGGTAGCTTCATGCAGAAAAGAAATAGTACTGTGGGGTGATTTCACTTCACACCATGTGTCTTGGGGCTTCAAATCTGATGTATGCGGAAGACGTTTGTGAGAATAGACGCTTGATAATGACGTTTCCTGCTTGAACTCACACGTTGCTACATTTGTAAGAGGTAACTCTAAATCGACTTTTGATTTAACATTTTCCAGCTCCACTTTAAGCATATCCTCGTGGAATATATTAGATTGTGCTACAAACAGCGACCACCTTCCCATTACGTTTGAAACTAAGTTCCCGAGGTTCAGTTTGGCAGGGAAAGTTGGATCATTCGTAAATTATGCTAAATTACAAAAAGACTTAAAATCTACGTTAACTTTTCACGAGAAAATGCAGGAAGACCTTAGGGCTATGTATCTATGTGCGGTGTTGAAACGATCATTAAAGAATTTCACGTTTACTGTAAACTCGAACACAGCGGGATCTCTTAGCCCGTGGTGGAATCTAGAATGTGTCAGGGGGTATAGAAAGCGAAAAGCGGCTTGCAAAAAGCTGTTAATTAACGAATGCTCCGAAAATTGGAGTGATTATAAATTCATGGCCACTGATTTTAAGCGTCTAGTGCGCAAAGCAAAAGAAGACTACGATATGAATAAATTTAATTATCTGTCTAAGTCTAAAATAAGAAAATGCTTTTCAGGTTTTTGCGTGCGGGAAGAATGATTCCACAGGCAGAAAGCAGACATTCCACCTTTATGTCTCCTCGCGAACTCTCTGATTTCTTGGAAAATATTGCTAAAGGCTTGCAAACCAGGTTTACGACAATTATGCCAAAGTCCATGGTGAAATTAAGGGTGGATTGTGATTTCCAGGAGGTATCTTTAGCTGAACTTTAGCATGGATTACAGAGTTCGTGAAAGACAGTGAATTTTATTGCTTCTTGGATGGATGCTCTTCTAAAAGATATAAGCAGACACGAGGTGTACCCCAGGGCTCAGTATTATCCCCGGTGTTATTCAACATATTACTGCGTTCCATTCCAACCCATCAGGATATTCAAATTTACGTGTATGCAGATGATATTGCCTTTTTCGCAACAAACAGTGATCTGCACTCATCATATCAGGCATTACAGAATTACATTAACATGCTATATAGAAACATGGCTTGACAATATCCATATGTCATTAAACGTAAAAAAAAGTGCGCTTCTTCCATTCTCTTTTAAGGATCGTGTCAACATTTCTTTGATGTATTGTACCGAGGTCATTCCCCAGGTCAATTTCCTGAAATACCTAGGCATCTTATATAATAGGACGCTAAATTGGAAAAGCCATATAGACGAGGTTGGCTGTAAAGCGTCACGTGCCTTGGGGTGGTTACGAAAATTGGGAAACAGAAAAATAGGATTGCGTAGGAGTTCATTGATAATGACGTACAAGATGTACATGCAGCCTATTATAGAATTCGGGTGCGTATTATTTTCAGGCAGCGCGGCTTACAAGATGAGACAATTAATATTATTAAAAAGCGAGGCTTTGCGCTTGTGTCCCAGACTCCCCAAATTTGTGGCAAATAATGTTTTGTATGTGGAAGCGCGTCTTCCACCTTTGTTAACTCGGCTTAGAATACTTACTGTTCAAACTTTCTTAAAAATATACAATTCACCTCTTCGACAAGCGTCTTACGTTTTCATTCAAGAACCAACCGCATTCGTTGGAACACAATGGTCTAGACTACACTCCCCTCAGATTAGATTCGTCTAAGCGCTGCTAGAGCCTCTCAATGTAAATATTTATCAGATTGCCATAACGAAGATGCCTAATTCAAAACTTGAAACTAAATTTGATGATATTTTCCCCTCTAATGCGAAACAACTGCCCCTTCGATATTGAGATAATCGGTTACGAGATTACTTGACTCATCTGTCCACAAACAACATTGTTGCGATGCATGCATCTGTATTGAACGAAAAGGCTGGAGTAGGCATCTTCTGTACTTCTCTCGACTGGTCTTTCTCAGTTCGATTACCAGATTACACGCCTATATTCATCACTGAATTATTTGCTATAATTCTTGCACTTCGTAAACTTCCTGCAAGCGAATCAGAAGCGGTCATACTTACCAATTCTCTCTCAGTATGCACTGCACTATCTACAGGAAAAAATTTGACATTATTGAGTATGATTAGCAGTTTATTACCAACGAACCTGAATAAATTTCACTTGCAATGGATACCTGGTCACTGCGGGATTTATCCAAATGAGATGGCAGAGTCGTTAGCCAGAGCATGTTTAAGCGGACCACTCTTACCTATTTTACCTGATTTCGCCTACGTAACAGCACTCAGATATAGAAATCCTCGTTTGCACAAAAAATAGAAAAATTATCATTGGATAAAGTCAGAGACTTAATTCGTACATGTAAGATTTTGCTGGAACAAACAGTGGTGTATATCTCGGCAATTAGAAATTACAATCACCAGATTACGATGCAGAATTCCGCATCTGAATTACTGCCTACATAAAGCTGGACTAACAGCATCTCCGTTGTGTCCTTTTTGCAAGGAATCGGGATCATTAGATCATTTATTTTTATCCTGTCAACGATAGGCTTATAGAAGGAAAAGATACCTGGTCCAACCAATTGAGAAGCTAGGTTTAAAAATAAACGTGGAACTAATCTTATCCTTCGGAGGGATTACATTAGGATATAGTCACAGGGAGGTTTTCTCTGCTGTGTGCGAGTACATAATGGCAACAAAAAGGTTACCTTGTTAGCCTATTGATATTATTTATGGCTACGAGACTACCTGAATGCCTGACTTAGCACACTTGATGATCCTGCCGCCCGGTTCTTGGCCGATCCCCCTTTGTGGGCGAGTGCCAGCAAAGCTGAAGGTTCATCATCATCATCATCATCTCCGTGGAAGTGGGAAGAACACGAGAGAGTTATTACATTAAGCACCACACTTGCCTATAGGCTATCGGTAATCTTTCTGTTATACCTCCATCATTCTAAATCTGAACAGTAAATTTTAAAGCCACTCGATTCTTGGCCAATCCCCCACAGTGGGTATGCGCCATTAACAATAGGAGAACAACAACAACAATAAGCGGAACGACATGAAAGCTTCGTCTCTCGAATCGTCATCGGCGTAGCAGTCGGAGATGAGCAGCAGCTGCGGCTGCCGGTTCGAACTCTCGGAGGAGCAGCCGCAAGAACCCGGCGTGGTCGACAGTGATGGCGGCGAGTCAGTGGTTCACGGTCAGCAGTTGTTCGACCACCCGGCCCCGTCTAGCCGGGGTGGCGAGAGCGATGTTGAGGCAGGCGACGTCTCCGAGGCAGCTACGCCCTGGCAGGACCGAACTCGAGCCCAGCGCTTGGTGTCGGTCTACGTGGCGCCCCTGTGGGGTCGCAGGATGGCCGCGCTCAGGAGGAAGGTGAGCTCGTCTAGGAAACTTGTCGTGTATATGGCATCGTTGCCGATTACGGCGCCATTAGATCGCACGTGAAAGGACGGGAAAATTCACGCCGTTCCTTATGCATTCGCTTGAGATGACTAGTAAGCAAAAAAGTGATCTTCATCTTCTCAGTCGATTGGCGCGGCGCATCGCCTACATCGTCATCGCACCTTCCCCCGTATGTATTTGCAGCGCGCTCTCGGAAACGAAGGCAGAAAAGATACGCTCAACCTCGTGAGATAACCAACGTTTTTCTTGGCAGGAATTTTTTTTGGCAACAGATTGGGGGGGGGGGGGCAACGAGTTCAAGGGCCTTTTATAATATGCCTTTAAAATTGGCAGGTGGCCGATTCTCCTAGGCTATTTATCATAAGCGAAATGTATGTTTGGCTTGGTTTGGCGTAAGCTATGCACACCCATTACCTTCGCCTGGACACAGCGGCAAGGGCCCGAGTTTGCGTAGCAGCATGCTACGCTCCGCCGTCGCCTCCGCAACACTGAGTGGCACTCCGGTCGCTCAGGGTCATTGCGAAGCGAGGAACGACCTTGCGAGACAATCGTAGTAGATTTTTCAAACTAAGAGGCGAGTCGAATTTACAAACCTTCTTTCGTAAGCGCGTTTGTCCATTGATCAGCTGGTTTCGCTATTATGTCTCGCATTAGAATTTGTTGAAGAGTATTGTGTTGTTTTGTGAATTATTGTGTTGTATCACCCGTCGGACGCGACCGAGACCAAGGGCCCAGCGTCTGGAGCGTCGGCCGTAGAAGGCAAGAGCAGTAGCATAGACCCAGGCGCACACTCACGGGACTCGATATATTACTATATAAGTACAGGTGCTGTACCCATAGGTAGTGCACGCCATGGGGCCAGAGGACCTGTTCCAAACCCGAACCGATACCAATGTAACGCATATTAGACAGTTATAGTTTACCATTAGCGTGATATCGGAGGTTAAGGGCATAGAGTTACCGTGTAGCAAACGTTCGTTGTTTACAGCGTCTTATAGTTTAGCGGGATAGCTTTTACGAGGTTAATTGGCCCCAGCTGGGATGGTGGCGCTACTTATCGGAGGATTGAGAAGTAAGAACGATGAAAAGAAAACGAGAATGTCTGTCCGTGTCACCACGTGAAGCATTGATACAACTTTATTTTAGTAATAATAAAAGTAAATAAATATTAACGCACCAAACGCGAAAATATTTATGCTGCCAATTTGTTTACATCGATCTTGTCGTTAGGCTTAGACACGTTCGAAATGGGAAGCTATTTCAAAAACTACACCAACTTATCCGCAATACTTGGTCCTCTAAGTTAACCGAAGGCAAGCGCCCTCTTTTCCTGTCTCTCTTGTTTTTTCTTCAAGTTTGTGCAGCAATTCAATTTTTCAAGTATGAACCAACTAGTCTGCAAAAAAGTATTACGCCAAAATCACTTCGAAGCGGGCGTCCGAGAGCACCGCCATGTCGTACGTACACTACGTTCACCTACGCTAACATAGTAAGGTTTAATCAGAGAAATAGCGCGCGTACGGTGAGCGCTACGGGTACCCTACCTATCTGCGCGTGCACACTTCGATCCCGATATCACGGTACGCCCGGTATCTCGGTAAGCTATCTATCTATCTATCTATCTATCTATCTATCTATCTATCTATCTATCTATCTATCTATCTATCTATCTATCTATCTATCTCTCTCTCTCTATCTATCTATCTATCTATCTATCTATCTATCTATCTATCTATCTATCTATCTATCTATCTATCTATCTATCTCTCTCTCTCTCTCTCTATCTATCTATCTATCTATCTATCTATCTATCTATCTATCTATCTATCTATCTATCTATCTATCTATCTATCTATCTCTCTCTCTATCTATCTATCTATCTATCTATCTATCTATCTATCTATCTATCTATCTATCTATCTATCTATCTATCTATCTATCTGTTCTTAACATGCACATAACTCTTACGACGCGCCATTAATGGTATCGTAGCTAGGACTTTATATGGAACCTCATGGCGAAACCAACAGCAAAAATGAGTATGCAGTGTCCATATAATCGCTATCGAAATACAAGTGCGTGTCACCTGCTAGTCCAAAATCCTATTAAGTGGAAACGTATCAATGAGGTTCCACTGAACTACTATATAAAGTACTACAAAGACACCATAATGGCCACGTGGTTGTTATGGCTTCGAAAGCCTGTCTCATGGAACGCAAAATGTAACCATCGGTGGTCTCGGTGGTGGCGACGTCAACACCACTGATACAAAAATCAATCGCCGAGTGATGACTTCATCTTCACGTCTCGGTCCACGGTGATTTGTGATATCGTCGCGACGTCACACGAAGATGTAGGCTAATCTGATGGCGTCGTCGCTTAATGAAAGGTGGGACGATCATGGATGCATTACAACACCACGTTATGCGCGGAAAGCTTTCAGGTGGCAGCACAATCGACTCGAGTGAAAAGAAATGGCTTTTGACTTTTGGTAAGGGACTGCGTGACTTTTGTGGTCACTTGTTTCCCGCTGGGATTTTTATTCGTATATAAAGAAAAAAAGGCGGGGGGGGGGGGGGGGGGGCTTACCTACGTGCTTCGCTGCAAATGTCGTCGAAGGGCGTTAGTCTTCTTTGCCTTGCCTCAGACCATGGCCTTCAAGATTCGCTGGCGGCACGCCGTTACTACGGCCGTCCCAACCAGCCCGTCGCCCAGCGGTAAAGTGTAATTTTGTTGCCACCTGAAGGCGCCGCGAGATGGCGATCCTTCGCCATGAGTTTAGCGGCGCTTGTATGCCAAGCACAGCGGGCAATTTCAGTCGCAGCATCGGCCGTGTTGGTACGTTGTTACCTATTCGAGATACGTTATACGCACGCAGTCAAGGTGCGTCGTCTTGCTACAGCCGCCGGCTTATCTCGGAGGCCACGCTCAGACAGCGTCTGGGCTATGTTGAATCAGCCGCATGTGGCTGGCATTAATGAAATACAGGAGGTGCTGCAAGAGATATGAACGCCATCTGGCGGTGGCGTCGAGCAACATGAACTTGTGCAGAACCCAGGGCCACAGCCAGGTGGCTGCACTATATCGCCAGCAGACTGCTTTTTCGTGCAAAGCGTTGCATTTTCTGCGCGCAACGTAAGAAACACTAGGGTCATTAATATTACGCATGTATGTTTTTTTTCTAGTAAACGAAGACACTACCTATAATACCTACGTATTGATAAGCATAAAATTACCTATAATACCTATGTCAGATTGATAAGCATAAACACTACCTATAATACCTACGTCAGATAAGCATAAAATTTGCTTTTTGATCGACAGTGTTCACAAGTATTAACGCAGCCACCAGTTCAAGGTTGTCGGGTGTTAGCAAATGCTTGAACTTTGGCCGGGTATCTGAACCGTGTGACAAACAGACGCCAAAATTTCGGTGTTCAAGTATCCTAAAGAAGCCTTTAAGAAAACTCGGGTATTAACTTATGTTCAATTACCGACTCGTAGGAGCGTGAAGATTCGTGGAACGCGAGCGAGCTGGAGTTCCTCGCTCCGCGCCTGGTGCGCAACGACGGTTCACGTGCCGTGCTCTGCTTCTACGACCGACGCGCCCACCGGTTACCGCCGCCTTACGCCTACTTCCCACGGCAGATGGCGCTGCGATACTGCACGCACGCCGTGTACCATGCGCCCTTTGGGCTGCACGACGGCCGGCTGGCGTACCGGAACCCGGGATTCGACAGGTGTGCCCTTTGAGTGCCGTGTAATACGATTGTGAGTGGAGCTAGCTTATCTGAACTTGAAAATCTGAAGTTGGGAGGTCAACTTAAAAGAGAAGCAATGAAAAGAAAATTGTGCATTTTGTGGCATTCCCGCCGCGGTGGTCTAGTGGCTAAGGTACTCGGCTGCTAACCCGCAGGTCGCGGGATCAAATCCTGGCTGCGGCGGCTGCATTTCCGATGGAGGCGGAAATGTTGTAGGCCCGTGTACTCAGATTTGGGTGCACGTTAAAGAACCCCAGGTGTTCGAAATTTCCGGAGTCCTCCACTACGGCGTCTCTCATAATCATATGGTGGGTTTGGGACGTTAAACCCCACATATTATCATCATCATTTTGTGGCATTGTTGCATACCTTTTCTGTCTCTACCGGTAACATGTACAGCATTTTTTTTTCGGCTGTAACTATATCCTGGGCAACAATTTGCGTAAAATTTTAGGAACATGATCCCTGCGCATTTCCACAAAGCTAGGTTATCTCCAAAGCTGGTAAGCACTGCCATGAAATCACCTTTGCTCACCTAAGCTCCTTCTCGCACTGTGGATGGTGCTTTTGTTATTGCGAAATTGTAACCGTTTTAATGCGCAGCGCCCTTTCGCAAAAGTTGAATGGTCAATACGATCTCACGCATAGGCGTGCGCATTAAGGTGGAAAGGGGATGCCAAGTGTGCCCCTTTCCATTAATGGGACCGACAACGGACTTTTTTAGGGGCGAATCTCCTTAAGGCGTGGGCTGTGCGTCCCCTGTATGTAGCCACTTCTCGTTTAGTTCTTGTAGTGTTCACTAGATAGCGGTACTTGTAGCTAATGATGGAAAGATGCAAGGTGTTATAAACTAGACGGCGGTACTTGTAGTTGATGATGAAAGATGCGAGATGTTATAAAATAGGAATGATGTCACATATGGCGCGTGTCATTGGTGGAAGGCAATCATTTGACTAAGTGTGGTGACGTACGCTAGGGGGTGCATTGTAATGAATAGAGTGGGTAAAATTTATGGAAGATTCATGGTTTACCTCCGGAGCTTCGCCCACTCATCATAATTCACTTCGTGGATATGGCGGCACTTTTTTTATTCTGTCTTTTTTCTGCGTGACAGAAATCTTACCCTTCGTAGTGATCACAGCTGCAGTAGTTAATCCCAAGAGCTCGTACTCATATTATAAGCAGTATTTTTCGATCGGAAAGGCTCAGAACACGGTAGTGCCTTTTCATCCGGCAACGCTGAGTATTGATAGCGATGCCAGTAGCCTTTCTGGTGGCTTATGCATGCTGTCGTTGTTCTTATTTCGCAGGATTTCCTCGAACTATGCTTAACCACGTTTATTCTGCGCTTTACAACTGTTTTTGAAAATAGCAAGCGATTACAATGAGGCGGTGTGGCTCTATAGAGCTTCTCTGCATTTGTACCGCGTCGCCAAGCCAAGTAATCGAAAACAGAACTGCGCATATGTCTCGCAAAGGCAGCGCCGCTTTATTGCGTACTACTAACGCAAGCTTATACGTATACTTTTCTAAAACATTATCTTTTCATATAAAGAAGCAAACAATATATCAGTACTAATCAATAAATTGTTGACCGTGTACATTAACGCATGGTCACGTTGTAGGGCATTCATGATAGCTCATGTTTTTGCCACCAGAGACGCCACAGATCATTTTTCGCGATTTTCAATGAAGAAATAAAAATAAAATCCACTTCTGACGAGAAAAACAGGGTTGGTTTGAGTCACTATAAGAACAATCTTTCCATCCGTGCCGTCATCTGATTTCATGTTGTGGGCAGTTGTCGGTCTCTTTAATCTGTCATACCTGTTCCGTCGTTGAATAAAGTGCAATATGTTATGAGTATGCAGGTTTTGGTAATAATGGCGACCGTGGAATGCCGATGTAAATTACCACATTCAGAAAACTGTCTGCTTCACGCTTCGGGAAAGCCTGAAATTATAGTCAGGTTGCTGTGAGAAGCCATTCATCGCTTCCGTTTGATTTTTGTATCGGTTGCGATGCATATATGTGTTTTTGAACTCTACCAAACCGGTGAATGACGTGGGTGGGTAGGGGAGGCGGTGTAGAATATTGAGACACCCCTAATGTAGAACTATGCGCACAAATCGTGTTCCCACGCCCCCCCCCCCCCCCTTTCTATCAGCTTGTAGGCGTATTGGTCAGATGTCACGGACTCGTGACATCGATGAAGGCAGATGTCGCTGTGTCCTAGTTGAAGTTCTTTATTTGACCGAACCTGTGTCCAGGAACCTGAAACTTCAGACTAAAACGAACGACGCACGCTGTGCACGGATACACTGATAGCGGCTAATGCAGCGTGGGGCGTTAAATCTGGTCGCCGTAGGAACGCGCCGTTTTATATAGTACATCACTCATCGAATTTTCAAGCCTTATCACTGGTCGTCGAGCAAGCTCAGGAATAATCTCTAGTGTTCACGCCGAGCGCGCAATCTTAAAACAATTCACTGCAATCGTCAAGTTTCTCGAACACTCATGGTGCGCAGTTTGTGTTGAGCATTGCTGACAGTTTTTGTAGAGTCGGGTGCGATAGCAAGGATTGTCCCGCCCCGGTGGTCTAGTGGCTAAGGTACTTGGCTGCTGACTCGCAGGTTTGAATCCCGGGTGCTGCGGCTGCGTTTCCGATGGAGGAGGAAAAGTTGTAGGCCCGTGTGCTCAGATTTGGGTGCACGTTAAGTAGCCCCAGGTGATCGAAATTTCCGGAGCCCTCCACTACGGCGTCTCTCATAACCATATGGTGGTTTTAGGACGTTACATATCAATCGATTAAACAAAGCAGTGTCGAGTACCAGCTTCAACACATCTTTCCCAGCAATTTTGTAATCACCTACTGAGATAAGAGTCCGCGAAGACTACACCTGACACCAACGCACGGAAGGCTCAAAATTGAGAGAAGGGATGTAGAGTTTGTTGTAGGGACGACTGTTGTATCAGAAAACAGCCAATGAGATTTTGATTGATTTGTGAGGTTTAACGTCCCAAAACCACCATATGATTATGAGAGATGCCGTAGTGGAGGGCTCCGGAAATTAGGACCATCTGGGGTTCTTTAACCTGCACCCAAATCTCAGTACACGGGCCTACAACATTTGCGCCTCCATCGGAAATGCAGCCGCCACAGCCGGGATTTGATCCCGCGACCTGCGGGTCAGAAGCCGAGTACCTTAGCCACTGGACACGTGGCGGGGCGACAGCCAACGAGGAAGTGAAGAAAGCGCGATCTTGATTTTCACAGTTGCGAGACATGCCGCTAGGCCCCTGCCTAACGTCCCGTCCCTGGGACGTTAGGCAGATCGACCATCGCGCGATAACCATCATATCGCGCCCGACTGTACAGCAAAAAATAAAAATAAAAACGGGCGTGGCAGTATTCGTTACTTTTTTTGTTTGTTCGTTGGCAGGCGATTCGGCATGTCCGAGCTGGTCCGCGTTGCTCGTCTTCGAGGATACGGCACGCAGCTTCTCTTCACGGTGGGCGGCGAAGACACCGACAACGCCAACTGGTCGCGCCTCGCGTCTGACGAAGTCCGCAGGGAAACGTTCGCCAAGGACCTCAAGGTGAGTACCTACCACAGAGCTTATCAAAATTACTAGCCCAGTCTGAAATGATGGTTAGGATAGTCTTAACAAAAGGGGATGAGTTAAAACATCAAAATTGGTATCAAGATTGGCGTTGCGCTTAAATATTCCTGGACAGTGGGTCAGAAATTGGAGACGTACATTGATCCTTGACGTTGGTGTCTGGTAGTGATCGACACTCGTTCTTAGGCACATTCGTGCATTTGTTGTATTTTCGTAGCGCTGCCGAAACAAATCTCGGAGTCGACGTAGAAAGAAATGTGTGGTCCAGATCTGCTCCGCCAGGTGCCACAACAATCAGCTGCTAAATATATTTTTAAGCTCTTTTGACCGAGCCCCCGCATCTCATCCTCTCCACTCCCGTCTGTCGTCTCGACACTTTCTGGAGCGCCCCCGAACTATCGCATGGCAAAGGCTAGTGAACCATTTGTGTAGGCTTCCAAGCGTGGCCTACAAGCTTTACTGCTCACTGAGAGCCCCGAAGCGCGCCCCCTGCGAGCCGAGGCAAACGCGTGCATTGAGGAACCCTGTTACTCACAGGAAAAAAACTAAACAGTCTAGTGCTTTCAGTGTATTTGTTCAATTCATTTCCACTAATCATCTTAACAGTTAAATAGCCCTTATCACAAGTAACTTATATGTATCCAACATGACTCTGGACTTGAGTTTGAACCATCGATTTCATACTAGATTTATTACATTTTTTTCTGGATATTTGGAACATTTACAGTACTCGACCGTGAATGCCTGCGAAGAAAAAAATGTTCATGGTTGTCCGTACACTTTTTCTCATAAGTAGCCGCCTTCGGTATATGCCTCACGCATCGCGATGTGGAAACGCATGTGTGAACGGTATCCCCGAACCCTTCGCTCTGCTAAGAATATACATAATGGCAGAAGTTTTTCCACACACTATAATTTTACACTCTCTACACTGTTTTCCCGCACATAGCCTCCCTTCGTATACGCTTTAAGCCTGTTTTACATGAGAGCGATTTTGCCCCAAGAATGAAGCTGCAGTCGTCGCACGAGCCCAAAACAGGTTTTTAGAGCGCCTGCTAGACGCTGTATACGATGAGCATCAACAGAGTGTGAGAAATTCGCTCGCAGCAGGAGCGTCTGACTAATCGAAAAGAAGTGACGCAGTGTGCACGTGACGGCAGGAGCGGAGTCGAGAAGCGGGCGCGCTCTCTGAGAGGAACTCGCTCCGACTTGCTGCTGCCCATCAGCGCGGTCGACATCGCGCGAAATCTGCACATGTGAAACGAACTCGCGTCGACACGTCCTGCTGCCACTCATCGCCGCGACCGCCACCGTTCAGTCGCTCGCATATGGAACGGGCTTTACGCATCTCGATGTGTGAACACACGTGTGCGAATCGCGATGTGTGAACACACGTGTGAACGGCTGTCCGCGGCACTTCTTGAGCTTCGCAGGAGACGCTGGTGACGCTTGGCTACGACGGTGTCAACCTTCACTGGTCTACCCCTGGCGGTCGGCGCGGCCGCGCCGGCGACGCTCACGCCCTGACGGACCTGGTGCGGCTGCTGCGGCGGCCGCTGGCGCCCCGCGATTTTCTGCTCGTCGTGACCTTGCCACCGCAGGAGCACTTTGTCGAGCTGGCGTCGCAGTTGGCGCCGCTAGCCAAGCTGACTGACTTCCTCGTGGTCCAGGTTCGAGACTTTGCTTCCACCCTATTAAATGTGTTGTTTTCGATCGCAAGGTGAACAGGAATATCTTGGCCAAAATTGTCAACAATTATAATACTTCCTGATACAAGTTCGTAGTTGTTCGTAAGAAAAGTTTGCTCTTTCGGTGAAATAATTAAGTTAATTTTTATTATTATCCTTACATTTATGTCGCTCTTAACTATACCCATGCTCCAATATTTTATTTATTCTATGTAACTCGGAACTGGAACCATTGTGTTTTCATGTCTGAGTATTTATTGGTGTTTCATATATTGCGAGTGAACGCTGGACTTCTGGATGGCTGGGGCAGAATGCCGGTATGCTCCTTAAAAAACATAAGTGCTAGCGTCGTGAAGTGGTTCTGGCCTATGATGAGATAAAATCATTGAAAAGGAGCTTCATGAGACAATACCTGTAGTCATAAAAAAGAAGAATTGAATGGGATAGAAACATATTGGAATGCTGTGAGAAGGTTGTAGCAGCTAACTCGATTAGTATGCGACCTGGTGAAGCTCAAGGAAACACGGGCGCTGCAGGAGCGAGCGAAGCGACCTTCGTACTGTGTATCGCTTCGAAGTGAATTGAGTGTGGATAAGACTGCTACAAAGGTATGAGTATGAGTCGTCTGCCGATCCTTGAGAAAATAATGCCTCCTAGCTGTTCAAAGTGAGCATTGGCTGCCAAAAGGTCTAAAGCCGCAAAATTATCGCCCTCCCCTCTTCTCTCCTTCGATAAAACGCAGTCAAAACCAAACGAATCAGTTCACTCCGCCTCCCTGTCATCTGAGGTACTCGCTTGTTGTTGGTGTATATACACCATTAACATTAATCTATGAGTTGGCACGCACATCCACGAGCTGCTTCAGCGTGGCGGAGGCGTGTTCACTATCAACCACGAGATGGCGCAAAGGGCCAAAGCGCGCGCTTGGTACGCCCCCCCCCCCCCCCTTTTTTTTTTTTCTTTTCGACAGAGTGGGCCTGCCCACCTTCGGCTCTGCGCTTGACCGAACGGTTGTGGTCGACCGTGGTCGTGCGCCTATTTTTTTTTATCGCAATACTCACGCTGCAGCCATGGACTGCTTGAATCTCACATGTCTCGCGGCACCGGCCGTTTTTGCTGAAGAAGTGAGCAGCTAGTGTTTCTTCGTGTGACGTCCCAATTTGTTTGCTATCGCATTCATTCCTGCGCCCTTGCGGCGAAACTGACTTTTTTACTTAAGCTGCATTTAAGATGTCAAATTCACGATGTAGTAGTGATCGGGGCTTGGCTTCAACATCCAAAAAGAGCGACACAATTATGACAGGTGCCCGTCATAATGAGCGTTGAAAGTTTCGGCCTTCTATTGTGATTTAACGTGCGTCTAAATCTACGTAAATGGGCCTCTAGGATCTCGTTTCCATCGAAATACGGTGACTGTGGCCGGGATTCGATCCCACGACCTTCAAATCGGCAGTGGAGGACTATAACCACTATACTGGTAAAAGGGAGACTGCTCGTTAAGGGGTGATGTTAGCGCACGTATTGAATGCGATAGTTCGTAGCTTCTCGGCTCACACCGTCTTGATTACTCGCAGGCGCACTCCCTGTACGGTCCATCTAGCCCGTGGCCCCGCTGCGCTAGCCCTTACGAGGCTGTCCAGGGGCCGAGCGTGCGCGCCCTCTTGGATTCCCTGGCGGCCCGGCTCTTCCACGGCCACCGGGGCAAGCTGTGCATCACGCACTCGCTGGCGGCCGTCACGTACCGCCTGGCCGATAATGGCACGGCGGCTGTCGGCGCCATAGTCGATGACATCAGCGAGGGCGACGGCGCCAGCGCTGGACCCGGCGAGCCGCAGTCCATCACCGGCACGCCGGGCAAGGCAGCCTACTTTGAGGTAAATGCGGCCCTATGCAGGTGTGGGGCATTTTTAGCATTGGCAGCGGTTTCCTTTAATGCCCACTGTACCAACGACTGATAGGAAAGTAGAGGACGAGTGTATGGAGCGCTATTTCTGTAACGTCTGTGAAGCCGTTGGTGTCTGCCGACGATCTATTACGTAGAAGGAAAAATCAACAACCAGTAGAGGCGCGCGTATGGTGTGCCATGTCAGTGCACTATACAGACCAGATGGTCTATATTTCCGAAGTCCTCAGCTACGGCCTCCATCGTTATCATATCCAAGATGTAGGACGTTGGATTTCGGATATTATGATACTTTATAGCTCTGGCGGCGCAGTAAGCGATGGTTTTCGCAATTTAATGCGACTTGTCTATTTCGAGACGAATATTCCACTAAGAAGACGCGTCTATTAGTCGGCCAGTGTTTACATCTGAAGATTAGGCATCTCAGGGGGACACCGAATCTTCTCCGGCAGCTTCTCTCATTCAGACCTCTCTCGCCATTGTTTAATTCATAGGGTTATGGCCGCGCAAGAATTATGACAATGGTTACCGAGGACCATTAAGTGTTGCATTTTGAGAAACGCTTACTTTTTAACTTTCACGTCCACTTCAATTCCTACGAAGCTCACTTAGGGAAGAGGTGGCGAGTTGCCGTGATGATACTGCACCCCCCCTTTCTAATTGAGAACTCGTCGTACGCCAGTGCATGTACAAAGGACACAACACGTGCAAAAGACACGGTGCAAAGACAACTTTGCAAGGACATTAGTGCAAAAACAGCAATGCAAACAACAAGTGCGCAAGCGCACGTGTTGTGTCCTTTGTTGTGTCCATTAGCGCTTGTGTGGTGGCCTCCCGTCTATTCCGTGTGTCACTTTGCGCTAAATATTGCCGAGGTAGCGCGAGTTTGACGCCCGAAGACAAAGTCTTGCCAGCGCCGATGAGGAACACACTTACGTCGGAACTCGGAAGATTTCTGTGCTTCTTGCATACCTGGACACGACGTGCCTCCATCTGGGCGCATACGCAGGTGTGCGGCTGGACAAGGCAGCGTTCGCGCAGCCGCGAGTGCAGCATGCTACGCAGCGGCTCCACGGTGGCCGCCCTTGAAGGACCCGAAGCACTGCGTCACAAGCTGGCTCGCATGGCGCTCGACGGTCACGGCCGCCTGTGCCTGGCCGCGCTGGACACTCACCTGGACGATCCGCTGGGCGCGTGCGGGGGCGCCATGAGTCCGCTCCTGAAACGTCTCTACGAGGACCCGCTCGAGACGTAGTGTAGACGTCCCTTCTTCGGGACGTCCAAAAGACGGCGCCTCGATCACCATCTCTTCAGTTTTATCATCCTTGTATTCAACTCGTACTGCCGTTTTTCTTTATTTGTGATTTCGTTCTCGTTTTGACGTACGTTACGTCAATATTGTACGCATGGTGAGCAATGAATCGTGCCGTCCCTTGGGGCTAATCTTGTTGTCACGAGTTACCCAGACAAGCCCATGTTCACCCACAGTCGAGTGGAGCTCTTTGAGAGAGAGAGAGAGAAAACCTTATCGAATGTATCAAAAAAACAAAACAATCATGTCTGTCACATACAAACGCATTGATTTTATATATTCGTACGCGTACACCACGCACTTATGTTGCACAAAAGCCTCGTAAATGCCACATTTTTCGTCATCCTGTGACTCTATTCTACCGTGGCACTACTGACTTGTCGCCGCCCCATGACGAGAATTTTATACGATTAAAAAGGAAAGGAACGGACATATGCCGCCCTCTTTGGTATAGCCGCGAGACGGGAGGACCAACACTTCGTTGGCCGTGTATAAAAGCATAAGCCAAGATCTAAAAACCTGCGTAAGGAAAACCTCAGCACCCCCCCCCCCAACACCTTTCATGAGGCAGCTCTAATGGGGCATCAGCCCCCCGTTACTCTCCGCCTATGATGCGAATGATTTTCAAACTCCCACTGAAAACAACTGCGGATGCTGCCGGCCTATGAAGCATGCCTTCAAGGCAGTACCGTGAAAAGCCACTCGTTGCGCTTTCGTTTCATACGCTTTCCTATATATACATAGGATTCCATTTACTGTGTTTCCTGATGTGATTCACGCAGTAACTTTATTAAGTAAAAAGCGTGCTTGTCGTTTCTGATACCTTGTGATGTGTGCGTATTTTATTTCTTCCCAATACCTATTGATGTGGAAGCTTTCTGAAAATAAAGTGGCCCATATGTAATACGACTCGAACGAGAAAGTACCCAATATCTTGCTTAGTCGACAGTGTGGTTTGTGTGGTTTCAACTGTAGGTAGGTTACTCTTATGTCGAGAACACTTGCAAAAGGTGTCGTGGGGGAGGAACGACGTCGATCTGTCCCCGTCGAAGCCCTTGGTTTAGTACCAGTGAGTTGCTACTGTCAGCGGGGCCCTCCCTGCAAGAGGGGCACCGCACCTACAACTTCGTTTCATGAAAGTCTGTTATTAACCCGCGGAAAAAATCCCACATGCGTACACATTCATTGTTAGGGTCAAAGCTGCTCAATGTTCGAGCCATGTTCGTTGGCGGCGTTGGCGTTGTGCGATGGCGATACGGCTGATGACGATGCAGACCACACATTCTCTTTCCGCCAACATGGCACAGGGTACCCACTATGCGCCATGACGATGACGACGCTCGTGACACGAACACGTGCGGGCCAGACTGCGTAACGCATTTATTTTAGAATTGGATTAACTCCTTAATGTGGAGGCTTGTCCGCTGGCGGCGTAGGCGACGTGTGCCGAAGCCGCGGATGACGATGAGAATAATGAAAGAGCGCGTTCCAGACCACGCCTTCTCTTTCTGCCAAGACGGCACGGCACCTGCAAGGTACCCATTATTCGCCGTGAAGATGACGCTGATGGAGATAATGATAATGGACACCTACTCGTTTTTGCAGTAGATGACGTCTCGATGTGCTCTACGATGCATTTCTCACTGGAAACAACCAACATTCACCAGGGTAACGTGCCCAGACCTTCGTCTTCGACAAGTCAACTTCACAGCTCCACGCAACATAGCAGTTATGAACAATAAACATGACTGTAGACCGCTTGACACTCATTTACATGCGCGAGTGGTCAATGTCACGGGTGATTTACGGCAAAACCGAAAGATCTCGCTACTTCGCCCACTCATCATCATTCGCTTCGTGGATATGTTGCGATTTTTTATAACGTATTTACAGAGGCTAGTTTTGAGAAACAAAAGAAAAACCAATACAGCTACTAATTTCGGCACCAAGAATAGGAACCCACCATCTACAGCTGCGATTCGGACCCGGACTTCTTTTATTCATAAGCGGGCATGCTACCCCTGTGCCACTTTGGCGGAGCACTTTCGCGACACACTGCAGACTACCGAGCACAGCGACAATATCGGATTGACCCTGTCTGGTTTTTCACTTTTCGAAGCTCTTTCGGGGCGCTTTGCTGTTTTACAATGACGAAGATTATCATGCTCCTTGGAATATTGGCACCTATCTACTCAGGGAGATTGGCCAAGAGTCAGGCGGATTATGCAGACTGGGTTTATGATTATTGATATTTTGCAAGAGCTCAAATAGGTTAGAAATGAAATTGTATTGTAAAATTATTTGTCATGAATTCTAATTTTAGCTTGCACTATTTTGCGTACACTCAACTAATGTCATCAAGATCGCATCTTCCGCTTCGACAAAGTTTTTCTTGTCATTTTCGAAGAATAACATAACACTGTAAATATGGGAAGAATTCACTTTCTACTTGGCCAATTCCCTCCATTGGTAATGTGCCATGTGTGGACCACCGGGAGTTGAATTTATTATTTATTACTAAGAAAAACTCATTATATTTTGTACATTTGAGGGAGTATCAAAATTTTATCCTGAAATTCATAACGCTTTATTCCATGCCCACTTAATTCTTGGCCACTCCGCCACAGTGGGTACCGGGTTCGATTCTCTCTGCCAACCGGGAACCCTCTGGTTTTTTCAACGGGTACAGCCATCTGGCGCTTGGTTGTTTCTGGCTACTCTTCTCGCAAGGAAATCCCCATAAAGTTTTTCGCAGACCCCTGGGCGTACCTTAACCCACCACAGCCTTTGTGAAATAGGAGAGCATCCGCCGCTGCTCTGGAAAGCAGATAATTGCTGTCACCAGGCGCCTACTGGCCCCTGTAAGGGGTGCCCAGTCCCCTTCAGGACCTTTATTAAAATTAATTCTCTCTCTCTCATTCATGGTATATACTAGTTCATTGTATTCATGGCACTGCGGCTCAACGCTCGCTAAACCTTTCTAAAACTAAGGTGGTTACACCCAGCGGGTATAACGTAGCAACCCTTTCCCTTCAGATAGTGCTCAATGTATATGCAATGGCTGCTAAAGGGAATCGCAGCGTGCACGTTAACTAAAAGCCGAATGCTTCTGTCTCTCATACCCCATTATCAGCTATTGGCATGTACATTGAGCACTACTTTTGTTGTTCAACAACGCACAGAAGGAATCTCTCACAAGCACCACCTTGGAGGTCAAAATGTTTGCAGGTCAAAGCGTAAGACTGGTGACATACTACGCGGAGCAAACGGGTGCCGCTATAAGGAGCTTCGCCCCTAAAAAAATGACAGTTTCGCCGCAAGGGTGAAGGAGCGAATACGATGATGCCACATTCCTTTCTCGAGTTTTCTCATCGCCCAATTACACGTGTAAGTGCTGTCTTGCGCAAACCGCGTCGATTGACTCAGCACGACGGAGATAATCTAGAATCGTGCGATGCGATTACGCGCACAACATGGGCATTACAGATTCTTCTGGAACTTACGAGAACGCTGAACTATTCGACGGCACATCTATAAATGCCGACGCTCATCGCCACTTGTCAGTTTTTCGACGACCGACGCTGTGTTCGCCGATATTAGTGTACAGCCCGCATTGCTTGCTGTAGTTTGAGTTTCTATTTTCCAGCCACAAGTTCGGCCAAATAAAGAGTTACATTTTGGACACGCCGTCTCTGCCTTCGCAGACGTCGTGACCACTTGACAATGGCGACAAATTGAAATGTTGTACGAATCTAAAGTAATGGCTAATCTGTTTTGAATCAGGCGTGCTTGACTCAACCGAAAAAAAACGAGCGGTAGTTCGAAGTTGCTGGTCGAACAATGCAGCCTTGCATGACATGTATATTTTTTTTTCAAAAGAAACTGTCAGGTTTTATGCTTTTTCTAAAGTACCGTAAAAACGGTAGCGTTGCGTACGACAACAGAGACCTTAAGCTCCCCGTTACTGTAAACAAGAGGGCAGCAAAAAAAAAAACTTCCTGTAAATTTTAATATTAAATAAAAAAGAAAATAATTATCCTTGATGGACAGTGTGACAGTGCTTACCGGAGAATGCTTGGAGGCTCCTGAAAAAAAAAAAGATAGCCATTCTTTAAAACAAATTAACGATAGGGTCGCTGCAACGAGAGTGTATTGGCCGAGTTTGTTGCATAGGTGGGCCCTTATAAGCAAGAACACACTTGGGACTTTTTGGACGCACGTGCGAGGGGAGACAGACCGTTGCTGATAAACGCTGGATAGATTACGAATGATCACTTACGTCCGTCTTGATCGCCATCGCTGTCACTGGATTCGCCTATGAAAAAACAAAAAAGATCATTAACATTGCTGGCCATGCAGTATGTTGAAAGTACAGCCTCGCCACAAGAAAGGGGGAGGGGGCAGCCACATGAGGGACAGTGGGAAAGGTACTATGCTTTGGTCAATGCCACCTAGTGAAATAGTTCAGGCCTGTTCACTGCTTCGGGCACGGCCTCTGACGTCACTCAGTTTCGGCCTTCGTCTCCAGGTGAGTAGACGTGCGCGTGCTTGCTCCCTCCGTTCGTGAAATCAGGATTGCTAAGCCTGACGAAGCCTGTCATGGTGTGCTCTTTCGGCGACTGCATGAAGATGGACTGTATTTTTCTGCGTCTGTAAAGTGCTGCGTAGTGATACGATGCGCTTCGTTCGTTGAATGTTCGTGTAGTGTATCCCTGCAAGCTCTAAGGTGCACTGCTCGGAGCCCAACTGTCGCCTCCATTGACGACGCACCGGAGGTCCGAGTGTTTTTATTCCCCTGGCACTACGAGAAAGTGAATTAGCGCGTGCCGTTCATCGGGATGACATCGGCATGCGTTCTCTGCGGGATTCAGAGGTACGATTTTCATTTGTTTTAAAAGCACCACATCTAACACGTTTGGTTCTGTAAAGTGATGTCATGTGTACGTCTCACTTGTTAGCATGAGCGTACACTTTTAGCTGAGATAGTTACTGGTGCTCAATCCGCGATAACGTTGCGTCCCTAGACAGGGCTAGAAACCGCATATAAATTGTGCGTTGTACTTAAGGTGTAGGCTAGGCGTCCCTCGTTGTTCATCATAGCCACCCCTAGTACTCGTAGTGCTCACTGGATGGCACTGCGGCGCTCGCTTTATCCATCGTAGCCACCCCTCGTACATAGTGCTCTAGACGGTGCAGCGGCGCACGCTCCTCTCCCATGCGTAGGATACGCATGCGTTAGCGTGATAGGTGACCACTAGATGGTGCATCTGCGCTCTCATTGGGTGGATGCGCTCGCGCCGATGCTTGCTAGTGTAATACGCGACTGCTTGGGGCCAAAACTATAACATGCGTTCGCTCTTGGCGCGCGTTCCTCTTTCGCGCGGAAGTCACGGTGAGCGACGCAGACAAGGCGGCGGAGCGGAGGGCTGGGAAAGCTGCTGCAGCGCGCGCTCATGTCATCTCGATATATGCTGTAAGATGCATATCGTATGATCATACGCAACCAACCACTATCCGAGTAACCTGTCTTTGCAAACTACTCACTACGGTCGATCCAAAAACCACTCTCTCTTCCCTTTACCGGCCATAAAGCGGTTATTACGAAGGAGGACCGGAATCCATATCTCGCTACCATTTACGAGTTGAATTGCGTTGTGTATATTGCCGCGATTTCTATCTTTATCGCTTTGCTTTTGACGCGTGCATCGGCACTCCATCATGAACGCGTGGGCGATCAGGGTATGATAGTGCCGCGTCATACTGAAAACAACCCTCGCGGGTAAAGCGAATGCATCAGTGAGAACCGGAGTATTACCGCCATCGGCAGTGCTGTTCTGCTTGCGTCTTTAGAGCGCAGGTGAGCCCAATAAAATAAAAAAAACGTGTTCTTGCGGCTTGCCCCTCATCCTGCCTTGCACATACCTTCATCGCTGCGGCCGTATCATAATATATACAATGTTTCTCGCGTCTTTGATGATCGGCTGGGCAAAAGAATTAATGGTTTACCAATGTAGTTCCGGAGCTTCGCCCACTAATCATAATTAACTCAGTGGATATGCTGCTCATTTTTTTACGAGCGCGTTTGCCGATACGCGGTCTGCTTGACTGAAAAACGACGGCGAAACTCAGGCCAAACGACTTCACAAGCGTAGCGAGAGATGCGTTTTACGTCCCGCTGTTCGCACCCCTGAGCATATCAAAAGGAGGCAATAGATACCCGTGGCAATATATTCTTTGTACAGGCGTTTTAAAGACGATAGTCTCCATTTGGATACTTCGATGTAAAAATTTTGGTCCGTCTGTCTGTTGCTGTGTATGCAGCGATTCGGCGACCCGGCGAAAGTTTAATCCCTTGCTCAACGCCTGCTCATCTTGATCTGGTGGCTGCGATCATACTTTTGAACATTGTCAATCAAAAAGCCAATATTACCCATATTAGAGTTGCAACAGCATTACGTTAGGGTTAGACAGTGTCTTTTCATTTTGAAAATGCCTTGATACGTAATTTTGAAGACCGTGAAGTTTATAACGCTGCACCGAAAATGCGACTCGTTGAATGAAAAAAAAAATCACAGCACATCCACGAGGTGAATGGTGATGAGTGGGGCGAAGCGGATGGACGGACGAACAGAAACACGGACGGACTGCTGGTCGTTTCGTCCCACTCATCATCATTTACTCAGTGGATATGCTTTGACACCGTTTTGAAACCTTTAAACAGACTACGACGACATGGGACGTACGATTCACGGCGTAAGGAGCTGCGCCCCTAGAAGAGTGTTTCCTACGCTTTGTAAAAAGTGAAAGGCTTTAAAGGAACACTAAAAAGGGATGATGACTTGATTTATATGGATAAAGTACACTCAGAGAACTCTAATGGCATAAGTTTCAGTATCATATGTCAATTATTAGCGGACAAAATTAAGGTTTAATTTTCATTTTAGATTTATCCCCAGAACTTCCGCGCGTGACGTAATAAATTTCAAAATGTGTTTTCGTAGCATTGGGTCGATGGAAATTTCTGAGACTTCGTATGCTAAATCTAAGGCACCTACAGATTGGAATGTACTTCATTTTTTTGATTAGAAGCTACGTAGGACCTAGTATACGCCTTCGAAATTGTTTACGTCACGGTGTTTGGTGCGAGAATCCCCCGGTGGCGTCGCCACCATCATTTTTTTTCGTGAGTTTTCTTGCTTGATAAGAGTCGCATCGTTGTAAGAGTGGTGTTTTCGGGATCGGGAAATTGTACTTTAAAATAATGTGCGAGAAATGGTTTTCCTCTTTAGTGTCCCTTTAACTAAAAATACCCGGTGCTGCCATCTACCAGTGGCTCCGAGTTCCGAAAAGGTTTTTTTTTTCTTGGTGGCACTGGCCCTTCGCATACCGTTACTCAGTAGGACTCTTACCGTCATTGTTTAAAGAGGAGGGTTGAGGCCACGCTGGTCAGTGTAGATAGCTGCAGCCGAAGGCCCGTAACGATGGCATGGTATAGATTTGTTTAATTCTCATCTTTACGCCCGGAAAACCAGAGACCAAACGTCGGCAACAGCACGTCAGCACTTCATTGTCATTCTTGCATCCCCTGCGAAGTTTGCGTTCTTAGTAACATTATCTAAGGTCTTACGCCCCGAGACCACTATAAATTATCAGCGACGCCGTATTGTGGAGGGTCCCGGAAATTTCGGCGTCCATCTGTTCTTTGACGTGCACCGACACGACACACTGCTCGTGCATCTAGCGTTCCGCCTGCATCGAAAGGCGATGGTGCCCCGGGATCAAACCTGCGACCTTCGGGTACTTGCTTTGTTTCGAACTCGGCCAGCCAATCGGGGAGAGCGGGTCGCTGCGATGAATCTTAGGCTAATCGGGAATGGTATACCATTCCCGATTAGCCTAGGCCAACACAACACGTATAGATACGTGTTGTGTTGGCTATAGAAGTATATTCCGTTGCTGCAGTGGGTTGGTAACATTTAAAATGACATTCTATGCATGTTAGCAACTGCATATAGATTATTTTTTGTTTGATTAAAGAGCAGTTGCATGGGGCTCCTGTACGTGAGCAGTTCGGCGTCCAAGACTTCCTTGCTCGCGCCCGTTTCTCTGCGGCGCGATTCAACATTAGGTAACGCCATATGGTTGAAAGACTTTTGGCCTTCTATCGAATGTGACTGTGTCAGGTAACTTGCGATAACAGTAGGCAAGCATTTACATTTTGCTTGAAAGCGGTGCGATATAATGGGCTTCATAGCGCGGGATCTCGCTTCTCTCGTGTTGGCACAGAGACTGATCCTCCAGTTATTATCCAGGAAAGAGGAAAAAAACTGCCTGCTGGGAGAACAGTATTCAACAACTGGTACATCCGCTCACCCATGGCTTCGTCGTCTTCCTTGTCTCTGTTCTGTTCTTGTTCTTAATAACCTTTCAGCTGTGGCGCATACCCACTGTGGAGTGCCCCACCACGGTGGTCTAGTGGCTAAAGCATCCGGCTGCTGACCCACAGGTCGCGGGATCGAATCGCGGCCGCGGGGACTGCATTTTCGATGAAAGTGAAAATGCTGTATAGGCCCGTGCACTCAGATTTGAGTGCACGCTAAGGAACCCTGGGTGGTCGAAATATTCGGAGCCCTCCGCTATAAGGCGTCTTTCATAATCATATGGTCGTTTTGGGGCGTTAATTGCCACATATCAATCAAGATAGTCATGAAAGAAGTACCGCCGCTAGGTGTCCTACGAAGGCTATGAAACAGTACATAGGTGATGCGGATAGATTCACTAATTATGACATCCAAAAATGCACGTGCGCCCCGTTTTAGAATTTGGATGTGTTTTATATTCGTGTGTGCACCAGCTTATAAATTGCGTCCTTTGGGACTCCTCGAAAGAGAGGCCCTGAATTTATGCCTTTGATTACCTAAATTCGTCGCCAATAATGTTCTGTTCTTAGAGGCAAGTTTGCCCATTATTTTGTGAAGATTTAGAATATTAACGGTGCAAACGTTGCTGAAGTGTTGTGAGTATCTTATAAAACTAAATATTTTCATGCACCAGCCAGAGTTATTTTTTTTTTCGATCTTATTGGCATCGGTTTCAGACTCTACAGGTGGGATATGTACAATCATTCCTTGGCCCATTAATTGTTAAATTGTGTGTAATACCTGGCATTAGGAAAGCAATAATCTCGAAATTATTTTCGACGAAATATATGATGCAAAACATTTACCTTCATAGTAATTAAATTGCCTTCTGCAACAGCATTTAGAGGAAATAAATATGATAAGTGTCATAGCTACAGATGCCTCGCAATCTGTACAGAAATCTGGCATTGGCATTATCTATGAGACCTTCAACTGGTCCTTCTCATTAAGAGTTTGCGATTTTTTGTCGGTACTTTCGGCAGAATTTATGGCCGTCACTATGGCATTAAGATAGCTCAGCCCGCCAGCGTCAAGTGTGGTCATAGTTACCTACTCCTTATCTTTGTGTTCGGCGCTCGCTTCCGAAAGTGATTCGTACCTGTTTCCGATAGCTCGCTTCCGATAGTGATTCGTACCTATTCGTACCGATAGTGATTCGTACGTCTCATTTTCTGGTCCAAACTATTTTAATCCGGTTGGTCTGGGTTGCGGGACACAAAGCGATAAAAATGAATGGAATGGCGGACACTCTGTGGAAAGGCACTCACGGTATATTCCGATACTTTCGATTGTTCCCACATCAGCACTCATAATACGTGACAGATTTCGAAGGCGTGGCATAATTAAAAGATCTGGTAGAACATTAATCACTTACCTAAATGAATATCAACACCTCTTGTTTCCTTAGCGTAGGAAGTTCTTGTCAACACGCAAAGAAGTCGTTTTTACAATATTACGCTGTACATTTCCAAAACTAAATTATTACATGCAGCTCATCTGGCCTTTTCCCCTTTTCGCTCATTGTGTAACAAGAATGAAACAATCGAGCATTGTTTTTGATCTTGTGGTCTCTTCAAGTTACTTAGAAAAAACATTCTTAAAGCGGCTTTTATACGAATTAGATTGAATTTTATTATTTATAGTATTCTCTCCTTGGGAGCCTTTTATTATTTCTCACGTTCTCTTCTTGGGAGCTTCCTCATTAGGTCATTTCACTGGGATATCTGTTCTGCTGTGGAAAGATTCTTAATCGAATAAAGGCGGTTTTGGTAGAAAATCTCTCAATTAGTAAAACTTAATTTCTTTTAAGCATTTTATATTTATTAGATTTACATAATTATGCAATCTCATCTATTTGATTACTCGTTTCTCTCTCAATCGCCTAGAGCAGGTGTTAACCATGCATTTAGGCCATCATCATCTTCATCATCATCACCCGAAGCCCCGATAACCATGGAAGGCAAGGCCTGTGCCAAATCATTGTAGGCCATCATCATCATCAACAACATCACCCGAAGCACTGATTACGATGGAAGGAGGAGAAAACAATTAGTCACTACTTTCTAACCTGGCGCCGGTACACGTCATTGAGGAGAAGATTGACAGCACTACCTCTTCGAAATTTGCGTCTGGAAATATCCGAATCAGTTGTTCTGTCATTTGGCACCTCTACTCTGGGCTGCAGTCTCGGGATGTTTACTACGTCATAGTGGAATTTATCACTAAGATTAAAAGAATATTGAGCTGAATTCTTCATTCCTTGAACATTTAAATGCAAATAATCCGTAATTAGGTTTTTGTATTAGCTCTTCCCAGCTTATACGAGAAGTACTGCGAAAAAAACAGTTAAAGAGCAACAAAATGAAAAAAAAATTCACCTAACACTCGGCCAATCTCCTGCATTGGGTAAGAGCCATGATGAGAAGAAGAAGAAAAAAAGAAAAAGGAAAAGAAGAACAAGAAGACGGAGAAGAAGAAGGAGACGGAGAAGAAGGAGAAAGAGAAGGAGAAGAAGATCTTAAGCCGTGTTCCTATTCTTAGACAGCACGTAGAGAGTCTACGAAGACTGCTTAGAAGACAGCACCGAACCCATGCGGTCTGAGCATTGGAACACGTCTTGACGGCTGGGTAGATGGGTTCAAGGACGGCCATCCTTGAAAGCGAGCCGAACTGGAGGGGAGAAGGTTATTACTCGAGTCGTGGCACATACAGAGGACAGCCCATAACACCAACCGCTCTCTCGGATCCCTCCCCCAGTGTATACACATGGACTGCGCTCCACGGTAAAATGAGAGAGAGGGGGGGGTCATTACCCTCCCCGCGAGTGCTTTGAAGACGCCGCTGCTACATAGTATCCGCAGTCACCCCTGAAGAAGGAACCAAGTCGGTTTCGAAACGTTGGGTTTCTTCAAAACTTTTGCCTTAAGTCTAAATCATCTCCAACATCTATACACCTACTACTACTGCTACTATTACTACTACTACTACTACTACTACTACTACTACTACTACTACTACTACTACTACTACTAGGTACTGTAGCTGAAGTCTTCACGTGTTGCTGATACCATTACGTGGTGTTTATTTATATCACTACTTTGCGTGTTGATCTGCCTGAATGCTGTCCTTCACATACAGTTGACGTGTGCGAGGTCAGGCCTGGGCTGATGCACCTCCTTTCCGACTTTATTTCCTTCTATCCCATATTCCTTTCTCTCCCACTCGTCCCAGTGCAGCGCTGTTGAGGTGACCTCCACTACGAGAGACAGTTGCGGTGCTGCACCTTTTTTTTTTTTGGCCAATTTTCTCTCTCTTATTTTTAAGCCACATGCCCCGCCGCAGTGGTCTAGTGGCTAAGGTACTCGGCTGCTGACCCGCAGGGCGCGGGTTCAAATCCCGGCTGCGGTGGCTGCATTTCCGATGGAGGCGGAAATGTTGTAGGCCCGTGTGCTCAGATTTGGGTGCACGTTAAAGAACCCCAGGTGGTCTAAATTTCCGGAGCCCTCCACTACGGCGTCTCTCATAATTATATAGTGGTTTTGGGACGTTAAACTGCACATATCACTCAAATCAATTATCTTTTTTAAAGCCACTGAAACTGCTGCGCTGGTAGCGCGGGCACGAGTGCAAAGAGATGAACAACGTCACTGACGACGTTCTCAATAGTCCGCGCGTTTGGATGTGGCGTAGAGAACGACGTAAGTAATAAGGCAGCCAATGGAGATTGTTATCGTTCTTCGTGGCGCACGGTTTTGAGTTCCGCCAAGCCATATGCAGCTTTCGCTGTGAAAATGCGTGTTGGCACCGACGTCTCGCTACCCCATAAATCGACAAGGTGGGACATTATGTGGGGTGCTTCTATCTCCTGCGCTGTTTGCGCAGGAGACGGACCAGAATTTGTCTACATCCCCAGCAATCAGTAGTAGCAAGGACAAAGCAGTGGAGCAACAGTGCGACACTGACCAGAAGAAGCGCTTGATCATAGTACAGTATTTTGGTGGGCACGACGCCGCAAACAAATATATCTTATAGGACCAGCAGCACCGTCTATAGGTAACTGACCTGCACAATTAGGACGGGTAAATGATGCATGTCTGATGCCGTGTTATGCTCGAATCCGCTGGTCGCTGGGCAGCTTTTATATCTCGGACCAGCTGTGAAGTGGATCATTGGCGAAAAGTTTGGCCGGTTGCCAGATAGAATAAGCTATGTCATCCGGTATCAGCGTTGCTCGTGGTGAAACTTGGGAAGGCGGCGGCAGAAGGTCACGACCAGATTTGTTCACGCTGGGCGCCGTCGTCCAGCACACCGCGCCGCAGAAGACAGCACTCTGCAAGACCAGAACGGGTAAATTATGAACGCCTGATGCGTTGTTAAGACACATATAAATTATGTACTTTTTTTCTTTACAATTCTGCACCTTTTTTATTTTTGATTTGCGTGTAAGTGTAGCTGTCACTGTGCTGCCGTCAGCCCATGTAATGGGGTGGCGGGCTCGTCAAGCTTTCAAAGACAACGTCTGTTCGTGGCTCCTTTTTATGCGAAATAAAAAAAAAGTAGTTTGATTTGATGTCTATTGAAAACGATGCAAACTTAGCGCAGCCTTTGAAGGCTTGATTGCCATCAATGCGATTGCGGTAAGATTCTGGATGGCGACACGCCTTTCTGAAGGCTCGCAGTCGCCACTGCCATATAAAGGCCGGGAGAGAGTGCTGTAAAAGCTGGTAAGTCTTGAGACGGGGAAGTGCCCCTTTTGCACGTTGCCCTCATTTTCACCCCTGCCAACGGCCATGTTGATAACTTTACAAAGAAGGCCTCCAAATATAATTATTTCTTTATATTCTTATAGGGTAGCTAAATCCGAGCCTAAATGAATCGTAAGGCCCATTGTAAAATACCTAGACATGTCACGTATCAGTTGTATACGGCAGGAGACCGCATATAGCCTAAGACTTTGCAACCACCAGTGTGTGTGTTTTGAACTAGTCATTCTAATATCAGCATTTACTATCTACAATGTACGATACTCGTTTCTGCTGGGAAACTGATTGCAGCTGACATTAGGTCTTGCTCCATGCTGTCCCTAATTGTTTCTTCCGGCATGGCCGCTTGCGATAGACCTTCCTTGATAAGCCTTAGATGTGAATTTCCGAATAACGCACGCTGGAATGACTCACGACAGTGATTTATGGTGGAGATGGAGCCCTTGCTGGCCAATAGATTTCAGCTGAGATTAGTTTCTGCGCCACGTTGTCCCTACTTATTGCTGATCGCTTAAAATGGACCTTCACTTATAAGCCGGAGTTAAGAATCAGCCGAATCATCGCACGCTTAGCACGTATTGTTGCGAGTGACTCACCACCATGACAAAAGACGTGATTGCAAGCACTGACGAAATGAGCAAGTTGAAACTGTTTCGATTACAAAACAAAAAGAAAGAGCGTGAATAATTGACGGCTGAGCTAGTTAGCTGAGCTAGTCATTGAAGCGCCTACGTAGCTCCACCTAGCTGGGGCACAGCGAAGGCTGCACCTTTGTCCAGGAAGCTCGCCACGTGGCTGAAGGGCTTGCCCTGAGAGACGTCGGGGTGGCCCGCGTCGACTTTGCATTTTTGAGGAGGCTAGCATGTGCATGCACCGCGGCGTTGACGACACGCGTGCCATGTTTTTTTTTTGTTTTTTTATGGAGGGGGTGGTCAATGGGTGGCGACATGTGTTACTTAACACTGTAAACGTGGTTTATCCCATCTTCACAGGAATAGGTAAAACACGAAAGTAGAACGTCTCCTTTCCGAAGTAGTTTAGTGCTCATACGGTAAAATACAACAGAGCTCATTATAAGTTGGTGTTCTACAGCTAAAGCACCGTCTTTCGTAAATACACCCACGTTAACGCTTAGAAATAGAGCTGAATCCTGACGTCTAATGTCCGTGAACAATGATTAATTAATAAACCTGCCCGTGTAGTCATTGATGCATGTGGTAGCTGTAGTAGTTAACAGTGAGTGCGGAAACAAATACGATGGTGTCAGTCAGAAGAGCAGCCAGAAGAGCAGGACTGATTTTGCGTCAAACTTGGGCTAAGATCGTGTATTCGCGACTTGTTAAGGTATTGAACGCCACTGGCCGATTAGAGGGGAAGACAACGTGAGTTGCATCGACCTTCGATTTGACCGGCCAATATTCTTCGCGTGGCCAGCCTAAGCGGGGAACGCCTACTTAAATCCATGCGAAGCTGGCACTACAGAACTACATTACGTATGGATGGATGTTATGAGCCACGACAACGCTTTCTCCAAGGTTGCCACCTGTTAGTATGTTGAGGCGTTAAAAAACGCACAACATAAAACTGACACGTTGAAGGAACTAATCGTGTATTTCAAAGTCATCATGCATTATTTCACTTCACCAAAAGTACTGTGAGAGTGCAGTGGCAGATGCAAAAGGCCTGTTTTTAAAGGCTACGAACTGTGTGGTCGTGGCGTTATTCGCTGACCGAGAGGTCGTGGGATCGACTCCCGTTAATGGTACTTTTCTCTGTTCTGATCGTGTTACTTTTTAGACGTCATTTCCGTGACAGAAGTACGTCGCTGAAATTTGGTGGACCCTGGCATACAACACTTTCGCGTTAAAATACCAGGCCTCTGAAATTTTCTGCTCAAGCACGGCGGACAACTTCGGAGGCCACTGGCTCCTAGTTTCGATTTCGGCGATCTCCACTGGAGGCGCTGTTCGGAACTGAAAAGATGACGCTGTCGTCAGCAGCTTGTGCAGAGTCTGCGATACGGAGACAGAAGGCCCGCCCGATTTACCTGAACTGCCTGTATTGATTCACGTAGTGCTGCACTCAACCATTCGTTTATGTAGTGCAAGGTGGCGCTCTCAGGACTAGACCATTCGTTTTAAAAGGGGCAGGCGTCGTGCACGGCTTGTTTAGACAAAACCCTCCAATCAGTTTGGAGGTAGTGCAGCTCGAGTACAAGCAGTGGCGCTGTTGCAGCCATCGTAGCAGACGAAGTATGTGCATCCGTAACAGGCGTTCTCCTATGGTTGTCGTCGATACTGAATGAAGACGTGAACCGCGTTGTAAGAAATGAGAGTTTAGTCACTCCATCGGCTTTTTGATATCCACATGTCGGCCGCCTATGTATCTATATGGCATTTTAGGCCCCATGACGCAACTTGCCAGTAAACCAACTTTGCTGCATTCCTGCTCCTGTCTGACTGCAAGGAACCGCTTCCGCACTCACGCTGCTGGGATAATGCAAGGTTCGCTCGAAGCTGCTGTATACTGTCAACAGTGGTCTGCCAAGGAGTACGTACACTGCGCTGTCCACCCAAGTAGCACACATCCACCAAGCACGTTAACTTTTTCAGCACTGAACACTGGTAGTCGTTTAGTCAGGCTAGGAAAAATCGAGGTACTGACTCATGACTTCTTCGCAATACCTTGTTATTCTGTTGCGTTGCAACCCAGTCAATATGAGCGTAACAACTGCGACGATGTATCGTCGAGCTCTTCTCAGTTCTATAAAATTTTGCACAATGGCTGCACTTGTTGCAACAGAATCCATGGCATATTTTTGACTAAATTGGCTAGTTTGCACACCAACGCTTTCAAACGCACGCAAGCACACAACGAACAAGTGAGAAACAAGGCGCCGCCGGCACGCTGCGGGCGGTGCACTGGCTGCACTACCTGCTCTTCGGCGTTCGTTTCAATGTGGAGCTAGCGTCGCTCTGCGCGTGCGCTCCCTGAACTGGTGCTGCATGAGTTTAACTCTGGCTGCACTGCCATCTGAACTGCCAGGAACTGGTTCACGCAGTGGAAGGAAAATCGAACGGACTTAGGCCACGTTCACACTGAGCATTCCGGCCGACGAAAGTGCTCTGTATCCGGTTCGGCGGTGGCGAGTTCCGCCGAAAGGGCCCTCTCCGCGCCGATCGCTCTCGGACCGATTTTCGCGGCGTCTGCCGCCGAATCGGTCACCGCGGACCAATAGGAGAACTAGTCAAGGAATTTTGAAAAATGGCGGCCAAGCCCTACTCACTTGTTAGGCTGCAGTGCCTGTAACTGAATGTTGAAACCAACGAGAGTTTAACCTACTCTGTGCCTACTTCGCCTCCGTATTTCGTGAAAGAGGTGACCGAGCTTGCTGTTGGCGTGTCCGAGCTTGTTGCGGTCTTGCAGAGCAAAACAAACCCACCAACGCCGCTGGCGTCGGTAGTTTTTCTGCTCTTCGTGCATTACAAGACAGCCCCTTGCCAGCAAAGTAAGCAGTACTGTCTTTTCTTGCTTCTTGCGTACGAGAATCGCTGAAGTATACGCCACTGAATAGCGTAGTAGCGTTTGCGAGCCGCGACAACAACCGGGTGACAGCGCATTCATCCCGCGTTCGCCCCGTAGGCGATGGCATGTTCCGCGGCGCGGGACGCGTCCAGTGCGAACGACGCCGTGTTTCGGCGGCAGGGGAATTTCGGTCGCTGTAGAAAGCGGATGTTTTAGTGTAAACTAGGCATTAGAGACGCAAGAACACCGGTTCGTTCTTCGCTGCAGGAGACTTCCCACTGCTCCGGTCTGTCTGTTTGTCTGTTTGTCTGTCTGTCTGTCTGTCTGTCTGTCTGTCTATCTGTCTCTCTGTCTGTCTGTCTGTCTGTCTGTCTGTCTGTCTGTCTGTCTGTCTGTCTGTCTGTCTGTCTGTCTGTCTGTCTGTCTGTCTGTCTGTCTGTCTGTCTGTCTGTACATTTGTCTTTTTGTCCGCCCTTAACGATATTTCAAACGGCTGAACCTATCCGCAGCACCCACCAATATTGCTCAAGGTTTAACGTTCATACTTGTGCGATTGTCAATTAGAAAGCAATTATCGCGCACATCTGAGGCACCATAACAACACGTCGATATTTTCTATCTGTGGCTTTATACTAGAACAGCAACACATAAATAACTCTAATGACCGTAGCGTTTATCACGCTGCGCTGACCCTGCAACACGATGCTCAAAATGACGTTTCCAACGCTTTACCGAGACGACACACCAGAACGCCACGGTGGGGGTACCTACCCGTCGCCTTGCGTTCTACACCTTAGCGCCTCCGAGACGAACACGCACGCACCGCGCGCTTCGTTTTCCAAGATAACTGGAGATATCACTCATGTCTCACGTATCACGTGACTTGATGCGCTCGTTTGCCTCCGCTGCACGCTCGAGGCACTCTAACGCAGCGCCTCCAGACTTGCACAGAACATGAAATAAACGTTTTGTTCACTCTCTCCAGACGCGACAACCTTTTAAGTGTAATATGCAGATCCGCGGTCATTTTTTTCGTTTTTTTTAATTTTTTAGTTTCTTTAACTTGTTACATTTTCCTTTTTTTTTCATAAAGCCAGGACTATGAGTCTGTTCCCCCGTTACAAGGGGCAGGCAACCGCTACACAATCACCATGAAAGGCCCATTAGGGCTAGTTATTCTTTGTTAGATACAATAATAATTAGCCGCAGATAAGTACTTGCCAAATAAATAGCACGCGCACAAGGCGTTCCGGTGTATCATTCACGACCATGAACAAAAAAACCCAATGATATGCTGAGGGGCGTAGTGATTCCATAGAAGAAATAGAAAGAAAAAAAAGTGAGCCCTGCAACCGTCTGCATCAGAGTACTACAACTCAGCAGTAGCTCACGAGGCAAGAGAGGTAAAGTTTGAGAGAAAAGTAAAAGAATGTTGAAGGTAAGGGAAGTCCTTGGACGGGGCGACACGACCGTCAGCCGCGAAATCTGAGGAGCGTCTCTTAAGAACCTAGTGGCTGATACCGAGGCCGTGAATGCGTTGAAGTGGAGATGAGGGAATTCAACCTCTTCCTCCAGAAGCCTTTACCTTTATGTTTAAAACTACAATTAGCGCAACTGAATAGCCAACAAAGGAAGACAACCGCCACTCCTTCTTCTATTAGCCACAACAGTTCCGCGCAGTTTTTTTTCCCCCAAATTTGAAATGCCTAGGTGCCTACGCCCTCAAATCTCCAGCATTCCTCCACTCGTCTTCTACACGTGCTGCACTGGTCACCAGCTACGTGGCACCTGTTTCTGTGCTTCGTTCGCTTGGTTGCCAGAATATTTTTTTCTAAGTGTTCTTTGAACCCCCCCCCCCCCTCCGCTGTTCCACCTACGCTAATGTGGTCATCGCTTCGTGGTATGGCGCAAAGGCAAACATCAGAAGGTACTGTATATAAGCGTACTGCACCTGCGTAACTCGAGAAGCTGTCACCAGGCTGAACAGGAAGGCGGGAGGGGGGTATTTACATGTACCTATGTTTTATTTTTGAGAAACACTCAGAGCAGGAAGGAAGAAAAATAAAAGATTTAGCCATGACGAAAGAACACCTTGAATTTTTTTTTCGAACCTTGTTTTTTTTTTTTCATTACTGATAGTAGCGGTGCACAGCTTGAGGTGATGTGCACTGGAGGAAGCGAACCAGAAAATTGACGGGTAAATACTTGGGAAAGAGCAGGAGGCCAAACCAAAAAGAACTATCGGTTAAGAAGAAGGGGAAGGAAACGGAGACAATATGTAGAGAATTGGCTTGATTAAGAAATTCGCACTAGAGATCTATCGAACTTTTAACCAGGAAGTTGCCAAGGAAATGATCTATGATGGTACTCGGGGTAGTTCTCTACTGTTTGAGGCCAAGACGCGAGTATTGCGAACCAGTGGCGAATTCTAATGGGAGAGCAGGAGCACTCAAAAGCACTCTTAAAGTGCTCTCTTCAGAGACAGCGTGTTTGAATGGTCGAACAGGTGCAGGAGCACTATCATCCATTGGTAGAGCTAGGATGCTTTTGCTGCGCCGAGAGCAGCCAGGAGCAGTTTGCAGTCCTCTAGCCTGAAAATCGGAGTAGGTGCAGTGCGACGAGTCACGTGGTCATTGAATGTCACAGCATCCCATTTTTTTTTTAGCCGGCGGGCGTGGCGGCAATGGTAGCAGCCATGTGTAGTTTGACAGCGTTGTTCTGTAGGGATGGCTACAATGACAGCTGGGCGTTTGCCGAATGAGTCATTGCACAAGCATACTAGGTATTAGTATAATTGAAGAACATGAGGCTGACCGATTTCACGCGTATTTTGCTGCTGCCCCACAAAGATCATGCCGGGGCTTGGAATGTTTCAGTGGCATGGTCTCCCTACTAGTCACCTTCTCACCTGCCCTCCGGGAGCGCGGCGCATTCCAGTGGCTGGTTGAGTGGCCCTGCTCTTACTGCCCTGCCCCTACGGTTCTCTCAATGGAATTCGCCACAAGACATATCGGGCCAAATACGAAGATGTAGACATTGTATGTAGTGAGTGCAGAGAGGAGGAGGAAACTGCCGAACACAGGATAATGTTCTGTGAAGAGCTGCACCCTACAGTTCAGGATGATGGCGCAGATTTTTTTTTTTTTGAAGCACTGGGGTTTAGGGACCGGGAGGGCAAAATAGACTTTAAGTGGTTAGAATTAACTAGATGGAGGTTATCTGATTGGTGGCTAAAATCAAGGCACGAGTAAAAATTAAACACTTCCCTGCAAAGTACGAGTTCTCTACTTCACCATTTTAAGAAAAAAATTGCCCGCAGCTTCCCTCGGGGGAACACTGAGGAGGATGCGGACCATATAATTGGTTAACGGGGTGTTAAAGTGCGACTTACTTGGGTCGATGGCTAAATTGGTTAACGTGGTTGTGAAATGGGGTGTTAAATTGCGACTTACTTGGGTCGATGGCTAAATTGGTTAACGTGGTTGTAGGAGGGGGTGTTAAATGAGTGAACACGTACACACGTATGCGAAAGGGCGGCGCTGGTCGAAGGGACGTCGATCATTGTGTTTGTGGATTCGTTGGAATTCATTTCACCGCGACCTTGGACGTCGACGCGCCGTACAAACCAACCGACGAGCGGCAACAACTGAGCGAGCGAGCGCCGACCTTGACTATATATACAGCACGACGGCGCATGCACTGTCAGCTGTTGAATGTTCTCGAAGCGCGACGCCACATGCGCGTCCACTGGAGAATCAGGAGAATTGTAGATGTCGAACGCGGTGTGTAGAGGAGGAAGGGTGCACAGATGGTGGAGGAGTGAAGCGCGCGCGGTGTGTAGAGGAGGAAGGGATGCACAGATGGTGGAAGAGTGGGCGACGGCGCGACGGCGCATGCGCGCGCGTCAGCTGTCGAATGTTCGAGAAGCGGTGCGGACGGCGCGGACGGCGCACTACAAGGCGCGAGTATAAGATGCTTCCGCATCTAAAAAAGATCAATCTAGTTCTTGTGTCACTAAGTATTACGGCTAGGTGGCGTCAGCCACCGCCCGATCTAAATGGTACAGCTATATCAATCCATTCAATTGATCCATCCATGCTCACACCTGGATGGCTATCACTGTTGTTGGATTGAGAGGGGGGGAGCAGAGGGGGGGGGGGGGGGGGCTAATGGCAAGTTGTTCGCTTGAGTACTGACCTCCTTCTGTGTGTTTATCGCGTCTTCGGGGGAAGCAGCCAAGGCCACCGACTCATCACCCTCTATGCTCCGTTTCATTCATCAGGTGCAACGCTGTTGAAGCTATACGCGAGAAGTTCGGCCAGCAAAACGTATAACTCCGAGCGTCTCCTGAATGGCTCGCGGGTCATCCAATTAGTCCCGACGCACTCTCGGGTTTTTTTTTAAGTCCATCTTTGGGCAACTGGGTGGTAAAGAGAAGAAAGTAGGTAGAGCACAAAAGAACGCGGAAACCTATAGTCACTCTCTGTCCTCTGATGCGCTGATATTGTCCCATGGGATGAAAAGTACAGATGACCGCCATCACTATGGACCCAAAGCAAAAAGCCTGTATGCGATGTCAGGTGCAAACTGAGCTATACAGCCGCATGAAAACAGATGATTAGTGTTTTTTTTTTGTTTGTAAGGAACAAGATAGTTTCAATTACTTCTTGCCAAAATAACGAAAGAAAATTTGTTATCGGTTGGTAGGAACATTGAGCTATTTTTCGTTGCGAACGTGTCGACAGCGAGATGTCTCGCTGGCTTCCACAGCAGTATAGTCAGCCTTTGTGAATGGGAAGTGGAAGTTGAAAGCTGACGCCGTCATATATACCGCCTGGCATGAATAAAACAGCACTGATTCCCGAGCGTACAGGCAGTGCCGCTCGCTTCGTTTTGAAGGCGTATTAAAAAAAACAATCATTGCCTATTTGTGATCATTCAAGGGCTAAATCGCGATCAAATAAATGTAAAACTGTCAAACTGCACAGCTCGGTGAATGTATGCATAGAATGCGGACCGTTTTAAACAACGCTTACAAAGTGTGTAGCACACTATGTTGACGTCGTTATGCTGATAGGACATATTACGGTGCCCGTTCCAGTGGGAGACCCCGGGGAATGATTCTGACGGTTCGAGGTTTTTGACAACATGTGCGTCTTAATTTAAGGTGCACCGATTTTTCTCAGGGTCGCCGACATGAAAATGCATCTACCGGGGTCTGCACTGCGGTGTGCTGCGCGTTTGCCTCGCCTAAGGCAGCGCCGCTACAAGTGATGGCCCCATATTTCTTCCTTATAAGCTTATAATCAGTTTGGAAGGATAATATGCTCCAATACGAAGCTGTAGTTATGGTGTGCAAGAAAAAACAACAACAACCGGACCACGTAGAGAAACAGGAGTCCGAAGTACGGCACATGGATGCTTCTTTGGTAGGCTACGCGACATAATGTCTATTTATCTTTCATTTTTTTAGTGACCGTCACGGTAAACTTAGGAAATGTGAACCCTATTCCAATCGCGCAAAAAGATGACTTGATATGATTTTAAAGCCCACTGCCTCCATTTCCGCGTCGTTCAAGTGCATGTTCCGGTCTCTCTAAGGCAGACGGCGAATGCGATACCACTCAAAGGCACGGAAGCTGTTCGATAACTCACGCGGCCATCGTGACGTAGCAAAGCGAAATCATGATTCAGGCTCGGCCAAATACTAACGTGGAGTCCAGCGTCCTTCCAAGACTATAGAATGGTCGCCCTAACAAATCAGCGTAAACAAACCCGCTTCTCACGATGGGTACTCGCCCTTCCGGCTACCACCGGCTACGCCTAGAAACAAGCGTTTAAATAGGTGGAACCACTTGACAAAGCAGAATGAACCACCAAAGACGAAGGCCGGCGTGCATGTGGACAGTGTTGTACTGAAAGGCGTTCGTGAAACTGTCGTCCGATACAACTTAACAGTCACGGGAGGCCAGACGACCGAATCGCAGCCTCCGATCACCTCAGCGAGCTAGGAAATAATTAGGCTCTTTCTCTCAGCAAAGTTCTCAGCAGACGGAGTCAACAGCCGTCCGGCTCATGACGTCAGCCCATTGGGACAGGCTGTGAAACGAGCATTTTCATTCCAGTTTCGCAGGAAGTGGTTTGTTCAAAAAACAAGGGACTCCCTTTTGAAACCCTTGCAGGAACATGGCTCAGCGCCATGACGGCAGTGATTGGGAAAACAGAAGACTAACTATAAGAACCTGTTTTAGAGGAACGCGTTCACAGCTGCATGTGGAAGCTCGCCCCCTCATTTTTTTTTTCTCACTGCCGGTGCACAGATCGCTCTTCTCTGCATCACCACTTTTTCTCGGAAGCGCTTCCAGCCAACACACTTCTGGCCTTGGGGAGATTCGCAGGTGCACATTTTACAAAAGAGAGCCCAGGGGGGGATCTTTCACCAGGTCCCTCAAACAAGTGAACAAAGGAAAGTGGCGAGGTGGATGGACACAAGCCTGCCCCAATGTGGTTGGACTACTTCTTCAGTAACAGAGACTTATCGTCAGCCTCGCTGTGGTTGGACTACTCCTTTAGTCACGGAGGCTTATCGCCATTCGGCTGCTACGCCTGATCACTCGTATCAACGCGGCCTTTCCAGACGGTCGCAGCGGTCGGCCTGCTCGGCTGTCGTG
The DNA here is from genome assembly GCF_043290135.1 of Rhipicephalus microplus. Classification (NCBI taxonomy): domain Eukaryota; kingdom Metazoa; phylum Arthropoda; class Arachnida; order Ixodida; family Ixodidae; genus Rhipicephalus; species Rhipicephalus microplus. The sequence goes on along the minus strand of NC_134706.1, from coordinate 33,122,264 downwards.
TCACTCGCAGCATCAGCACGGCGGCCACAGCCTCGGCAAAGATGGCCCGGTCGAAGACCGCTAACTCCGCCTCGAGCATAGCCTACAAGATTCCATGTACAAGCAGCGAGAGTCACCTGTGTGGCATCTTTCGAGACATCGTCCAGTGGAACGAAATCTTGTGGCAGTGCGGACTCGGACTGAGAGAACATTCGCTAGGCAAACTGTCGCTCGTCATAGTGCGCGATTTCTGCGATGACGGGTTCAAGCGGAAAGTGATGCGCGCGGTCGCCAAGCGACTGCACCATCTGCTGACACGTCACCACTGCGTCACCTCTATGGAAATACGGGTATGGATGTTTTGGCGTTTTGACGAACTCGTGTGCGACGCGCTGTGTAACAACCTGGGTCTAGGAAAGCTCAAGTTGATCGTGAGTTGGAGTTACTTAAATCGGCCGCCGGCGCACAGCTTCGGCGCGGCGCTGTTGCACATGAACCACCTGCGAGAGCTCGCTTGCGAGGGCAAGCACATGGACCGCAGCTTCGCCCAGGGCCTCTCGGAGTTCCTGGCAAGCACTTCGTCGCTGAGAACACTCAACTTGAGCAAGTTTAGTATCAAAGACAGCAACGATGCCGTCGCTATACTGGAAGGACTCGGGCGGAACAAGTCGATTGCCACGCTGTCGATTAACACGTCCCTACTTTACCCTGAGGTACGGCACTGTAAATGGCGGCGATATGCCCTCTTGGCCACCAGCTACTTGTTCCGGAACAAGACACTGCGCACTCTGAGTGTTACTTCACACATGCCACACTTCCGCCTTGTTCGTTCGATGATCGAGACGCTGCTCACCAACCGCTACCTCACCGAGTTTAGCCTCATCAATATAATGCTGGAACCCCGTGATATGGAACTCATTAACCAGCTAATTATCCAGAACAAGACTTTGACGAGTTTAAGCCTGATCAAGTGCCGCTTTCACGAGTATGCAGGACACATCCATGAGAACGCTGAGGCCGTAACCAGTCGCGCCCATTCATTCGTGTTGGCCCTCACAAACAACAACACGCTGCAACAGCTGACCCTTACACCTTCATGGTTCAACACGAACGAGTACCGGTCCCTGGTCGAGGCGGTGGCATCACATGCATCACTGAAGCAAGTCAACCTCGACGTGCCTAAACGCAAGGACGCCGTCGAAATTTACCGCGTAGTACGTGAAAATGGAGCGCAGGATCGCTTTTACCGAGGCATGCAAAACGTGCTTCCGGAAAATGCAGATCTGTTTTCTCGGAAAGAGGCAGTCGCGTTTCTTCTGGAAAACGCAGTTGCGTTCACGGAGGCGACAGGGCCGTCAGGCGTCATCGTAGACAGTCAGGTGTTCTTTGGGTATGCTCAGTTGCTCACCACTCTGACTTCGCAGCCCTCGTGCAGTCACGTGTCTTCATTTTGGCTTCTTCTGACGCGAGAACTCTTGAACATCACGGTTACCTCCGAAATTGCTCAGTACCTCAGGGACACGACCACGCTCAGGGATCTCAAGCTGGGCTTCGACGAGGTCGAAGTCGGGGACGCCGTCTGTGAGGCGAGGTGGGAGCTGCTACTAGCGCTGTCCGTCAACAGAGGCGTGCGCAGGCTAGGAGTCTATGGCTTCTGGAATGACGAGGACGACACTCGCTGGCTGGCGGACACGCTGCTGTCCAGCCGGACGCTTTGCCACGTGTTTTTCTTCCCGAGTTGTAACGACACTATCAAGCAGCTGGTGCGAAGACTGTCGCCCAACATTTTAAGCAACTACACCCTCCTCAGCATCAACGCACCTTCATATTATCGGCAAGGCAGAGATCGGGGTCATGTCTCAGACGTCCTTGGTCGCAACTGCGCTCTGGTGACGCGAGCATCGCACTTCGTCACGGGAGCGGAGCATAGGTACTGCATGGAGGCTGCCGAATACGTCCAGTTCAACCCGGGACTTGTGGAAAAAGTTCAGGAGCTCACCCTTGTCAGTGAAAAGGAAGCTGCGTGTCTGATCAAGGCGCGCCTCATGAAGATAGCCGAGTTGGACGACTTCATGCGCCTGGCAGGGGTGGTCAAGCACCGTGTCACCTGCCACAGCCGCGACGACGGCGAAAAGCAGTTGGTGGACATTGGTCGTGACTGTTGGCTGTACATACGCCAATACCTGAAGCTAGGCGACGTCCGTAACGAACAGTAGGTGGGGACCGATTCCCTGCAGCCGTGTCTCGCGTACACTACGTATTTTCTGTTTCTTTGGGTGGTCACTGCAAGACGTTGCTTTGTGTAACACATTCGTATGTTTTTCTGGCGCTGTTTTTTTGTATAGTTTTTCCTCTATTGTGTCACTTGTTAACATCAGCTGAGATTTTTGTTGGTCATTTGGAGCGTGAATTCTTCTGTACGAGCTGGTAATTTTTCAAACATCAAATAAATAGGTCTTGCGTATTACTGAATCTTTTTCTTCTCTCTATATAGGTCGTGAAAGTCATGTATGTAGAATGTTTATTATGTACAGACGCCATGATTCACTGGGCAATGAAGGCCTAATGGTTGCGCACTCCTAATCTTATGAGTCCCGACCAACACGCTCTACAGCTATCACTGTAATTTTGTGCCTTTGTTTATTGCAACAGAGTTATTCGCCATCGCTCCTGAGTGAGCACGCACAAAACTGTTCGTTGTGGGTTTACATTTTTTTGCAAAGTAAATGATATCGAAGACACCTCTAACGCTCTTTTTTTTTCTTAAAAATTTCAACTCGTTCTTCCGCTGTTAGGACCGGTGAAACCAGTATGACGATTCACAAAAACTCTGGCTGCAGGTGCTGCTTTCAATAACGATGGCGTTTAATACGTCTAACATGGCGCGAGTATGCGACCTTAGCCCAAGTTTGACGTAAAATCAGTCGTGATCTTCTGGCTGTCCCACCATGCACTGTTTGTTTCCGCTCTCGCTGTAAACTACTACAGCTACCACAGGCATCAATACAGGGACATGTGTAATAATTAATCAATCATTGTTCATGGACATTAAACGTCGGGATGGAGATGTATCACTAAGCGTGAACGTGGGTGTATTTACGAAAGACGGTGCTTAAGCTGTTGAACACCAACATACATTGTATGAGCTCTGTTGTATTTTACCGTATGAGCACTAAACTACTTCGGTAAGGAGACGTTTTACTTTCGTGTTTTACCTACTCCTGTGAAGATGGGATAAACCACGTTTTCAGTGTTAAGTAGCGAATATCACCACCCATTGACCCCAAGAAAACATGGCACGCGTGCCATCGTGCTTCTGTGCATGCACGGGCTAGTCTACTCAAATATGCGGTCAAAACTGACGCAAGCCACCGCGACGTCTCTGAGTGCAAGCCCTTCACCCACTTCGTGAGCTTCCTGGAAAAAACTGCAGCATTCACTGTGCCCCAGTTAGGATGGAGCTACATAGGCACTTCAACAAACTAGCTGGGCTGTCAATTATTCACGCTCTTTCTTTTTTTTTTGCAATTGAAATAGTTCAACTTTCTCATGTCATCAGTGCTTGCCATTACGTCTTTTGTCATGGTCGTGAGTCACTCGGAACAATGCGTGCTAAGTGAGAGATGGTTTGGTGATTTCTCAGCTACGGTCTATCAGAGAAGGTTTATACAAATCGGTCAATCGGTCATTGAGATGGCGGTAAGAAGGCACAACGTGACACAGGAACTGATCTCAGCTGAAATCTATTGGCCAGCAAATGTTCCATTGGAACACTTTAACTGACTAATGGCCTCCTCGGTCTACACCATGTGGTCTTTTGTCGTGGTCGTGAGTCATCCCCTTCAGTGCATGCAGCGTGCGACATTCGGCAATTATTATCTAAGGCTTATCAAGAAAGGTCCATCGAAAGTGGTCATCCGGGAAGAAGCGATTCGGGACAGCATGGAGCTGGAACTAATCTCAGCTGTAATCAGTTTCGCAGCAGAAACGAGTATCATACGTTGTATATAACATATGTTGATATTACAATGACAAGATTCCGAAACAGAAACGCTGGGGATGCCAAAACAGTCAGAATAAATGGGGACTCTTTCCGTATACAACTGATACGTGACATGTTTAAGTATTTTACATTAAGCGTATGACTCTAATTGATATAGGCATGGATTTATGTACGCTATAAGAATCTTAAAACAAAAAGTTATATGTAGAGCCTTCCCTGTAATGTTGGGTTATCAACGTGGTGTTGGCAGGGGGGGGGGGGGTGACGTGCAATTAGGGCACTTCCCTCTCTCAGTACATGGATGGATTGATGTGGCTGTACCCTTTATATCAGGTGGCGGCGAACGCCACCTAGCTGTAATTCTTAGGGAACCAGCAACAAGATTTATCTTTTTTTCCTTTAAATAGTGAAGTATAAGACTGGCACTTTGGAGTGAATGGTTTATTTTCACTCGTGCCTTGATTTTAGCCACCAATCAGATAACCTTCTTCTGGTTAATTCTACCCGCTTAAAGTCTATTTTGCCCTCCCTGTTCCTAAACCTCAGTTCTTTGAAAAACTCTGCGCCATCATCCTGAACTATAGGGTAAAGCCCTTTACAGAACATTATCAAGTTATCGGCAGTCTCTTCTTCTTCTCCACACGCACTGCATACCGCGTCTACCCCTCCGCATTTGGCCCGATATGTCTTGGTTCGCAATACCCCCGTGCTGGCCTCAAACAGTAGAGAGCTACACCGAGGTGCCACGCGTAACCACGCTATCCTGTGGTGAGCAGACGCGTAATATCTTGTCTGAGGCCAGCAGTTTTAAAAAGAACAAAATAAACTTTTAAAAAACTTGCCAGCAGAAAGTTTACAAAAGACGGCTGGATTCATCAGTAAGGCGGAGACAGACACTTGAGCGACATGTCATATATGACGTAGTCCAGCAAACAGGTTTTCATCACATAACTTGAACGGACCTACTGGCACTGGAGAGATGAATAATAATTGTTGCGGGCAGTGCTGATGTACTTCTGTAGCGAAGGTAATGCTCAGAATCAAGCAAATAAATCTCAACATTATATTCAGGTCTTGATAAAAAATAAGTCAAGTTAGAAAGCTCCTCACTGCAGGGTGGCCAAGTAATAAATTACTTCACCATACTTTATGAAGTAATTTGAAAACAAATAATGCAGCCGCTGTTTAATTGATATTCGATGACGTGACCGCAATCAACGGTGTGTCGTTGCTATAAAAATGGAACGTTATCTGCTGACACGAGCGGGAAAATGCAGCGGAGAACGAATATGTCACGTAATAAAAGCGATGTGATGTCGCACATATTCGCCTGTACAACTCCGTGCTCTTTTGCTTGCTGCTGATGTATTCGAAGGAGCTAGCCAAGTCTCGGGTAGAAGTCGAGCAGAGTAGCCGGGGCTGATAAGAGGAACGTTTATATACGCTATTTACACACTAAAGGTAGCGTGATACTATATGTTGATGGTAGCATCATGGAAGCGTGATGAAGCTTCTGAGAGCTGGATCAGAGCGCCTCAGTGCTGCGTTTCAAGCCCTGGTCTTCCTAAAATTCTCTGCAGGAGAAAACAATGGACAGTTTGCAGTAATCTGCAAGGCAGCTTTTCTGTAAGATTACTTTATCGACCAAGAGCTCTCGTTCACATACTGCTTTTCTCGCTCATATAATTTTGTCATTCCCCTTTTTGAGATCTTGTTGTGACCGCGTGCCTTCGCTGGAATTTAGAGAGTTGAAATTTCGTTGTACTCGCGTGCTCAAAATGAGAGAGAAAAGCAGTCTGCGAACGAGAGTTTTTGGTTGGAAAATAAACCTTACAGGAAAGCCGCCTTGCAGATCCCTGTAAACTGACAGACTGCATGTCCATTCAGTTCAGGGCAGTCCAAAGAAATTGTCGTCTTCATCTCCGTCCGCCAAATGGGGGGGGGGGGTGAAGAAGGCGCTCAATTTCTGCAGCCCAGCAGGGTGCGCAGAAAAGAGAGAGGATGCACGTTCAGTTCATCACACGGCGAGAGTGAAATACAACGTAGATCACAGTGCAACAATACGCACAACACAGCACAGTGCAATGACATTGTATCGCACGTGCAGAATAGGGTCTGCAGCGCTAGGCAGTCTAGGGCCTGTGGGAATGGAAGACTTGAAAGCACCACAGAGTGTGGGAAACATACCTGACGACGGATCCTAAGCTGTCGGCTAATTGTTCAGCGCGTCTCGTGGCACGTCTAACAAATCAAGCAACCTCGATTTCAAACAGCTCTTCCTAGGCCGTCAGTCAGTCAGGCGTGTCCAAAGAGTTTTTGACGAGGGGAGCCAACAGCCCTAAAAAATTCGAAATATGACTTTCGTGTTGTCGCCGCTTTTGGCGCACCTCGGGAGCGTTGACCCGGAACAAATCAGGGTACGCTTAGCTGCAATCATCCCCCGCGTGCAAGCGGCGCCGAGCCAGGGAGGCCGATCTTCTACATCTTCTACAGACACAAGCACGCACAGTTTCACTCCGAGAGGGAATTGGTAGTGGCCGCAATGATGTACGTAACGTGCATCTGCCATTACTCAGTGGTTCTAAGAGAGAAAGGAAGAGAAAAGTGAGCCCCGTAACTGTCCGCTTCAGAGAGCGACACCTCAAACGTAGCTCACAAAGGATGGAGGTGAGGAGGGATTAAAAGGGTAGGAATAAAAGTGTAGAGAGAGAGAAAGATGCGTGAGGTTGTAAGCCAGAGAGAGCGACGACATATCGAGGGGATAGGAGAGATAGGAAAGATGGAAACGCGGTCACAGGAGTCCGAGAACGGGGCACCACTTGCGAGAGTTCTTGTCGGCGTCAGGAGATGGCGTGAAGCAAGTCCAGTCGGTCAGAGCTACACTGTCGTCGGAGGTCAGCGTCAGGAGAGGACGTGGGGCGAGCCCAGTCGGCTAGAGCTACGCTGACATCGGAGATCGCGAGGGCACAACTGGTCGGCACGAGATCCAGCGAGCGAGTCGTGCATCTGCTATAAAAAGGCGTGCATTGTATGCGATATCTTCTTTTATTTGAAAGTCTTGTAATTCTAGTATATTTTCATTATATAGCCGAGTTATGAGGTGGTTGTTAGTCGCATATATTTGGGTTAAAGTACTACAAATATTCATTCGACGCGCATGACTTCTGGAAATGATACTCCAAGAAAAAGGAAATCGCTCCAACATTCTTTTTTAAACCAAGTTCGCCCATGGTAGTACTTGTTCTCTGTCTACGCTTTTCCATGGTTCATGAGTGTTAAGCCCCGCTGCCGCCTCTATATAATGGTGTACAATAAGCCATATCAACGCAGCGACAGGATTTTCTACAGACTACCAAGCATTCGATCACCAGGCATTTTCCCTCCGGCATATTTTGATTGAAAGAAGCGACATATTTTTGCTGAAAACCTAGTTTATGCACTGGAGCTAGGTGCACAGATGTTGCATCTTGCAACTCTTGATCAATGCGAGCGCGAAGACTGCAAGTAAAAACCTCTACGCTATTGTCTGTACAGCCGGTGTAATGAAACCCTCTAGTCTTGAGGGTGTTGGGTTAAACCATGCACTTTGCCCATTGCTATTTTGTCATCATGGCGTTTGTCTATTAACTCAGTGGTGCTATGTGGAGCACGCGGCAGTAGGCCGATGTGCTTTTTGGTGCTGGTACAAAAAGAAAACTAGCTTGAATCTCTTCTTCAATGAGTCCTTCAAATAAACCTATTCTAGAAGGCTGCATAGAAGACACCTGACACACTTGGAAAAGTAAAGCACATTGTAAGAGACCGCTTCTGCTAATTGAAGGACTTGTAGACCATAACCATCTAGACTGTGGTGTTCTGCAGAAAGATGAGCCAATGACGCGCCGCATAAGGTTCTCAATTTAACATTGATGTGTCCAGACAGAAATGTACTAACCGCGCATTTGCTAGCATCCTGCCCCGTGTACCGACTGTAAGTTTTTTCAACAAAACTTTTTTTGTTTGTTTTAGTTAGTTAAATAAATTTGAGTTGGTGGTCTACCGATCCCGGTCCTCGCATGTGTTTATATGAAGGTGGTTGGTTTATACCTTAAGCAATGCATCCTAGCATTAAGTGCAAGCTGAGCGGACGCGAGAAACATCTGATTGATTTGATTGATAGGCGGGGTTTAACGTCCCAAAACCACCATTTGATTATGAGAGACGCCGTAGTGGAGGGCTCCGGAAATTTCGACCACCTGGGGTTCTTTAACGTGCACCCAAATCTGAGCACACGGGCCTGCAACATTTCCGCCTCCATTGGAAACGCAGCCGCCGCAGCCGGGATTCAAACCCGCGCCCTGCAGGTCGCTAGAAACATCTAGACAGCAAATGCAGCTCTCTAAGTACTTATTCAAATGATTTCCGCGCAAGTATTGGCAGAGTCAACGAGGAATTCGAATACCTTTAGAGTGCACCACGTGGATATCTTGTGATACTGTGAAAGGATACCGACGTGTCAAGCACCTCGTTAATTACACCGGAAGATTTATAAATTGATAGAGCATAATGATCACGCAAAACATCCATGAGCATAAAAAAGGTATGGTTCGCGGCGGATAAGTTGCAATTATAAACCAACACATGATTACTGGTTAATTATACACGGTCCCTCAAATACGGTTCAGTTAGTTCATAACTGTGACTTCTCTGCCATGCAACATTTATTTTTTTATTTTTATGGTTTCTTTGCTTTTGTCGCCCAGGTTGGTATCACTTCCCGGTAAGCGGAGAGCTGCACGTGGTTTAAATGCACCTGGGTAGGGTTCACATTTATTGTTGACTAAAGCTATAATAATGTGGCACTGGAAATGCCGAAAATAAAAATGACCAACTATTGGAATACTGAAATTTAGAACACCGAAAAATCAAAAAGCCGATCATACAAGATACCGAAAGTGTAAAATGTCGAAAAATCAAAACACGTAACTATCCAAAAGCCGAAATATCAAAATGTCTGCGTCACCTAGCTATACTGGAAGACGAACTACCTAGATACATTAGAGGTTACGCCAGCACACTTTTTCACCCCCATTTCAAGTTGTCCCTTTAAATTTATCTCATGCCTTCATAAAAATAGCAAACTACAAGCTGTTCCACCTCCAATCGCACATCAGAGTGACTTATCGCAAACAGCTTGTGTGCAATTCGTTGTCGAAAACTTGAAACGTCGTCATTGTGCGGGTGTCCCAGAGCAGCATCAAGCGATTTTGCGTAAGCCTTGTTTCTTGCTCTGTAAGCGGCGGAGTTGTCGCTCCCTTGACGATGTCTTCGAGTCTGGCTTGCTTCCTCTTCATGGTAGCAATAAACCGAAAGTGCATGGCTGTCGTAGACCACTTTCTTCGAGATTGCCATGCGAGTACCTTCTACAGGAAGGTGGGTAGTCACTCTGGCGTTGCAGTCTCCTCACTTCTCGCACCTCCAAATAGTGCCTAGAATACACCTACTTGTCAAAAACTTAAACATAACCACAACTGCAACAAAGTATTGGTTTTCCCTTTTGGGAACACACCCCACCACATCTTCGTCCATTTCCCTCTTAATTGGGGGTATTCGCGTGCATGGTTCGAGGGATTTTCGGCGATACGTCTTCTCAGCATTTTCATTTTCCAGCATTCGTTGTTTTAGCTGTTTCGATTTTATGGCATTAAAAATTCTGCTTTCTGACACTCGACTTTATAATAAATCGGTCTTGATTTTCGGCATTTTGATAGGGACCCAAGCTAATACTCTCTAATAAATCACTCCAATTAGCCTGAACAAAACTGAATATGTTCTCTAAATGCTCCTCGCTTTCACGCAGCTTGTACTTCATGCCAGGATCCATTGTTACAAGGTATTAACACGTGCAAGCACACAGATAACTTAGATAAGCCGAAGATAACAAGTGAATAATTTTCTCACCTAGAAGAAAAAGTAAACAACAAGTTTCACTCAGTATATACGCAATGAAAATCACTACTAACTGGACTGTTCAGTATATTTTTATCTGAAACACGTCAATGTTAAACTTACGACCACTTATGAGCAAAAAAAAGCTTTTTTAGCAAATTTTGACGCCAGTTGTCCACACTATTTTGCATTACGTACGTTTAAAAATATTTTTCGCCTACAGGAAAACTACTTGACAATTCGTTAATACAATCTATTTCATTTCACTATTATCTGTCTATGAAAAAAGAATCTCCAATATGGGCCATATTTCTCTGTCTTAAGGCAGCAATAAACACCCATGAAAGGGTTCGTAAAAGGTATTTCATGTTAAAAGGGCACCCGTGTTGAATCGGACAAACTTTTATCTATTTTTATATAGGAGTGAGTTAGTAAAAATTTTATTGAGAATGTAGAACGGAGTTTTCTGCAATACATTTTACGATTCAAGCTTCAAGCTTTTGAAAACAATTCGCATGCGTCTTACGGTGCTGAAAAGTGTATGTCAAGAAATATTTCAGGGGAAAAGCCCTTGCTCTATAACTATATTATCCTCAATTTTTTAAAGCTTATCTCTAATGGTCGAGCGCCAAGCTTTGGAGAGATGGCTTGGAATAGCCCAGTGATAACACTTGCCACATAAAACCGTTTTTTTTTTCGCTCTAGATTGAGGTATTAATTTAATTTTCACTTGGAGCCCCACGTGGTGTAAATTGCGTCTCAATGTGGACCCAAATTACGATTTTATTAAGCCCGTGTTTTTTCTCACGAAATTAAAAAAAACTTATCCCTCTAAAAATATAGGCATAATATACCCTCCCCAGAGCAATCATTTTCTTACTCAGGTATTTATGCATAGCGCAACAACACAAAGAAATAATTCAGGGGCAGCGTCAGGATTATTTTACTGGTAGGGCACTCATAATAAGTCAGTTCCTTAAGGGTGGGCGGGAGGCAGGGAACTTAGCCATTGTGTTGTGACTATGTTCTCCCTTGTGGGGGAAGGGGGGCAATTGGGGGCGAGTGAAAATTGAGGGGGGAGGAGCTCCAGCCCCCCCGTGCCCACCCCTTGCGCCGCTACGTGGAAGAAATGCAAATAGAACATTTCGGCAAGATTTCTGGATGCTTGTATGACAGAAAAATAGCAGCAATATTGTTCGGCTTTTAACACCTGGCGCAAACGATTTTGCTTAACATGAAAACCAATTTCGCCATTCAAACGAGCAAGGTTATAGTAAATTTCGCAAACAACACTCAGACTACACTCTGCGAAATACAGAAAGATCCCACGTACGGCACAGGTTGGCAAAATAAACGGAACTCATTCAGACTAACTCAATAACCATATATAAAATATTTTGCTTTCGACTCACTCGGACTGAGACTAACGAAATTACTCTCTAGTTAAACTCACTCAGACTCAGACTCACCGATGTTTTTGTAAGTCGAATCCGCTAATACTTTCCTCAAATATACCCACTGATACTCAGACTCATCAAAACGTTCCTCCAGCGGACTCACTCAGACTTAAACTCACCAAAATAAAACAAAAATATAACTCTGGCAGACTCAGACTCACCGAAATTTCCCTGAAAAGGACTCGCTCGGACTCATATACTCGCCAGAGAGAGAGATAAAGATGCAAAGACAAATGTTTCTAAAACAGACGCACTTGGACTGACTGAGAATGAGCGATATTCGACTTGGTCCGGCCCATACAATAAACGTCGAAGGAGCACAATTAAAAAACACATGTGAAAGAATTGTAATTGCCAAGCAACCTAGAAATATATATATATATATATATATATATATATATATATATATATATATATATATATATATATATATATATATATATATATATATATATATATATATATATATATATATATATATATATAGCTTTCAACGTAAAAAAACAAGTTATTTCCCGTGCCTCTAAATAATAATATTAAAGTGGAACATAACATTACGGGCAATTTCCTCGACAGGCACATGCGCACTGATAGCACCAAATACAATAAGTACAATATGAATTGGCTGCTGTAAATACCTGTGCTATTTTGAAATTTGGTGATACTATGCTGGTCAATACATTCGCCCATGCTTGTAATTTGGTCATTGTGCGGAATGCTGTAATACAAAGTTTTTTTCAGCAGAAAATCTGAGAACCATGACTTGACATGTCGCCTTCTTTAAAAAGTCTGTTACCTGTCTCGAGTTTCGAATCAGGTAAGGTGCATTCATGGTTCATTATTCATAGAGCCTTCCTGAAAAACACAAGAAAAACTTGTCTTCATTGGATGCACTGGTGTTAGTGCATATGTACGTGTTATCCTACATAAGCTGAGCCTTTCGACAATTACTCATCAGTTGCAATACAGCGCCTGTGTTTGCGTCTTTTTAGGTATGCATGATTGTGTTGTATTGTATGCTGCTTCCTCAAAAGGAAAATAATGCCTAGGTCATTAGCTACCTGCTGCAACAAATAAAAAAAACAAGATGCAACATTTTTTTTTCTTTCAGTACTCCTCTTCCCCCCACCCCCCCGCACACACACGCACACCAGAGCTATAAGCGTCCAAGAAGGAAGAAGGGCTGTTTACGATTGCGCACCTGTCATTTCTTCTCTAAATGTTTCGGTGTGAGGGAAGTTGTCGGAGCAGCGAGGATATAATGTACGACAGGAATCAAAGGTGAACATTCGACATAAGCTTGTCTGTTTTGGATAGAAACTGAAGGAATGAGAACTCCAACCAAAATTTATTTAAGGAAAAAAAAAACCCGATATTTCGAAGCTGCTCCGGCTTCTTCTTCAGGGGTGAGGGATTGGCTTCAAAACGTCGTTTTTTTTTAATATGTATTGGTTGGACTTTTCTCATTACTTCAATGTATGAATAGAAGTGGGGATGGTGGTAAAGGAAAGGGTTGCCCCAGTGGCTTTCGAAATACTTCATTAGGCAAAATATCTTCTCTTTTCAACTTGCTGTGTAATGTAGCCTTCTCATGACTCTCGGCTAAGCTTTGTATTGTGCTCGGTAGCTCAGGGTGAGGTGAGTTTCCGCGAACCTTACCTGCCTTCCAAACCAGTCACTGAATGCAAGCTTCCCCTGAATGGATGAGTCTGTGGTTGAAGAAAAGGAAAAAAAGACGCTTTTTTTGCGAGAGCAGGGCTCAGTGGCTTGAAGTGAAGGGGGAGGGCAGCGGAGAAAAGAGTTTAGAAGTAGGAAGGAGGAGAATGTTTAGAAGAACGTGACGGCCATGGCTGCCAGAGCAGAAAGAAAATAGGGGCCGTTGGCAGGGCAGTCCCAGTCGTACGACTTGGAATTGTGGAGCTGCAACCACGTACGCACATACCTATGGTCATTCCCACGAGAAAAAAAAACTGTCCTATATCACCTTTCTTGGGCAAGAATGCAGAAAGCTAGCTAAATGAGAAAACTAAAATAAATGAAGAAATAACCGATAATCCAACCATCAATTGTCACCACAGCTGCGGAAGGAAGGAAAAACGTAATCTGTGACCTCGGCACCAGCGGCTACACGGGGGCATTTATTCGCAGAACACTGTGCATAAAAAAAGACACGGGAAACACGACACCAATGGCGCCGCAACGACACCGCGTGTCGACCAAACTTGAGCGCAGGGAACAGCGAACGGAGCGCAATGGCAGAACACTGCGAGACCAATCCCAACATTTTTGCCCCATACCAGTCCCGATGGTGTAGAGCACGTTGCGTTGTATTGTAGTCTTTCTGCATACATTGAAGTGCACAAAGAGTGCGAAAGCTTGGGTACCAGAAACTTGAGCGTGGAAAACGACTTTTCGGCCAAGCCTTTTGCAGTGTGCACTTGAAGAACGCAATGACGGATGAGGGACGACAGGAAGTTCTTACTGCGCTTCAAAGATGACTATGAATGGGAAAGTGTTTGAATGGGAATGGAAAAAAAATCTACAGAAACACGGGCGTAGCTATGTCGTGTCGGTACAACGGAACTGCAGGCCTGTTGGAAAAAGATGGCAGCAATATCTCATAAAGAGACTCGAGAATTTAAAGCCTCTCTGATTGCCGAGAGGTAAAAGAATTCTTCGACCACGTTACAGCTTGAATAAATTTATTTCCGCGAGTGATGAGGGATCACGTACGGCATGAACTGTGCGTTTCTTCCTCCTTCCTTCTTGAAATATGGCCGTGACAATTTTTATGGTAGCCTTGATTACGCAGCCGCTGTTAATTTGGTAGCAAATGACATGACAAAAGCCCATGGTCTGTGCCGTCGCTACATTTTTACAAAACTTGAAATCCAGCCAGATGGGGCATTGCTATCGGGAAATTTTCAGCGCAAACTCATGCTTCCACACGACGTTTACAAGCACCCGTCCTGTCTCTCTCGTTCTTGTTAGCGCCTTCTTTGGCGCTCACAACTTTCCAGATCGCCACATTTATTCAAAAAGAAATTGAAGTGGCATCTGAGGGCACAACCAGTTCAACGCAATAGAGAGAGAAAGAGAGAGAACGGGTGCTCGATTGCTCGTGAATTGTGCTGCTTTCTCGTCTTTGATGCCACGTTAATAATGAATCTGGAGCTTAGCACTTATTCTCCGTTGATTAGGTACATAATCATAAATCAAGCTCAGTGTGGATTCCGATGTCACGTAATAAAGGTGACCTGGAGTGGCACATGTGTAACAACAAGCTGCAAACCCAATTCCATGCCTTCGTACCGTCATGCTAGTTTAATACGAACGTTTCTAGATTGGACTGCAGAAACAACATTAAAAGACCGAGAAATATTCAATTCCTCTGTTCGTTAGTAACGCACTTCGTTGTGCATTCTTCTATTCTCTGGGACCAGATCACGTGAGTTTTGTAGCATGAATTATCATTAATTGCTGTTTCTATTTCACCCCAGTCAGCGAACGGTGTACTCTATAAACGCATCAGCTACATTAAACTTCGTGCCAGCACAATGCATACAATACTCAATTACATCGCCAAAAAAATAAATACGAGTTTCACATAAAAAATTTCCTAATGCTTCGATAGATATTCAAACGTTCAATTTAAAAATAGCACCACCATGAACAGGATTAACTCCATGGCCAAATTTCACTGCAAAAAGCGCTTGAATAACTGCACCTTGCAGGTAAGCAATATACATTGCATGAGGTTTTAGACGTGTGCTGACATCATTAGTTCGGGTTACATTGTTTTAGCGTAGAATTAGCTTTTTAGTCACCTTTACTAGGCTTTTTGGTGTTAATATTTCACCTCATCGGTCATTTAGTGACGGTCATTTCATTTTCACATCCTTAAATGAGAGTTATGAATAGTTGATATCCAAGCATTTTTTAAAGATACATGACTGGTGTTTATCAAAGGACCAACCCTAGAATGGGTTCAGGGGAGGAGGAGATATGAATAGTTTTATCATTGGAAAAATAAATTTTTCGGCTTTACAAGCCGGAACGTCAATACGACAACAAGGCACGCCATAGTGGGAGATTTTAAGTATTCGGAACCATAGGCCGGCAAAACCAATGGAGCCCACATAGACTCGCTCAGTAAATGTGCTTTTATCTTAGGACTCGATATAGGGCCCAGCCTATAGCCGGTATTTTGGTCAAACATAGGTGACCAAAAATATTTTTCTCTGCAAAACATTTTCGCAATAGACTGCTTACAATGGAGTAAATCAGCCCGACATTTTTCCGAATACACCTGAGGTAGTCGCCAAAACGCCTTGAAAGTTTGGCGTGGAATGACCGACTAAACTTTACGTCGATACCTATGACTTTTTGCCTCCACTGTCTCTTTCCAAGTTCGTGTTCTTCCTTTCTTGTCATTCAACTTCACAGTAATTTACCAATCCGCATCATATTGGTTCTGTAGAAGAAAATAGCTTGTGGTATACGCATCTTAAATAAAACTTGGCCGTGCACCACGACCGGCTTTATAAATTTATAAAGCCGGTCGTGCCGTGCACTTACGCCCCATCTCACTGTTTTGTATCAATCATTTCACCGTTCTCACCTCAATTACCGTATTGCCACGTGGTTGCGACGGCAAAGAATATGTTGCTTGGGTTGCTCAAGACGACACTTTTATTGAGTGAACATGTGCCTAGAAAAGTACAAAGTACTAGAAATTCACGCTTTACGCAGATAGCGGTAATCAGAACATTGGTCGTCGGTAATATGATCTGCGCGGAGGTACGTCGCCATATATAGACGGGACATCGAACATCATCCATATTGTAGGTGTCTCAAGCTTATCAGAAGACTCTAAAATAATCTAGAATTTTCGCAGACAGCCAAGCGTGCTTTGCGCAAGGCAATTGATTAATATGCGGTGTTCAACGTTTCAAAACCACCATATGAATATGAGAGATGCTGTAGTGGAGGATTCCAGAAACTTTGACAACCTGGGATTCTTTAACATGCACCCAAATCTGAACACATGGGCCTATAGCATTTTCGCCTGTATCAAAAATGCAGCCGCCGCAGGCGGGATTTGATCCCGCGACCTGCGGGTCAGCAGCCGAGTACCTTAGCTACTGAACCACTACGGCGGTGCCTTTGCGCAAGACAGTGACGTTAAAATACAAACGAGCGTGGCAGTATAATAATGTTGCGATGAAATTTCAGCAGATGCAACAGGTTCCACTGTGGATGCTATTTTCATACAGAACCGTCAGCGGGTAGCCACGCGTTGCAAGGTGGATCGAAGGCTTTGGGTATTTTGAGTAAGCTAAGTTTCTACCTAAAACATACGGCGTGACGACCCCACTGACCTTGACTGTAAACTTTAGCGAAAAGAAGTGCACGCTTCGGTGGGATGATATGCATATCATTAAGAAGCTGTTGTGTATTCCTCAAAGGTCTAGATCCTCAATGGTCGAGAAACCCTTGGATGAAAGGAATTTATCCATGCAATGTTTACAGCCAGCCTGTAGACCGCAACCACAAGTGACGGTGTGGGCCGACATCACTCCTGTAAGTCTATATCTTTAGTGTTGTATCCGTTACAGCAAAAAGTAACTAAATACGTTACTCGTTACTCTAATAAAATAGTAAACGTTTCAAGGCTCCACATTATATATATACATAAAAAAGGTAACCCATCACCGTTACCGTTACCGACAAAAACATAACGAATGTTACCTCTGGCGTCGCTCCGCAATCATCTGTTTTACTCAATGTGTATTTGCTGCAGAAACCCACAATGAGAATTTTTAAATCTCAAATTTATGTTTCTCACATACTAACCCAAGCAAAGAATATACTCAATGTTCAACAACGAGAATTATTTGTACAAATGTGCTGAACCTTAGCAATGTTATATAGAGGCTTAATGGCGCCTGCCCATGTGATGGCTTCTGACTCTGCAGTGACACAAGGTGAAACCATTTTTTTTTCATTGCAGCATTATACACAAAGTGAGGTTCAATATTCTACGGTATTCACAAAGAAGCTATTACAGCATAGCCCCCCATATTCGAGGAGGTGTTTTGAATTCGATTGCTCCATCATTCCCCAATGTCAGCCCTGAGGAAGGGTATGAGTTGCACTCGACATGTTGGGATCTCCTATTTTAAAGCAACTATACGTTATTATTTATTTAAACCCATTGTTTAGCGTTTCTTTCTAATGCCAATGCAGAGGAATGCTGCAGGCGTTGTGAATGTGAAATATGTTAGTAAAACGATAGTTATAGCGCTAGAACAAAACAACGACAAAGAGACAAGAAGGACACCAAAGACACGTGTCTTTCGTGTCCTTCTTGTCTGTTTGTCGTCGTTTTGTTCTCGCGCTATAACTATCGTCATGCCATACCAACTAGCCCAAGCTGCCACACTTCTGTGTTAGTAAAGTTCGGGGAACACAGGTGAACTTGTGGAAGCTGGCGTGGTTGTCCATGACGCCCTACAGATTTTACATTGTCAAGCATAACAAAACCGAGTGTCGGGAAGGAGGGGTCAGAAGGGTGGCTTAACGCTCGCCCTCACCCCTACTTACCAGCTGCAGGTCCATTCGAACAAAACCTTTCAAACAAAACTAAAAAAAAAACTGGTAGGGAGAGCGAGTGGGGCCTGTCAACACCACCACCAGTTCTAGGTGGTGTTTGGCCAGTAGGGGCTTGTGCTTCGGGCAGGCTGCAGAAATTAGGCGTCCCAATTTTCCTCGAACCACCAACAACCAACAGCTAAACTGAGGTTGGCCACAGAAGTTACCTTAAGGAATTTGACTGAACAAAAATGGTGGCGCACTTGTAAGCTGTCGAAAGCAGCACTTGCCTACAACGAAAGATGTGACGTCTTCCTAGGAGCCCTTAAGCTGCTCTGTCTCAAAAACAAAAAAGTGTTCTGCCGAGAAATAGCTCAACAAGGCATACATACATTTTGTCGTTGTTAACAAGCGTATCAGGCATTGAAAAGTCTTGACTCCTTCATCGACTACAACGGGATTTGGTACGCAGTTGCGAGTTCACAAGGATCGCTTACACAATCAGCAAAGATGTATCGCTGATAGAGCACAAAAACACTAACGTACAGTAGGTTCCGACTCAATTTTTTAACTGAGTGAGTATCCACTGACACATTGTTTTATGACGAATATATTGAAAGGGTAATATTTTGGGGTTTAAGGGCAACCTCAATTTAGTTTAAGGGATTTCAGTAATATCTAAAGAGGTCTTTCCTGTATAACAAGCCCGAAAACACAACAGATATTTCCGAAGCCTGACGTGTTCAGTTATATATTATACTGCCATATTCTACTTTTGCTCATGAACCATAATAAACCCTGAAGCTAGTCCTAGTATATGCGTCGAAGCTACATGGCACTGGTGCAAGTTAGCGGGTGACTCCATGGGCGTTGCTGGAATTATGCATCACTTCATATATAGTAGGGCTACCAAAGTAGCCGCATAAAGGGGCAAGGGCCCTTCTTTCGTCAAATATGAAGAAGGTGTACTCAAATACGTCACAGTGTAATGATTCTGAAGCACGCTAACGAACGCTCAACTTCTAAACACGTGTCCAAAAGCAACCAGAATTTATCGTGGCATAAGTTGCCCTGTACTGTTATCCGACGTCGGAATTCCAAAGCAGCACCAGAAGCCAGAGCACTTGTTTGTCTCTACTATTTGTAACGAAAAATGAAGAGGAATAGATAGATCCGTTTTTATTTCTGCTGAAGAATGTAAACCTCGAAAAACACAGCAAAATGCTAATTCATTGCGGGGCGCATTGGTGAATAACTGCGTCGCACTAAACATATGCACCACATCGCAGTGATGCCGGAGCGTGTTTGTCGGTACTGCGGCAAGATGTATAAGCGTAGAAGGGAGCAACCGTTTGGCCTACTTAAAAGGGTGGATCATTGCGTCTGTACACATTGAATATTCTGCATACAAGTCTTTGATGACCCAAATAGAGCAACAACAACAACAAAACCAACAAAGATTGAATATGCATCAGATCAATTTATTCGATTATTGGAAGATCACGCAACTTAATCGAAGAATTTGTCTCCAAAGAAGTAATCAAGAAAGACCTCAGCTGACATTAACAGGTGACACATTTGCGAAAACGAAACTAGACAGAAACCAGCACCAGAAAAACATACGAATGTGTTACACAAAGCAACTTCACGCAGTGACCACCCAAACAGAAAATGTGCAGTGTGCGTGAGACACAGCTTCAGCAAATCGGTCCCCACCTACTGTTCGTTCAGGACGTCGCTTAGCTTCAGGTACTGGCGTATGTACAGCCAACAGTCTCGACCAATGTCCACCAACTGCTTCTTGCCATCGTCGCGGCTGTGGCAGGTGACACGGTGCTTGACGACCCCCGCCAGGCGCATGAAGTCGTTCAACTCGGTGGTCTTCATGAGGCGCGCCTTGATGAGAAACGCCGCCTCCTTTTCATCGACAGCGGTGAGTTCCTGAACTTTCTCCACAAGTCTCGGGTTGAACTGGACCAGTTCGGCAGCCTCAGCGCAATACTTGTGCTTGGCTCCCCTGACAAAGTCCAACGCTCGCTTCACCAACCCGCAGTTGCGATGAAGGACGTATGAGATTGGCAACCAGTCACTGCCTGGCAGAAAACATGAGTGCGTCTTGATGCTGAGAAGGGTGTAGTTGGTCAAGAGGTTGGGCGTCAGTATTCGCACCAGTTGAATGACAGACTCGGAGCTGAGTGGGCAGTAGGTCACGTAGTACAGGGTCCGGCTGGACAGCAGCGTGTCTGCTAGCAAACGAACCTCGTGCTCGTCAGACCTGGAGCCATAGACTCCTAGCCTACGCACGCCTTTGTTGACGGACAGCGCTTGTATCAGCTCTCGCCTAACCTCACAGGCAACGCGTGCAACTCGAATATCGTTGAAGCGCAGCTCCAGATCCCTGAGCGTGGTAGTGCTTCTTAGGTACTCAGCAATCACGGAGCTCTCCGTGACATTCAAGAGTTCCGGCGTCAGAAAGAGCGAAAGCGAATTCACGTGACTGCACGATGGCTGCGAAGTCAGAGTGGTGAGCAGCTGAGCAGACCCGTTGAACACCTGGCTGTCTACGCTGACGCCTGACGGCCCTGTCACCTCCATGAACGCAACTGCACTGTCAGGAAAAAAATGAAGAGATTCATCTTCATTTTCATCTTCATTTTCCGGAAGGATGCACTGCGCGCGTAGGTGAAAGCGATCCTGTGCGCCACTGTCGCGTACGGCCCGGTAAATATCGTGAGCGTCCTTGCGTTCAGACACGTCGAAGTTGACTTCCTTGAGTGATACATGTGACGCAACCGCTTCGACTAAGGACCGGCACTCGTTCGTGTGGAACCATGAAGGTGTCAGGGTCAACTGTTGCAGCGTCTTGTTTTTCGTGAGGGCCAACAGGAATGAATGGGCGCAACTAGGTACGCCCTGAGCATTCCCAGTGATGTGTCCTGCATCCCCCACAAAGCGGCACTTGATTATGTTGAAACTCGTCAGCGTCTTGTTTTGGATTATTAGCTGGTTAATGAGCTCTATATCATTGGGCTCCAGCGTTATCTTGATGATGCTAAGCTTGGTGATGTAACGGTTGTCGAGCAGCGTCTCGATTATAGGACGAACAAGGCTGAAGAGTGGCAGGTGTGAAGCAATACTCAGAGTGCGCAGTCTCCGGTTCCGGCGCAGGTAGTCAGCGGCCATGAAGCCATATCTTTTCCATTCGAAGTGCAGTTGCTCTTCTTTGTAAGGCAACGGGTGCAATAGGGACGTGTTGATCGACAGCGTATCAATGGACTTGTTCCGCCTGAGTCCGTGTAGTATGGCGTCGGCATCCTTCTTGTATTTGATATATAGGCTGCTCAAGTTGAGTGCCGTCAGCGACCAGCTGCTTGCGAGGAACTTCGAGAGGCCCTTGATGAAAATGCGGTCAATTCGCTCCCCCTCGCACACGAGCTCTTGCAGGTGCTTGAGATGCAACAGCGCTGCGCCGAAGTTATGCGCCGGTGGGCGCCTGCCGTAGGACCACTTCAAGATCAACTTGAGCTTTCTGAGGCCCAGGTTCCTGCGCAGCGCGTCGTACATGAGCGGGTCATGACGCCAAAACGTCCACACCCGCATTTCCAAGGAAGTGACGCAGTGGTGACGCGCCAACAAGAAGTGCAGTCGCTTGGCTACCGTTTCCATCACCTTCCGCGACTTGCTGTCGTCGTAGAAAATGCGCACTATACCGAGCGACAGTTCACCTGGCGAATCCTCTCTCAGTCCGAGTCCGCACTGCCACAACATGTTGTTCCACAGGACGATGTCACGAAAGATGCCACACAGCTGACCTTCGCTGCTTGTGCAAGGAGTCTTGTAGTATATGCGCGAGGCAGAGTCATGGGTCTTCGACAGGGCCATCTTTACCAAAGCTGTGTCGATTCCTTCCACGGACGGGAAGAATCTGACAAGCGTGTTGACGCTGGCCGGCCACTGCGAAAGTCGGGAAAGGCCGCGTTCACACGAGTGACGGACTGCAGCCGAAACACGATAGGGCCCCGCGACTGAAGAAATAGTTCCGCCACACTGGTGCAGTCTTGTGTTCGTCCGCCACCCCTCTTTCCTGTGTTCACTTGCCTGAGCAACATCGTCGACGATCAGCTGTGCGCCTCCCTTTCTGAAAAGTGCACCTGTGGGCCTACCCAAAAGCCATGAGAGGGATGGCTGGAATTGCTACAGGGAAATGGACCTTTTCAGAAATGGTTGACCGCGACCTAGTCAGGCCGCAAAGCATTATAGGAAGCCGGAGCTCTGGCGGAGTGTCGTCTGTTCGCGGAAGCGCTGACTCACCTCGTTTTCCACGGCACGCGGGCGCACGAATGCATCCTTGCGGGAGTATCGCGCGTTATAACCCTGCTTCAACCTGCACTCATAGAAGGGGCACAACGATGAGCAACATAAAGTCAGCAAACTTAGTAGAGACCCGGGAAAAATGTTAACGTACCCGCGAAAGAGCCCATTCAATTGGGAACATTACTCGGCTTTCGTGGCGAGCCTGTTCGCTTCGTTCGTCGTGTTTCCATGTAGCGGAAGCTTTTCTCTTTTGTTCTATTTTAGGCATGACATTACTTAAATATTAGTACTTTGAGATAAGCACTATCACTCGTGATATACTTCAGCGTGATACGCGATGCTAGACCGTGGCACTTCGCGCATTGTAATCCATGTCAAAGTCCGACCCCTTATGAATGGGTTCGAGCCCCACTGTGCTGGTGGATTGCAATTTAGATTTAGATTTGCTCTGCATGGTTCACTGGTTTTTAGATTTTTCAGGATTATTCTTCTACACTGTATGTACTATATGCTTATTAGGAAGTAAAAGGAGGTGAGCGGGTGGAGTGGCGCTGCCTTAGGTGAGGCGCATTCGCGGGAAAAACTGCAGTGCAGACCACGGTAGATTCATTTTCATGTTGGCAACCCCGAGAAGAACCCGCGCGCTTAGAATCGGGACGTACATCTTGCAAAAATCTCGTGTAGTGTCAATCGTTCCCGGGGTCTCCCGCTGCAACGGGTACCGTACTAGGTCTGGTATAAGCACAACGATTTCAACTTTGGGTGCTCCACACAACGTACGTGGTGATGAAAACGGTTCGCATCTCATACGTAGGGCCACCGGCCTGTGCAGTTGAACAGTTTCACATTCCATTCATCGCGACTAAAACCGTGGAGTACTGATCACAAATAGACAATTGTTTTTTTTTTCTTTTGAAATAAGCCGTCGAAACAAAGCGAGCTGCCCTGCATGCATACTCGGGAATCAGTGCTGTTACATTCATGCCGGGCGGTATAAGTGACGGCGTTAGCTTTCAACTTCCGCCTCCTATCCTTGATCAAAGGCGTCAAGATCGCGTACCTAGGTAACAGTAACGTGAGAGCTCACGCGATGATTGAACCGCCTAATAAGATCGCGTACTTGAATTACGAAAGCACAAGCGTAGGTTTGTTCGAGTAGGAGTGCACTGATTTGAAGCTGCATTGTAGGAGGAAAGACGACAAAGGCTGTCAGTTTCGAAGAACTACGGACGTATAACATTGACCTCATTGTGATAACGACGGATCATCGTATTACCAGCTATGCGCTCATTTGAAAAAAAAAAGAATAAAACGAAAGAACGCTGGTTCCACTGCTAGTGTGCGTGGTCAGTTAACAATCTAGAAGGTGATGAGTCAGCATTCTTGGTGGCTTTCCTGGAGACACGCTAACAAAACACGAGGAGATCACTTTTCAAGCGACCAATGAGATGCATTCTTGATTAAATTGTTGAAAAAACAGGTCACTGACCAATGTCAAATAAAAATTCCGTCGAACTCTCGACTACGTGAGCATCCGCCACATTCTTGATTAAAATATTGTAATGCTACTCTTGATGGAGGTAGTGCAGAGAAGACCATGACAGGACAGGTATAACCATGCAACCTGCTCTCTCCCTCCCCTCCTCCTTTCTCGTCCAGCAGTGGTCCCCGTCCAGGTGTGAGCTGCTCGAGCTGTGCAGCTGCACTGCGGCTATATACAATAGCTTTTGTTCCGGGCATACCACCCATAGCTTTGGCCGCATTGGCACAGATGGAGGTGGGGAGATAGGGCTTCGAAGTACTAATTAAAAAATATAGGAAGCCAAGGACCGACGAAAGAGCGTGGAAACAGCTACCACGTGGCTGCTTACCATCGCTGCACGTGTGAAAGGCGATCGGAAGAATGCTGGAAATTCCAGGGCGTTCCAGGACCTGATGGCAAGCTTGAAAAAAAAAAGTTTGTGGAAAATGAAGTTCACGAGGATGGCTTGGCGGTCCAGCTAGTAATGCATCACGAAGTGGTACAGCGCCACGGAAGTGTACACAGTACAAGCGCTTGACGGCAACTGATACTTCATTCTCTGATGCAGGCACCTTTTATAGACGCGAAAAGCCAACGGAAATAATCTCAGTCCAAGCACCAAACGAAGAAGAAAGTTAGGAAAAACCAAATCTCATCGTTATTTTGATTCACACGTCTTGAGGACGTTAGGGAAATGCAATCTCTCGGGGAGGGTCACAGAAGGAGCCTTCACGATCGCGGTACCGCGTCAGAAAGCCACGCCCCAAGGGCACATGTAATCAGGCCTTTCCAAGTTTCAGCCATAAATGTGAAGGCTTTTAGAGAAAGTGGTCAAATGCCTCCGGATTCACTAGAACTCGCTTATGGCCTCAGTGTTGGCCATCGGGTTTTTCATTATGGTCGTGAGTCATCCACTGTCATCATTCGATAATTTCTTTGGTCCAGAGAACGTTAACACTACGTTTAAGACGAAAACAACGAGCCATTTGATGCTTACTGCTTTCTTCGTCTTGAAAGCGTTGGGACATGTGTCACAGGAGGTTGACGCGGGTCGCTTCCACGTAGGAACTCTAAGAGCAAGCCCTTCAACCACATCGCGAGCTCCTGGACCCCTACGTGAATGAGGCCGGCTAGCGCACTGCCTCTATAGTGTGAACTTAAAGCTCATGAAGTGATGAGACATTTTGTTTTATTGTTAGTCTTCAAACGGCGCACCTGGTTGGCCTACATACACACTCCGATAAGCTATAGCTCAAATCTCAGTTATTCGCACACTCTCTCTCTTTTCAACTCACTCATGGCCTGTTTGCCATCTTGTCTTTTGTCAGGGTCACTCATGAGTCAGTCGCAAAAACACACGTTTGAAGGGTGAGATTATTTCGCCGATTCTTAACTCCAGCTTATCGGTTAAGGTCCATTTAAAGAGATCAGCGATAAGCAGGGACAACGTGGCACAGGAACTAATCTCAGCCGAAATATGTTTGCCAGAAGAGACGAGCATGGCTCAGTTAGAATACTTCAACCTACTCATGGCGTCAGTTTTCTCCATCAGGTTTTTTTTCTTTTTTTTGTCGCGATCGTGAATCATTCACCCGAATGCTTGCAGCTTCTGATAGTATTCGGCAATTTCTTTTCTGAGGCTTATAAAGGATTGGCAGCCTTAGCGTAGATACAATGAATGAAACCAACCTTAGCGTAGATACAATGAATGATAATCTGACGAGTATCATCACGGAGTGTGCAGTGGAAGTTGGAGGCAGGGTAGCTAGACAGGACACCGGCAAGCTTTCCCAGGAAACGAAGAACCTAATTAAGAAGCGTCAAATCATGAAAGTGTCAAGTACAACAGACAAAATAGAAATGGCAGAGCTTTCGAAGCTGATTAATAGACGTAAAGTATGCGATGTAAGAAGGTATAACATGGAGAGAATTGAGCACGCTCTGAAAAACGGAGGAAGCGTCAAAGCAGTGAAGAGGAAACTTGGGATAGGCAAAAGGCGGATGTATGCACTAAGGGACAAAGAAGGCAAATTAACTGCCAATATGGATAGGATAGTTAAAATAGCGGACGAGTTTTACAGAGATCTGTACAGTAGCCGAGACAACCACGACCTTAATACTATAAGAACTAGCAGTAACCCAGACGACACCCCACCGGTAATGATAGAAGAAGTCAGAAAAGCTTTGGAGAGCATGCACAGAGGCAAAGCTGCTGGTGAGGATCAAGTAACATCAGATCTGCTGAAAGATGGAGGACAGATTGTGTTAGAAAAACTAGCCACTCTATTTACGAGGTGTCTCCTGACGGGAAAAGTACCAGAGTCTTGGAAGAACGCTAACATCATCTTAATACATAAGAAAGGAGATGACAAGGACTTGAAGAATTACAGGCCGATCAGCTTGCTCTCTGTAGTATACTAGCTATTTACAAAGGTAATTGCTAGCAGAGTAAAGAAAACATTAGAATTCAATCAACCAAAGGAACAAGCAGGATTTAGAACAGGCTACTCAACAATCGAACAAATTCATACTATCAATCAGGTAGTAGAGAAATGCTCAGAATATAACCAACCCCTATACATAGCCTTCATAGATTACGAGAAGGCGTTTGATTCAGTAGAAATATCAGCCGTCATGCAGACACTGCGGGATCAGGGCGTTGATGAAGTATATATAAACATCCTGGATGAAATTTACAGGGGATCAACTGCTACCATAGTGCTTCATAAAAAAAGCAACAGAATACCAATAAAGAAGGGTGTAAGGCAGGGGGACACAATCTCCCCAATGCTATTCACTGCGTGCTTACAGGACGTTTTCAGAAGCCTAGAATGGGAACAGTTAGGGATAAGAGTGAATGGAGAGTACCTCAGTAACCTGCGCTTCGCCGATGACATTGCATTGCTGAGTAACTCAGGGGACGAATTGCAACTCATGATTACGGAGTTAGACAAGGAGAGCAGAAAGGTGGGTCTTAAAATTAATCTGCAGAAAATGAAAGTAATGTACAACAACCTCGGAAAGGAGCAGCGCTTTGCGATAGGTAATAGTGCACTTGAAGTTGTAAAAGACTATGTCTACTTAGGGCAGGTAATAACCGCAGAGCCTAACCACGAGATTGAAGTAACTAGAAGAATAAGAATGGGGTGGAGCACATTCGGCAGGCACTCTCAAATTATGACAAGTAGATTGCCACTGTCCCTCAAGAGGAAGGTATATAACAGCTGTATCTTGCCGGTACTTAGCTACGGAGCAGAAATCTGGAGACTTACAAGGAGGGTTCAGATTGAATTGAGGACGACGCAGCGAGCAATGGAAAGAAAAATGGTAGGTGTAACCTTAAGAGACAAGAAGAGAGCAGAGTGGATTAGGGGACAAACGGGAGTTAAGGATATCATAGCTGCAATAAAGAAGAGGAAATGGACATGGGCCGGGCATGTAGCACGTAGACAGGATAACCGCTGGTCATTAAGGGTCACCAACTGCATTGCCAGAGAAGGGAAGCGGGGTAGGGGGAGACAAAGGTTAGGTGGGCAGATGAGATTAAGAAGTTTGCGGGTATAAATTGGCAACAGCAAGCACAGGACCGGGTTAACTGGCGGAACATGGGAGATGCCTTTGTCCTGCAGTGGACGTAGACAGGCTGATGATGATGATGATGATGATGATGATGATAAAGGATTGATTAATATGCGAGGTTTAACGTCCCCAAACACCATGCGATTATGAAAGACTCCGTGTCAGAGCAGGATTGTGAGCACCGCCGCATTCCGCCAAACAGCATGGCAGTGCCCAGAACTTGTTTAGGGCGAGTGGGCGCCTGCTGAATATGTCACTTTCAATCAGTGTTGGAGACGTGATAAAGGACAGAGAGGAGCTGCTCTTTCTGTTGATACTTTAACCTGTTTTTTTTTTTTCATTGTCTCTGCGTTGCCCTTGAATCAACGTGGCTTTAAGCGGCGTGTTCATGCGGTGAACACGTTTTTTTTTTTTTTTTTCGTAGCGCAGCGTCCGTTCCCGCTCAATTTCCTTGATCGCACAGCGTAGAGGACAGTGCAGCGAAGGCGGTAGTTTATCAGATTCACGGGGAGAGTCCACGATGTTTATTTTGAGGCAAAATGACGATCAGTAGCGTGTGATACAAGCGGGATGCAGCGTTGATCCAGTTCAACGGCAGCAGACGACGTTGCCCGAGCACCAAACGCCGGTGCCATTGGAAAGACTCCACGAACATCGCACCTGAGTCGGAAAGAGCGCCTGCGGTGCCAGTTGCAAGTAAATAGCAATGTTCATAGTTGCCACTTTTTTGTCATCGTGCTTTCTTGATTATGTTTTATCCAAGCCTTTGTCTCATTGGTTTCGCGATTAGTGGAATTCCACCACTGCCCGCAATAAAAGGCGGCTAATTCGCGGTAAGTACTGATCAGTATACTGCCGTGCTTCGGTTTGCTACAGTCTAGCGTATCAGCGTCTTGTTTGTGCTACCATCGTTCACGTCGTGTTTGTCAGATGCATCGTGAACCGCAAAGCGGTACAGTTAAAGGATTCGTCGTACTTCCCGCGAGCAATCGGTCTCGAGCGCGCATTTTCAATTGAGCAAACGCTAGCAATAACAGGAAGTATTCAGGCCGCAGCGTTAAAACCTTTGTACCACGAAATTGCAAACACCACTTTCGACGAAATTAAACTAGACGCTCTGACACGGCTTTGATTACTCCTTTCGAGTTCACACTTAATTGCAAGCTTGGCTGTAAACGACCGTGCATCCACTTTTGGCTTCGTCTATTCCGCTTTATTTTTATTTTTTTTACCCACCAAAAGTGTCACAGCGTCCTATTGTT
This sequence comes from Rhipicephalus microplus, assembly GCF_043290135.1. NCBI lineage: Eukaryota > Metazoa > Arthropoda > Arachnida > Ixodida > Ixodidae > Rhipicephalus > Rhipicephalus microplus. The sequence continues at coordinate 33,093,626 of NC_134706.1, read as the reverse complement.
GCATGGCCGCTATTGCATTCGTGAATGCAAGCCTAGGTGCCCTTATATGTACTATAGCATTAGTTTTATTTGTTCGTGCATCGCGGTGCACGCGAGTCTATATTTTGCATGTTTACGCAAAAAAAAAAATACCAACATATCCACAGATTGAATGATGGAGAGTGGGGCGAAGAATTCGTCCGTCCATTCGTTCTTGCTTCCGTCCGTCCATGCGTCCGTCAGTGTGACCGTCCATGCGTCCATCAGCCCGTCCGCGCGTGCATCTATTCGTGCGTCCGTCCCTGCGTTCGTCCATGCAGCCCCCCTGCGTCCGTTCATGCGTCCATCCATGCATCTGTCTATGTGTCCGTTCGTCCATCTATTCAACACTCCAAGTACCACCATCTCGCACCTTTTCATCATATATTCCCCATATAGAAGCACCGCCATCCAGCGGACATTCCAAGGACTAAACGAGAGGTGGCACACGCACACTTTCTTACAGCTTTCGCTTCGGGTCCACTTCCCACCTTTAACCACCTCGAGTTCATGGTATATACTAGTTCACTGTATTCATGGCAGTGCGGCCGAACGCTCGCTAAACCTTTCGAAAACCAAGGAGGTTACGCCCAGCGAGTATGACGTAGAAAACTTTTTCAGTCAGATAGTGCTCAATGTACATGCCAATGGCTGCTAATGGGAAATGAGAGGCGGAGAATTCGGCTTTTACTTTCTTACGGCTTGCGCTTCGTATCTACTTCCCATTTTTAACCACCTCGAGTGCATTCATGGTATATACAAGTTCATTGTATTCATGGCACTGCGGCTCAACGCTCGCTAAACCTTTCTAAAGCTAAGGAGGTTACACCCAGTGAGTATAACGTAGCAACCCTTTCTCTTCAGATAGTGCTCAAAGTACATGCCAATGGCTACTAATGGTGATCGCAGCCTGCGCGTTAACTAAAAGCGGAATGCTCCTGTCTCTCATTCCCCATCAGCAGCCATTGACATGTAGATTGAGCACTATATTTTAGTGTTGAACAACGCACAGAAGAAGTCTCTCACCGGCATCACCTTGGAGGTCAAAATGTTATACTTGTTACATACTACGGGGGACGAATGGGCGCCGCTTTAAGGAGTTTCGCCCCTAAAATGGCAGATCCCATGTTTAGTAAGAATCGATGATATGCGAAGCATGAATGAGAAATGTTGATATGTCACTTAAAAATCAGCACAACGTTACGAGGTGGAGGTAAATGATGCCGTACATGACTTCCATTTCATCATTATCATGTTTGTGTGTGTCGTTTACCTTCGTGATCTATTCACCTGACGTGATACCAAATTTAGTATATGTGGAGCTACCAAATGACCACGAGTACGCTATGAGCGTGATATGTTGTCATCTTCTTACATGACCCGCGTGCGAGGATTATCGTGTTTACACCAGTCATATAATTTGTCCTCCACTGCTGTCACGCTACAACAAATTTGGTATATGTGGAGCTAGCAAAACGGCCACGAGCGCATCATGAAGGGCCCAATATACTTCAATGTAGCGTTGACGCGCACGCACGCTGGGCACAGCGACGCTACGTCAGCAAAACGCGAGTACTTTGAGTCTGACGCCAGGCGCGACCAGCGTCCGTCGGCGCGGCCCGACGGCAAGCGGCGCGAAATGTGACATGCTGCATTTCGCGCCGATGCAGTACCCAGACAATACTGCGTCTCCCTCTTTTTGTGACGGAGGGACGCTGGACGCGCTGAAACGCGCATGCGTCAAAGCAACGCAGCGCGGCGCGCGCCTGCGAGTAGATGGCAGGACTGGCGCCTGGCGTGACGCGACGGAATGAACACCGGCGAGCACGCACACCGCGTCCCGTCGAAATGTATTGGCGTCTTGACTATGGCATGTAGTCTTGTTCTTACATGACACGCATCTCATGATTATCATGTTTGGCCTAGTCACATACCTTCGTCATCCATTGCCATCGCGTTATACTTAGTTTGGTATACATGTGAAGACAGTGAAACGGCCGCGAGCGCATCATGAGCGTAGCATGTAGTCACGTTGTTACATGACACGCATCTCATGATTATCATGTTTGCACCAGTCACATACCTTCCTCATTCATTCACGTACCATAATACCAAATTTGGTGTACGTGTCGCTATCGAAACGGCCACGAGCACATCATGAGCGTGGAACGAAGTCATGTTACATGACACGCATGTCATGATTTTCATGTTATGGTCTGTCGCTTGTGTTCGACATGCGATCATGTCATACCATACCGGTTTTGCAACATGCCATGTGAACGAAACCCCCACAAAGGCTGCAGGATCATGAAATGTAAATTATGACATTCATGACATGCATATCACGATTTTCATGTTATGACTAGTCAAATATGTTCTTCATACAGTCATGTTATGCCATATCAAGTTTAGTATTGATACCATTATCGAAACGGCCAGGAGAGCTAAAAGACGTAGGCGCCTAGATAGATAGATAGATAGATAGATAGATAGATAGATAGATAGATAGATAGATAGATAGATAGATAGACAGATAGATAGATAGATAGATAGATAGATAGATAGATAGATAGATAGATAGATAGATAGATAGATAGATAGATAGATAGATAGATAGATAGATAGATACGCTTAAAGTTGCCGAAGTTCGCTAAGAAATGCTTCGCATTTGAAAATGGTCTGAATTTGTGCGGTCAGTGGGTAAGTCAGTCTGTTTTGTCGGTCGGCACCGCCCTTCAACCCCAATGAGTCTTTGGGAGGCCAATTTTGTATCGGATATTTGCTCTCTAACCATGTAGCCACCGCTGCCGTGGCTATGGTGGATACATGGTTAGAGCGTCCGCTTCCTATGCGGAAGGTGCCGGGCTCGATACCCAGTGCCGAACGGGAACCTACCGGTCTTTCCCGATGAGTACACAGACCTGACGCGCAGTTTTTTTTTTTTTTTCTGAGCACTCAACTCGAAAGATAGCCCCTTAAGCTTCTGTTGAGGCTCCTGGGCGTACCTTAACACACCACAGCTTTGGTGAAATAGTTCGGCGTCCGCCGCTGCCATGGGAGGCAAAGAATTGCTGCCGCCAGGTACCTACTGCCTAAATAGGTACACGCACACTTCCGGCCTGCTGCTCGTGGAACGAAGTTGTAGTCGCTTATGCGGTCGCCCACCCCGTGGGGAATGGCACCGCCAGACCTAAAATTAGGGTAATACTTTTTAAAGTATTAATTTTACGTATTATCGAATCGGAATCACTTTGTTTCTTGCGTTGGATAGCGCGTTGCGATGGGGTAACGAGGTGGAGGTAGCGAAATTGCAGGCTAGTATTTTCACGCAATTACGACTAGAAAAAAAAATCATCGAGGCGGTTTCGCGATAAGTGAGAGGATTTGCCCGATTTAGGCCATACGCTTTGGCACTGCTCGGCGTCGGTTGGTGATGCTCCTCAAACTAAACAGTGGCGCAAACGGATGCTGTACAGCGACTTGTTGGCGGACAACTTCAGTGCTATCCGGAGGCCCCGTTTGGTGGCAGAGTGGTGTGGTTTTTCTTTCCCTACTTGTGAGCAGCCAGTTGGAACATATCCTCGGGATCACAACAATGCAATTAATGCCATACCCTCACAATTGAGATACAAAGCATTGAGGAACTTTGGGACTAAGCGGAGTTCCTTGTTTGTTTTTCTTCCTTCAGCTTTCCGTTTATTTTCCTGTCTTCTTCTATTCCCCCTATAAGTCTCGCTTTCTCGCTCTTTATATGTTCGTTCACTTTCTTCCGTCTCTATATTTCTTGCTTGGTCTTTCTATTTTTCCTTTCTTTATATCTATTTTTTCTCTTTTCGATGTCCTAACATTCAAACCCACGACATTGGTAATAAGCACATAAAGAAAGAAAACAAGGCATCCGCCCGTTCGTAGCACGAAGCCACAAGGAAATCCGACTATGAGAAATCTATACGGATTTCCTTCTGGCTTCGTGCTACAAACGCCTGGTTTTCGTCTTTCCCTTTCTTAACCCTTGCGCCCCCTTGCGGGTTTCTGCAAAAACTCATTTGCAGTAATAAGCACACATGACGTTGCAACCAGCTCACTCAAGCTATTGCTCAAAAATGCACGTTGTTTTTGCAACTACGTTTGCTGGGATCAGCAAATTGCCACTGGGCTTCAAAGCGGCGGCACTTGAGCATAGCCCATGGCTGTAACGTGGCACTTATTTCAGTCAGAGAGGGTGGAACCACCATCTGGCTCGCGTCAATGCTACAGGCTATCAAAATTTATGTGCGAAGTTTTACACCTTTTCAATAGAGGAAAAATTAAAGAGAGAGCTTTCTTGACAATGATACGGGAGTTCAAACGATAGTTATAGCGCGAGAACAAAACGACGACACGGAGACAAGAAGGTCTCTGTGTCGTCGTTTTGTTCTCGCGCTATAACTATCGTCATGCCATACCAACTAGCCCAAGCTGCCACACTTTTAAGGGAGTACAAAGGCTCACGCAGTGCCACGGTGATGCGTTTCAGTTGAATCACGCCTACAAGCCACAGCCCATAGGAAGTCATGGCGGCACCCATGGAGCGTTTTGTACATACCCGTATGCGATGACCCTCGGGGTCTCCATGCGCGGCAATGGGCATTGGATGACGAAAGAAGTCGCCGAATTTTCGTGGTCCGAATGCTCTGCCAACGACTGCTGCTCAGCTTTTCCATTGACGTCTTACGATTCTGGGACGGCGCCCAGGTGAAAGAAGAGATTGCGGACGCCCAAAGTGCAGCAGCAGAACCATGCACAATGAATATTCACGTCAATGACTGCCACGCTTTTGCGTTGATGACTACTGCTCCTGGTTTTCCGAGTTGCGAGTGATAAAGTTCGCCTTATTAATAGTAAATCAAGCACGTCTGCTTGGAGTGCAACAAGGGACACGTCTCTCCAAAGCTCATGCGAGAATGCTGAAAATGGAGACGCGCATTAATTTTTTTTAAAGAAAGGTTTCACTTTATTGGTGAAAACTGTTGGCAACTGAGAAGAGCCACGACAGGATTTCAATGTTGCGGTCTCTGCAGGTGACGATAGACATCGGCTACGAACGGCAGGGCCTCGCCACGTCGTCCAGCTGCAAGTATCGCCGCACGCGAGCCCAGCAGTGCTCATCGAGGGCGTCCAGCTGCGGGCGGCCGTCGTCACGTGGCTGACATGTGACACGCGTTTTGACCACACCGGCCAGTCGCATGAACTCGTGCATGCCTTCGATGCTTCGGTAGCCCTGTCGAACGGCCACTACGGCATCGGCTTCGGAGACGGCCAGTACTTTGGACAGCTCTACAATGAGGGCTTGATGGCGGTACACTCGGTCCAGAGCGGCAGCGCAGGATCTGCCGGAAAATCAAACGAAATATAAGAAAAGTGGCCACTCTGTTGACTGCGGATAAATAATTGTCCCCGCTAAAGAAATCAACAGTTTGTTCTCTTTAAACACAAGCACTGGCGAAAGCCCCGGCAAATGTCTATGTGCACACGAGATATTAGTATTTTTTCTCTACTTTTGAAAATTGGTACGTTACCAACATTTGAACTTGCTGTGACTGTCAACAAGGTGTCAATTGACATAATTGACATCCCTTAAGCGATTATTTTGGTTTAACATATGAATTGCTTTAAAATCACACTTGGTTAATTTGCACACCGTCAATGCATTCATTTGCTTGTATCAACATTTAATGGATTCACCCTTATCAAAGGCTCCCAAATTCTATGGACAGTTCGAATGTTATTGGGTGGCGCCACAAAGTACACACACACAAAAAAAAAACGAAGACGAGACGAGCATTAACTGCCAACACTGAAAAATTTACATCCGGAATCGGTCGTATTTATACGCCCTAAAATGCCACGCACACAGGGATATCGCTTCGAACACATGCATGTGGCTACATAACCATAAATTGATATCTGTACATCAAGAAAACATCATTTCTAGATGTATAACGCTATCAAATTTTCACCTATTCACCACTGGCATTGTCCGTTGTATGTATACGGCCAGTCTAGAGAATAAAATTTTCAGTGTTGAGAGTCAGCACTTGTCTCGCACTCTTTCGTTTCTCCTTGCATCCGTTGTGTCGTGCTGTCCAGGCCACGTTCCAACTACGACCGATAAGCAAGCCATCTTTGAAATCCTAATCCTTCGAAGAGCTTCATTATCAAATGGAACTGCTATTCTCACGTTGTAATGACTGTGAAGAAATCAGGACGCAGTCGGTGCCGATGGAACTTCATAGCGAGCGAAGTTGTACGTACTAAAACAAGCACTCGAAGTGCACAAGCAACAGTTGCTGCACTACGGTCACAGCTAGCTCGGACGTATACGGTGCCAAACTGCTTGTCAACGAAGTGTGTCGACTTTTCTACATGCCTTATGGAACAGTCCTGAGTTATCGTTGCTGTTCTCCACAGCCGCGGAATAAGATCGGCCACTCCGTCTCGCGTGTGTATTCTTAACACTTCAACGAGATAGCATTGAACAGCTCGTTCCGCAGAAATTCCCGCATCAGCATCGGTGGTTGCGAGCGAAAAATCGTCGTGTTTGCGTAAGCAAAAAAAAAGACGCAAAAGATTTTGGGTCTTAGTGGGGATTGAGCGTGAGTCGTTTGCGTGGCAAACGGGTGTTCTACCAGACAGTTACGCCTGTGCTTTTTTTGTTAGATGCATGTAATTATCACAGGTAAATTTTGAACTACGCACAACATACTTCATCAAAAGTCAGGCAAACATGCACAAGCGTCCAGAAGGGGAAGCCACTCCGAAAGAGTTGCATCTCTACTTGGGAATACAGCGAAAAAACTTCCTCTGCTTGAAAATATAGTGAAAGTAACTTTTCAAGCTCCACAAACACACACGTCCTGCACATGCGCTTCACAATATTGGAAATATTGCCGCAATAACACGTGGTACAAGAGTACATACCAATCGGGCGTCGGAACATATGATTATCAAAGTGACTTCATATAGTTTAATGCCTGTCAACCACTACAAAAAGCACACACACGTATACTGCATGCTTAAAGGCATGCTCACCAGGCCACTCATGTAAAACCGGAACAATTATTTTTTTAAGACTACGCGCAATAAGCACACAATCTAGTTCATTTGTTGATCTTACGCGAGCCCCAACGATAATGCTGGACGTTGAGATCCCTGATGTATGGGCTAGAGCACGCCTATCTCGCACCCAGGCGCCTTTGGCGGTCCACTCTCGCTCCCAGACGCCTTAATTTGTGTGACACTGCCAAGGCGTGCCTCGCTAGCATGGCATGCAGAGGCTCTGGGAGTTTGAAATGCGAAAAAGCGCCTGTTCATGAAATGTCATCTGGATACCGCCGCGCTATCATCTGATGCGACAGCAACCAGCGCAGCAGGAAGAGATTGCTAAGCACTGCCAGTGAAGTTCACAGCGGATCGCGGGATCGTGCCGGTGCGGTGTTTTGCGATTGCACAAATTTCCGTCCAGAACGAAACGGATGCAGTCGCAATCAGCAGGAAAAGCTACGAGCCCAGTGAAGTGTACAAGTAACTATTGCGTTTATTCAAGCGTGACTCCAGCTGTTTCACTTTACAGCAGCGATCTGCGTGCGGTATGCCTGTAGTATGGGCACAAAACTATTGCCGCACTCTTTCGCAGGCCACATTTCAATAATAGGATATACGTATTACGACTCGCGCGTGGATTCACGCACCTCGCAGGTTAAGTACAACTGTAACGGCCTACTATCGCGATGCAAAGGGATGTGAACGACGTGGAAAGTATGGCTTTCAACTCGGTCGAACTGCGACATGCCTTGACTGTCACTAGGCGGATCTACACGTGCTTTTGGCCGACGTCACCGTAGCATTTTAAAATCTTGTTCTGGCTGGCCCTTTTGCACCGCGTGCGTGTTCCGAGTGCCCGGCAGGACTGGCAATTCATAAACATGCGGTGCATGAGCGTAAGCCAGATTCTAGGCGCTACATTGACGCCTGCATACAGCACAAATTCTGCCTTGTTACAGCCAAGACACGCCGCAGCTAGACTGAGTCGAAAGCAACGCTTTCCGCTGTTCACGTTTCTTTCAATCGCAATAGTACGTACCTAATGAAGTTACTTCCGTAGCCTGCAATGCACGTGCTGCAGACATTCCGGACTGTCAAGAAAGGTCTCCTCCACGTTTCACATGAAATCAGCATAAAAGTCCAGCATGGGAACAGCGCGAAACATGCTTACAGCCGCACTTAGTTTGTGAAGTTTCACGTTGATTTGCAGAAAGTCTGCTAGCGTGGCAGTTGTTTCGCCGCGCTTGCAACAGACGGCGCCACGCGCTTTCCAATATGGCAGCAAGCACTAAGCTCGCTGTGTTCTGGTGACAAGACTCGTTCTGCCGGTGATCGGGCTACTAAATGCCGATGCCATTCATTGCTTCTATCAGAGTACAACGCACCTCGCTTTAACTTTCAGTTACTCAGTTTTTCACGACACAAGTTAGCCCAACACGGAGATTAGACTCTGTCAGAGTGACTGTCGCTTGTATTTTCAAACACAGGTATTTGGATCATCGTGTCAAACCTCCTTATTTCGTAGTAACCACCACGTGACAATACAATGTTTGTTTGAGGTGTTTCTGGGGTGCCCATGTTGTCTCGTTCAAGAAAAAAAAGATACCCCTTAGAGAGCATTTATAGGTAAAGAATGCTTTACGATAGCAGATACGAAGAATAATTGTTTGATATGTTATACGTGTTTGATGTGCATACGCAAGAAGTTACTGCTATCAGCGTTGTTTTTCCTGTACACCGATGAATCGGTATTGAAAAATCGGTCTTTAATTTACAAGGTAAAACTGCACAACGGTGTTTGTTCAACCTTGCGAAGCCTTCGTACTTCGAAACTCATGGCGTTCTACGGCAGCCCGCTAGCTTGTCGGCAAGCTCAGCAGCGACCCAGAGCAGTGTCCCAAAGAGCTCTCCTGCTGGGCACAAAGCTTTTGAGATGCCAACCAACATTGAATTAAAATAAAATAAAACTGATCACGTATGTAAGTCTTAAATCAGAGGTTTATGTCTACACTATGTGGGTCCATAACAGATTTGCGAATGCATGGAAATATTTTAATATACAATTGGCAACATCGTGTGGGGTACAATCATTGCAATGGTATATTGTATCTGTATCTCCAATACTTCCCGTCTGAGTATCTTGTATCGTATGGTGATACAACTTCGAAGTATCTTCGGTCAGCCCTGCTTATGAACAATCCACACTAACAATTTAGGACGGCATAGTCGTTTACATTAGCCTCCTATATTGTGTAAAAAGTTTTATCTCGATGTTGTTAAAGTGTTCCAAGAAAAAAGTGATACATATGTGTCCCACTGCCCACTGATACATGGCTGTTTTATGCGAACTTGCTGCTCCCTTTCAATTAACAAAGGACAGAGCCTACAAGCACCAACTTCCCACTATAAAATAAAACTAAATGTTCATAACTGAACTAAATGTTCATAATATAACTAAATGTCGGTATAACCATGCTATACCGTCATAGGGCAAGACACTGCCTCCGTGCACTTGAGCAGTAGATGTGTGTACTCGACATGCCTTCAGCAGCCAAATCTTTAATGGTGGAGGAAGCTCGATTCTTCTTTTCACTCTTTGCAGAAGCAGAATGAAAATTGTATACCGCAGTCAGCTTTGCACAACGACAGACTCGCTACTATTTGGAAGCATATCGCTGAATGATCGTCAATTTCGCATTGCACAAGTTTTAAATGCGAATGCATTTCTTTGTCGGGCCGTGTCAGGCGTCCGTCAAGATCCATCTACCGCCCTTTCCCATAGCAACTGCTGCGGGCGCGCGCGCTTATCTTAACCGTGCACGCTAGCTACTAGAGCTGCAAACGCATACCATGTTTCTCCCCACAGAAAAACGCCAAGTTCGGCAAATGACGCTTTTGGCTGCATGGTGTTCAAGCCCACGGTGTGAAAAATAGAAACCGTTATTCTTTTAACGTTGGGTTCTCGTGTGCGAAACGCCGTTATGGATGCTATACCTAATGCATTCGAATTTTCTCACTGTTCCTTTCGTGGAGGTAGGGGCATTTTTTAAATGAGAACCTCTAAGTAGGAGTGAATAAAAGGACTATAATACCTCAATGAGAGAAAGTCATAAGCATGATAAGCTTTCAAGCTTGCCTCTCATGGTGAAATGTGTAGAAAGCACCCCACATTCTGATAAAAAAATAGAGCCCGCACAGGCGGAATGGTTTGTTTTAAACTTGTGTGTGCTGGCACCTTGAGAGTACGAACAAAACCAATAAAAAACCGCTTTCTATAACGTCACGACGGTTGCACTAAATGCTGAAAAAATCAGTTCAGTGGTTCTGACCTCTAAAGTTGAAACATAGCAAAGTGGGATATATGAGCCGCACTGCCCCACAAAGGTTAACACTATCTTGACAATGCAGGCAATCGTTGATGACCGTTGTGTACTCACATGTCACACCGGGCCTGGTTCAAGAATTGAGCCGCTCGTGCCACGTAGCCCAAGTTCCGGTTCACCGTGTTCTGTATGACAGCCAACCAGTCGCTTTCCCACGGCAAGCAAAGCACCTCCCAATTCACGCAGACGGAGCACAGCGCGTAATTCTCGGAGATGTTGATGCACAAGGCTTTAAGAAAGCCGACGCGTGTATGTAAAAGAGGCGTCAGTAAACGGATCTTACGGATCGTCTTGCTTCTTGCTACAGCCTCACCGAGACGTCCAGCGCCTTCAACCCGGTCGCCTTCAACGCCCATGCCGAAATTTGTAATGCTCCTGTTGCGCTGCAACGACTGCGAAAGAGCTAGCCACCAATCACCCAATTCAGTCTGAAAGCTTGCCAGATGGAGCTTCAAATCCATCTTTCGGAGCGTGCATGAGGTCGACACGTACTTAACCAAAAGCCAGCAGAGTTCCTCCTTCCACTCTGCTAGTACTAGGCTCAAACATGTCAAAGGGGGATATGTGGAGAGTTCTCTGTAAACTGGTAGCACTGTGCAATTGTCCTCGGCCCGGACAGACGCCTGCAGTTCGGAGTAATTCTTGCAGTCCGCAAGCGAGTACCTCTCGTAGTACCTGTTGTCGCTACAAGAATCTTCGAAGGAGACAAGGAAGGAGACTTTCTCTCCGCACCCGACTTCTTCCACCTTCTTCGCGATTTCAGACAGGCGACTGCGTTCGTTTTCACACGCAACGATAGTGACCTCCTTCAAGCTATCGTTTCGAGACAAGAGTGGAAAGAATTGTTTCCAACACTCATCCGTCCAGATGTTCACGCTCAAGGTTGTATACTGGAGCGTGTCGTTCTTCGATAAAGCATCCAGCCAGGAGGCGGTTTGTTTGTGTGCCTCAACACTCCTCAATTTATCAATAGGAAACATAACCCGCGGAAAGTAGCGCAACAGTCCAAAGCTTTGCAACACTCTGCTGTGCGCCAGCATTCTAGCTCCCAACTTGGCGCTGTATCCATCCAAAGAGAGCTGGTGCAATTCCAGACTGCTGACCGTCCCATTAAAGATCATGCCGCGGAAAACCGATATGAGGGCGTCGCTTTCGGTATAAGGCTTTCCTACTACGCGCAAGTGTTTCAATGCCACCGTATCGCTCAGGAATGTTACGAACATTGATGGCTGTGCCGTCACTGCAGAGGAACTTAGCGTCAAATTTCGCAACGTACAGTTGGCTCTGAGTGCGTTCAGCAGGATCCACGCTTGCTCCTTTGTTATGTACGGTGTGTTAAAGTCTAGAACGGTTAATGTCTTAGAAGGGACGAGAAGAGCCGAAATGGTATTCAACAACGTGGCCGTACATGTGGGAATTTCCCAGCGCAGTTCCTCGAGGTGTTTCATTGACAATAGAACCTCGCAAAATGATTCGCCTGTCACCCGGGAAGAACGAGAAATATCCACGGAGAAAGCTTTCATGGAATCATTCCCCTTTAGCACGTCGCAGAGTACGACCTTGTAAAAAATGTACTTTGGTGTGTGTGCGCACAATGTGTCCTGTATATATTCAAGCCTTTGAGCCATGAATAAATCAGTTGGAAGTGAGCGCTGTGTGTTTGATGCATGGGTGTGTGCGTGTGTGATTGATTGTGTCAAGTTTTCGCGCTCTAATTAACTTTTGAAATGTACTTAGTCGGATTGTCCGTGATGGTCGGAATTTGGACGGACGCCACGCAGCGATGCGTCTTCAGAAGCCAGTACAGGAGGTTGGCGGACTGACGCAATTGGACAGGTGTGGGCCACGTATCACAAAGGTTGCGGACGTGCACGAGTCCGAGTTGCGTTCCCCCTCCGGGCAACTCGCGCAGCTCCAGATCCAGCCAGCAGAGAAATTCGTTCCACAGGGGAGCACTGGCAACAATCTGACACACAGCGTCCTCGGAGGCCGTGCACGGCATGCGGTAGTCAATCGGACTGCCAGAGAAGCAGCCCCTGGCACCTTCCAGGTGGACTAGGATGTCGCCCAGTGGATCAGCAGAGCCACAACGCGCCGGAGCACCAGTGGCAACGCTCCTCGTACAGTCCATTTCGCCTGCGCAAAAAAAGGGGGAGGGGGTTGACACACACACACACAAACAAACAAACACACACACACAAGGTGTTTTAAAGAACTTGAACCTTGATTTGATATATTATTGGTTACCCGGGGCTTGTATAACCAACGACACAGGCTTTGCCATTCTTCCACGCTAATTGGTGCATCTTTTTATGTTTGGTATCCTTATTGAAGTACATATATAATATGCACGAAAGGTCTAAACGCACGCGTCGTCTAGGCATAGGTGGAGCAGTGTCGCCGTTACTGTGACCAGGGGATACGAAGCCGACAGCTGAGATCATTGAAAGACTTCTCGAATTAGGCCAGTTCGAGACGAACTAAGGAGACGACCCCTTTGCGACCGTTTAACAGAATGGTAGGCATTGATTGGTTCAAGGTGCCGCGCTAGACCCTTTTGGGTCTAGCAGGGCACCTTGTACAGACCATCGTGCGAGGCCCAGCGTCCCGTTGAGGAAAGCGTGCACAGTAGATTTGGGGTCTGCAATGCACAAAAAGCTGAGGTCAGGAGACCGAGGCGAAATAGGGCGCAAAAAACTAGTACAGTCCTGGAGTCAGTGAATGTGCAGAGACAGGGCGACGCGGACGGAGCACCGAACAAACCGCCAGGGAGCCACAGAGTTGTGTCGTGGACCTCCTTGGCTGATAGGCCCAGAAGCACTATGCGAAGGTGAACAACTCTGTGCTTTCTACCCGTGCACGCGGTTGAGACAGCCTCGATCTGGCGATGGAGCTGCTCGACCATACCGTTGGCGCAGGAATGACATGCGGAGGGGCGGCATTGCTTAGTGTCAAGCGGACGGTTGAAGTAAGTGAAAAGCGTACATTTGAATTGTCCGAAACGATGAACTGTGACAATGTTGAAGCAGCCTAATTGCGAATCCCAACAGTGCTGACTGCGGCGGAACAGATCACTGGGCCCCCGACAGGCCACCTTCCGCAGGACACTACCCTACGCCCAATAAAGATCACAACCTATATTCATCTGCCTTCAATTGTTCTAGCGCAGAGACAGGCCACTTTGGTTCGTCTCGATCGAAGCTATCTTCAATCTGCGAGGAAAAATGTAAAAAGATGACGACATAAAAGTTACAAAATGTTCGTTTCGAGTGAGAATCGAACCCAGGCCACCTACGTGGCAACTAGAAGTTCTACCATGAAGCCGAGTTACTGATAGAAATTGCCTCGACAAAAAAATTGCCCGCAGCTTCCCTCGGGGGAACACTGAGGAGGCTGCGGAGCATATAATTGGTTAACGGGGTGTTAAAGTGCGACTTACTTGGGTAGATGGCTAAATTGGTTAACGTGGTTGTGAAATGGGGTGTTAAATTGCGACTTACTTGGGTCGATGGCTAAATTGGTTAACGTGGTTGTTGGAGGGGGTGTTAAATGAGTGAACACGTACACACGTATGCGAAAGGGCGGCGCTGGTCGAAGGGACGTCGATCATTGTGTTTGTGGATTCGTTGGAATTCATTTCACCGCGACCTTGGACGTCGACGCGCCGTACAAACCAACCGACGAGCGGCAACTGAGCGAGCGAGCGCCGACCTTGAGTATATATACAGCTCGACGGCGCATGCACTGTCAGCTGTTGAATGTTCTCGAAGCGCGACGCCACATGCGCGTCCCCTGGAGAATCAGGAGAATTGTAGATGTCGAACGCGGTGTGTAGAGGAGGAAGGGTGCACAGATGGTGGAGGAGTGAAGCACGCGCGGTGTGTAGAGGAGGAAGGGATGCACAGATGGTGGAAGAGTGGGCGACGGCGCGACGGCGCATGCGCGCGCGTCAGCTGTCGAATGTTTGAGAAGCGGTGCGGACGGCGCGGACGGCGCACTACAAGGCGCGAGTATAAGATGCTTCCGCATCTTAAAAAAAACACCGGATGAATGTCATGTTAAATGGGCCCTTTATCATTGCAAGAAAGCCCCCACGTATGATTAGCAGTCTAGGCTCTCGAAAACACACGAGTCAATATTATATAGCGCACATGATGTTACACATGATGTCACAGGTTCAAACAACACTCGTCACAGCTATTGTATCAACCATTGGCCGATTGCAGCATGGCGCATTGGTGCTATCGAAGTTTTCCGATATGGAGTGGTAAAATTCAAATTTTGGAGCGCTTTGGAGCAACGAATTTTCCATTGCGGAGCACTTTGAAGCAGGAAAATTTTACGTTTTGGAGGAATCTGGAGCAGCTTATTTCGCATCCTGGAGGAGAAGCAAGCTGCATTTATATTTAGGAACATGAATAATTTTTTTAGGGCTAGGATGTCCCACGTGGGCACCCTGGTGGCTTAAACTCCTCAGGACCATATATTAAAGTTCTTGACTGACTGAGGGCTCTTAAGAAAGCTAGGAATATTTTGATTCATTCAAGATCTTATGGTGCCAATCACCTTAGGAGCACTCCCTATTTCAGTTGATGATGCAGAAATAATAGCGTCGTAATGTCGAGCATTCTGAAAAAATTGGTTGAGCGATTGTTTTCGTAGCAAGTAAACAGAATACTGATTGAATAAATTGTAGTTCATGAAATAACATTTTAAATACACCAAAGTGGTCATCAGCAGAGATGGTAGAGAAACGCCGTGACATGCAACGGTAGAGACTCACACAGTTCAAAAGAAAGGTTGTTTTTCTTCACAACCGCTTATTGTTCAGCGTAACATGACCACATTTCGCTAGTCTAATAAAGCCAACCTTCCCCGCCACTCATCTATCTCTCAGTGCCGAAACACGATTTTTCAAACTTCATGTTCTTTCTGAAAAAAAAAAAGACCCCGTATCTGCATGTAATCTGCAAATGTCGTCGAAAGACAATAGTCTTGAATAAGGAGAGAACAAAACATAAATTTGATGTTCTGCGCAAGAAAATGTTCTGAGCAAGAAATCGCAAAGAAATGCATTTTATAGTAAACGATGCACATGCACAATGCATACGTGTTGTTATGGTGCCCCAGACTTGCGCAATAATTGCTTATTAATTGACAATTGCACAAGTTTGAACGCTAAATATTGAGTAACATTAGTGGGCGCTGCGGATGGGGTTGATCGAAGTACCCGGTGCCGTTTGGAGTGAAGAAACAGACAAATGTACAGACAGGCAGATAGACAGACAGACCAAAATTTTTGCGTTGAAGGTCCCCAAGAAAGACTATCGTCTATGAAAGAAAAAACGTTTTATGTGGCTTCCTTACAGACAGTTTTCCGCAGCTAGTTTTCTGTGCAAAACTAGATGGCGCCACGAACTTCTGCTTGTCGGCACGGCCGCAATGTGGCGGACGTTGCCCTGCAGCCTACGGTGAGACACGGTGGTGGTAGCGATTCTCCAAGAAGGAAAAGGCACCTAATTCTGACAGCCATGAGGTGACACAGCGCAGTGCCTAAGAGAGAGAGAGGGGGGAAACTGGTGGCGCTGTCGTCGCTTTGGTGGTTTTCAACCCGGGTGCAGTGTACTAAAAGAGGGCAGTGGAGTGAACGAGGCGGCCATGCCGCATCTCGGCTGAGTCTCCGGCGGGTGACAGTATCGGCGGCGCTGTAGTTCCATGGCACTGAAGATCTCAGGAGCATCTGCATTGGGAGAGCACGCAACTCAGCCTGCGAAAGCGTGTATTTGCTCATTTTTATTGCATTGATTGCGTTTCTGAGCGTTTATCAGTAGGCGCACCTGCTACGCGCCATGGTGCACGAGTGAACATGCAGGCACGCCGAAATTGCGTCGATACATTCGCTGTTTCAAGAGCCTGCCGACGCACACACACAAAAAAAGAATGTCAATCGGAATTTACACGGATCCGCCTAGCTTCTTACTCAATCGGCGCTTTGAGCTGCGTTACATCATAAGTGGCTACTGGCGAACTACAAAAAAAGAAGTATCAAAACCGTGATTAAATCATACGCTTGTTTTGTCAGCAGTCTATACGATATCCATAACACAGTGTCCGTCAAATGAGCCTACATCGCTCGATTATTTCACGAGAAACCCGAGCATAAGTAACGTTGTTACAACATTAATCGGTGACGACTGTTTTATCATGCCAGTTTTGCAGAAGATAACTATTGCTTTCCGAAAGGCCTATTACATATTAAACTTGTTAAAACAACACACGGACTTATTGAAAACTGCCAATTGTATATATAGCCCGTCTGTTATTCTCCGTAAATTCATTGTAGCCAGTTCTCATTTTGTATCGACAGCTTAAATTGTGCTGCTTTCCAAATATTCTATTGGGGTAACGCCATTGCAAGCGAGCAAATTTATGACGATGCTTTGTATTATAAGCATAGTTCTATTATTAAGTATAAAACGCGTTGGGAGGCAGAAGTGCATCTTGTTTTATTTTAGATATTTAGCATCCTTATGATAACGATAGCATCACTGCTCCATTTTCCCTATATAAGTACTCGAACCATAGCATTCGCAACGCTTGCGCAACGCTTGCGCAAGTACCTAATCCTGCCCCCCCCCCCTTTTTTTTAAAGCTTGTTACTATTGCGAATGGCACCTTGTCTAAGTTCCCAGCGGCAAACAGGCTGCCCAAGGTTCCCTGCTGCATCCCTGGTTGGAACGACAGCCCGACGTGCCTGGCTACATGACTCCTGGTGAAGAAATGGGCTTCGACATCACAGAGGCCACTGCTACCATCCTCGTCAACGTTTACCCATCCTCAAGACCACTGGCTCGCATCCCACTTCGTTGTTTGTTTTTGGACTTTCTGCATTCAACGACAATGCATTTAAAATAAACACACACACACACACACACACACACACACACACGCACGCACGCACGCACACACACACACACACACACACACGAACTCCGAAAACTCAAGTGGGGGAAATACACTGCTGCTGCATATCGACCTGCTCATTCCTGAGAAGCTAGCTAGTTTATTTATTACAGTTTCATGCCGCACTCACTAGGTATTACCCATGTTATTTTTTTTAACTAAGTGGCTTTTTTAAAAAAATAAAAATTTGGGAAGTTTCCCCTCTTCATTTATGTTAGATTGGCTTGAGCCCGTTATACCTCCCTGGTGGTACGGGCTACCCCCCCTTTTTCCTTTTAGTTATTTTCACATATAGGGGGCGGAAACACACACACACACACACACACAGACATATATATATATATATATATATATATATATATATATATATATATATATATATATATATATATATATATATATGCCCCTTGGCACAGCTACTAATTTTTTAGGGGGTGCATTTCTCGTCCTTCGAATTGAACTAGTTATGAGTCCTCATACTGTCGAAAAGGTGAAATCTACAGTGCGCATTTGTAGAGACACGCTATATTCAGCTTCGCCAACTATACACTATTGACGTAGGGCTAACCATGGCCTATTTCTTTTTATTTTTTCTGAAAAAGTGGGTGTGCAGCAGAACGCCTAACTTTGGCACTTGGTGGTCGCTGTGAATGTGTGTAAATATTTTAGTATACCCTGAAAAGTTAAATTACGAAAACATTTCGTGGTGCAGGGGGTTCAGATTCCCTTTCTCTTTCCTCTTGTGGCTTTCTGGTTCTGCGTGCGTGTGACACAGTATTTGTTTTTTTTAATCCCACAACTTTATGAACACAGCTAACGTCCAATGAATCGTCTCAGTTATTTTGAATACTGAAGACGCCTAACCAACGAAGAAAGAGTTAAGCGAGAAGAAATCAGTGTAAGACACACCCTTTCTGAATTATTTTCGATATCTCACCAGGGCTTTCATGGAGTTCAAATCAGTAGGTTGGCGTGTTATACTTCAAGGGCTATAGCTTCGTGCGCTAGGCATGAATGATGGGCAGTTACGAAGAAATCTGCATCAAGAAAGCGCGCCGGAAGAGCCGAAGTGCATAGCAGTTCCTACACGCGGCGCGCGGCTCTTGAATGGTCATTTTGCTCTATATATGCCATGGCGAAAAGAATATCTTTGGAAGGGGGGGGGGGGAGCCACGTTCCTGATGCATCCTCTCCCCAGGCTACGCCACTGGACGTCACGTTTTGTGTAATGTCCCAATCGACAACAGCCCCCCCCCCCCTCCCGCCCGCGCATCATGTTTTACGCGAAGCTAAAAGCACGCGAGCGGGGGCGACGAATGCGGCTAAAGCAGAGATAAAAAGGGCCGACCTATCTCCTTTGCAGGGAGGGCGGATGCGATAACATTACGCCACACGCCAAGTCTGCCATCGATTGTTACCACGGTGTTACTCAAGCAGAAAAAGGAACGCGCCGCTAGTACTCAAGGAGCAGGAGGCCATTATCAGTTGGCCAGCATCCGAAATACAATCTGGAGCAAATTCGGATAAGCAAAATGTAAATTTTGGAGCACTAAAATCCACTTTTGGAGCAGATAAGGGGAAAGAGTGATACATTTTTTATCATAAAATAGGCAATTTGGAGCAGTCTAAAAAGTCTTACATTAAAAAATGTATAAACCATTCAACATCACCTAAATCATGCAGTGTGAACATCAGCACTGCTATTTCAATTAGTACTATTTTGAACCACCCCAGTGAGAAAACAATGATTAAGTCTATATCAGCATTTGCTGCGCGTTTCGAATCACTTGACAGACTCTGCAAATTTAAATATATATCTGCCACGCTGACGACTTTGAAATTTGGGAGATTCGTGATACCGAGGAGTTAGGGGTGGCAAAAAAAAAAAAAAGGATCGGCACAAAATTTAGCTTTTTTTTTTTTCAGGGAGGCAGAAATGCCATACACTGCTCCAAATGATTGCCAGTAGCTATTCAGATCAGTTATTATACTGGTACTCAGAATTATGTGGCGTACACACACGAGTAACCTAGCAATATGTGCAGGGGCCAGTGAGTATAGTGCTAACACCTCCTTTCAAATCTCAATACGCTTTTCCGCTAGACATCAATGTACCGCTGCAAAGCTCGCTTATGCAGCATTCCCCGCCCGAATTAGAGCCAAAGCCAAGAAATTTTCTAACCGTTGCATCCCACCATATTTCCACATTTATTTTTTAGGAAGGTTCTGTTTGGGGTTTCATGTTCAAGTTGCCAGACTTTGGGGTGGTTGTTGCCAGGCTGCCACCAGATTTGGCAGAGCGATTTGCCTCTGTAGTTGGGCCTTGTCCGTGAGGGTTTGGTGTCGTCCGCGGTGCATTTCGCGAGTGCTCGAAATGCACCGCGAAATGACCATTTTAATTAAAGAAACTCTGACCATTTTAATTAAGGGAGCAAACGTAAAACGAACGTTGCAGAAGTCGGGGCGTGTTCTCTTGCTGTGAGCGCTTCTGTGCAATTAAGAGAATCCTCAAAAGAGAATCCCAAAAGAGCTTGAAGATATATACCTGCTCAGCTATCGCGTATCATACGTCGCAAACACACGTTGACCAACTTACGTTTTTGTCTAAAGTTTATCATATGCGCAGGTATCGGTACCACGAGCGCGCCATGTATATAAAAAACACATTTGCACGACACGTTCTCGACCCATTTTTAGAACTTGCCTTGGCCTGTTTTTCAGTCCTAAGTGGCACTTAACGAATGTCATGTACATCAGCTTGGATTCGACCTACTAGGTCACAGTACGTACTGCGCGGCATTATTACGAAGAGGTGAAAAAAAGACAAAGCCAACAATGAAATCGGCCACGAAAGGGTGTGTACATTTCTGATTCCATTCTCCGTCTTTTTTCTCGCGCCGTATCGTATAATACCATACCACATATGCTGGCTCATAGATAAAAATTGGTTCGCACGCCGTTCGCGACCAGCCAGTATCACCAACAGTCGCGATCTAGGGCCTTCTATCACCATCGAAGATCAATCGTGTAGTCAGGACAGAGGTTCTAAGAGGTTCACGTACGCAAACTTACGACGGAGCGAGCTAGTTCGATCACAATCGTCTTCGATAAGTGCACAGAAAGCAGGCACAGCTTCACAAACGACTACTACTACGAAAAAAAAATAGCTCCAAAGTTGTCTCCATACGTGCGTACGAACGTGTACTACGTACATATCTTTCAAGGCATATGCACGACGCAGTCAACAGGCAACAGTTCACCGCGTTTTTCACAGGAGGAAGCTTCACGGGAAACATAACAAATGCGATGAACAGTAGCTTCAAACACTCACCGCCAGTCGTAATCGCCTCATTTCGCAAGGCGGAACAGGGTTTAGAAGATAAAGCCACTGGTAATGACAAGCGAAGGCGCAGTCCTCAGGCGCCCACATTACAATACATCGAGACGTCACAAAGATGGCACCGAGCGCGCATCGTACCTTTTCGGCGTCTGCTAGCCCGGAACCTGCCTAAAGCCTTCCAGAAAGCTTCCACGACTAAATTGTCCTGGGAGCGTCTGGCGACCTTCGGCTTCCCCGCGGGTCGCCAGAACGTCCAACCCGAGAAAAACGAACGCCAACCGGAAGTGCGCCACGAAGGGGGGGGGGGGGGGGGGCGGAGCAGCCCGAAAAAAACGAGCGCGCTCTGGCAACACCACCTAGACTTGCTCTGGCAGCCCGCGGATAGCCACAAGTCGAAAATCGAAGAATCAAGTCGAAAATCGAAGTATTAGGGACGACGGGGAAAAAATTGTCGCAGCAGGTGGTGCGCCCCCCCTCCCTCCAGCTAGGGGAAGCGTAGCGTCCCCGTCATGGCCCACGGTCGACGCCGCACGATCAGCTGTGAAAAAAAAAAGGGGGGGGGGGCAGCGCCCCACCTGCTGCGACTCTATTCAGTTTTACCCGTCGTCCATAATACTGAGACGCGATCTCGTAATTGCACAGCTGCGCACACAGCAAGAGAACGCGCCCCGACTTCTGCAAGGCGCGGTTCATTCGGTTAATTAAAACGCCCAGCGCCGCTTATGCAACTTCATCGCACACGCACTCGTAAAATGCACACAGGACGACGCGTCGTTGCTTCCCTAACTCAGAGACACGATCTCTTAATTGCACAGCAGCACACTCAGCAAGAAAACGCGTCCCAACGTCTGCGAAGCGCAGTTCATTTCGTTAATCAAAACAGCCAGCGTTCCTTGCCTGGTTCGGCAAGGGTGCCTCATGCACTCGCGAAACGCACCGCGGACGACACCAAACCCTCACGATGAAGCCACAACTAAAGGGGCAAATTTGTCCGCCAAATTTGGCGGAGGTCTGGCAACAATCACCTCTATCTCTGGCAACTGATTTATGCAACGCCAAACAGCATCTAACCCGGCTTCCTTGCAAAGCGCGATCGACCAGGGGAAGTAACAACGGCGCGCGCCCGTCGGCCCGGCGACCCTACCGGCTATCAATCGCCAGGACCGTGGCCGACACAACTTCCAAGACAAAAAACTTTCAAGACGACACAACTTCCAAGACAAAAAAAAAAAAGAATTCGTGGCGTTCGCAGCACGTTGAGCTTGTTCGCGCGAGAAAAACGTGGCGTATGATTCCAGCTTTTGTTCTTAACAAGCCATAGCCACGTTTTGAGGCTAGGAATAATACATTTCCCGCGATGCGTTGGTCGCTACAACAATGCACTTTTGGCTTCTAGGTTTCGTCATCCCACCAATAGGTATCCACTGCGGTCAACGGACCAATGGGCGCGCAGCGTTGTTACTTTCTCGTCATATATTAAGTTAGGGTCTGCGTGCTTTTTTCTGATGGCGCAAACTGCAGGTGGCTGACGTGACCTCCATTTGTCCCCGAAATCGGCGCACCTGAGAAAATTTTGAGGCTGGCTAGGCTTTATGAAGTAGCGTGGCGCAAGTAGGCGTAAAAATCGGGAATTGTATCAAATTGGTACAATAGGCGCAGCTGGTGCACCCCTGCATGATACACTCCGTGCACGGCGACGGGCGCGCCGCCCCGCTGCCGTCAGAGCAGACGGCAAGGTTCCATTTGGCGATGCATAAATCTGTTGCCAGACTTTGGTGTGGCTGTTGCCAGACTGCCACTAAATTTGACAGAAAATTTTTTTTCTGTAGTTGTGGCTTCTCCGTAAGAGTTTGGTGCTATCCGCGGTGCACTTTTTGGCTGAAAACTTTTCTCCTGTAGTTGTGGCTTCTCCGTAAGAGTTTGGTGCTATCCGCGGTGAATTTCGCGAGTACATGAGCGACGCTGGCCGTTTTAATTAACGGAATGGACCAAGCCTAGCAGAAGTCGAGCGCGGCGCTGCTGCGCAATTAAGAGGCCGTTTTAATTCCGTTTTAATTAACGGAATGAACCGCGCATTACAGAATTCGTTTTCTTTACGGAATATACCGCGCCTAGCAGAAGTCGAGCGCGGTGCTGCCGTGCAATTAAGAGGCCGTTTCAATTCCGTTTTAATTAACGGAAGGAACCGAGCCTAGCAAAAGTCGAGCACAGGATATCGGCGAGCGATCACCTCCATTAATCGAAGGAAAAGGTCTTTCACGTTGAGACGTGCAACGACCAAGTACGTCTCGAGAGGAAAAAAAAAAAAAAAAACAAGGAGCCTTGCCCCTGCCTACCCAGCATTGTGAGTGTCCCGCGGAGCTGGGACAGCTAGCTGTTTCCTGCAACCATTGTACCTGAAGTGTGGGTCTGCTCGGTTTTTTTTTTTTTTTTGTCGGGGCGATTGTACGTGACGACTTACTGCATCGTGGGTCACCATAATTAAGCCGAGGTCCTTGCGAATTCCCCATCACTCGGATGTCGGCGGCCGCTTCTGTGCTGTTCCCGACTGTCTGTCTGACGGAGAAGCCACAACTACAGGAGAAACATTTTCAGCCAAGAAGTGCACCGTGGATAGCAACGCGGATAGCACCAAACTCTTGCGAAAAAGCCACAACTACAGGAAAAACATTTTCTGCCAAATTTAACGGCAGTCTGGCAACAGCCACCCTTCCAGTCTGGCAACCATTTATGCAACGCCAAATGGAACCTTGCCGAGCAGACAGCCGTTGAGAGTCTGAGCGCAACCAGACGGTCGGCCAACGCCCGCTAGCACGTAGACAACCACGGACTGCAGACAACAAAGAGTTTTGATGACATTGTATCGGAGGGGTGGTTAACTACACCCTTCTAAGCGTGCCCATTCTTTTTTTTTCGCCTGCACTTGAACACCACTCCGCTATTAAATTATTGTTGAAAGTCAGCGCTCTTTTCTGTCCTTGTTGGTTGCTTCCGTAGTTACGCTGTAACTACTTATTGGTTACGCTGTTCGCATATTCAGTTAACCTCTTTCAGAAGAACGAAGTTTCCAGCAGACAGTCACTTTTGCAGCAAGTACCGATTCTATAAAGCAGAAATTTAGCGGACAAAGAAAGAAGTCACTGGAAACCGCACCTTCATGCCGATCAGAATGGATCTTTATCACTCACCGGACCAACGACCAGCTCCTCCGAAGGAAACAATGTCGTCGCGCCAGCTTCCCTAGCAATGACTGCCTGCCGACTTCGCGACGAACACGCCCGTCGACACGAGGAACCGAGTGCAGTTCTGCGCCGTACGCCAGCGTTCGGAAGGACTGCCGCGTCGACGGCTACGCTCTTCAAGGACACCTCTCCTACGGGGGTTCCAAGCCAACTGCGACTCACACCCTCTCCCACAACCGGGACTCTGGCGTCGTAACCGCCTTGCTGGCGCCAACCCCCCTCCCCTCCTCGGGTGCCCAGACACGTAGGCGCCATGAGCTTACTCCTCTCCGGCGGTCTTCCAGTGGATGGCTGGGTATCTCGCGAAGCTGATGCGGCTTGCGTGCTGACGGGAAGCGTTGACGCGCCTCGAAAATGCGAATGCGTGCGCCTCACAGACGCGATTGATTGGGCGCTTCTTGTAGTCAGTTTTGTTGGCGTATTCTATAATTGGTTGGTTGGTAGCAGAGGTCTCCCCGGGATAATTACGTGTTTTCAAATCATGTCACCTTGCTGAAACACAAAAGTAGCAATAGTTTCTTAGTGGTCTTACGTCCCACAATTGCGAGAGACGTCGGGAAGGAGTGCTCCGGAAATCTCGGTTACCTGGGGTGTTTTAATGTGAACCTAAAGCTATGGACACGGTCCTACAGCATTCGGCTCTCGTGTATATGCGGCCAAACTTCGATCCCGCGACCTCCGCGGTGGGTTGAAACCTGAGAAGTCGTTCTAATCTGTCGACCATATTAGTTGGTCAGTAGTGTTTATGAGGCTTCTGCAGTGTATCCAACCCTCCAAAAGAGACATAATGGGACGAAAATATTTCACGACGATTGACGGGGAATCAGTTGCATAGTCGATGTTGCAGCTACTGATGGCACCGTATTATGCCCTACTAATTGAATGGGGGATCGATTAGCTTTTTAATGGCCAATAATTTGTTTGATGCATTCAATGTACGTATCAAGGTGATGCGAAAGCTAGTGTAGGCGCAACACAGTATTATTTGCGTGGGTGCTTCTAAATTTTTTTTAATAAATAAACATCCGTGTACACATCGACGTTTGAGCGTGTAAAGGCGCCGTCACTGACGTTCTCTGCTTGGGGCTGTCGATTCTTCATTCAAAAACTAGGAAACGTATTCTTATTGTTCGATTTCTCAAGTATACTAATCGTGTTGTTTCCCCAGACCACACATGAAGTGAAGGCGCTTTGAAAGTGCTATCGAGTTGATGGTCTCTAAGCTTGTTGAACAACCCAAAGCAACAGGGGCGTCATCAAACATTTTCTTTCGGGGGAGGAGAGAGTTTAGTTGTACTTCATGCATGTCGTGCGTGTGTTCTTATGTGTGGGTGTAACTTCAGGGATGAGGAGTTCAAGTGCCCCCCACCCCCTCTGCTTCAGTGCCAATGCAAAGCGAGATAGCTAGGAAATTATGTAAGTGGTGATGAGTCACTGATTAATTACACCCTTATCGGATATGCGCTAGTGGCGCCACCGCGGTTACTATGGCCCGTTGCTGGCACGAAAGGCTCAGCTTCGATGACGGCCGCTTGAGGTCGCATTTTGATGGAGGGGAAGGGCGAAAGGCCATGCGCTTGAATTTCGATAGGCGTTGAAGAATCCAAAATGATCGCAATTTTCGGAGCTCTTCATGCCTCATGATGGTATCGTTTTTGTGGCACGTGGAACTTCTGCAGTTATTTCCCTAAGTTGGTCGTGTTGCTCTACTAAGACGCCTAGGGTATTGCGCCTGTCTCGTGCGTTCACTTCCCCACAGAAAACAATATAGATTACTACCGTGCAAGTATTCCCTTTTAACGGTTTGCCAATTTCCCGCTGCGCAGAATCCGCTTTACTTACTGGCATTACCGACAGAATGCGCAAATTTTGGTTCAAGGGAGCATTGCGCGGTTAAAATAAGCCAGCGCGTGGTAAATACAGCAGGATTGTCTAGCGTAAGCCACGCCGGCTGAGGTTGCTAGTTTGGCGCGGCTTACGGTGAGCAGTTCTGCGCAAGCGCGAGGAGCAGTGACGTCACAGAAGGCCTGAAAGCTCCTAGATTGACGTGTTGCTAATCGGCTGGCGCTTGACAGGCGCGAGATCCCTCGCCCGCTACCGTGTCCGTCCGTCCGTGCTTCGATCGTCCGTCCGTATAGCTCACGCTACGTATATCCAGGCATAGGCGAGCTAAGCCATTGCTAATTTTTATTTCTTCACTAGACCTGTCTTGTTTTGGCGCGTTGAACTGAATATATCAACGCCAGAGATGCAAACAATCGATTATATTAGCCCACTGAAGGACTAATGAGAGCGTTGGTCTTAGCAGCCGGCTTCGCAGGAGCACCGAAAAAAGCGGCAGTGTTGATGCACACGCGTCAGTGGGTACGGCTTCGAGCTGGCAGTTCGCGTCCCTTTGCGGCGCGCTCGTGGAAACTTGGCGCCGGACAGTCGCCACGTATGGCGTCGAGATCACGGTTGAAGCAGCGCTTTCCGCAGGGCGCAGACGCTGATCGTGACCTTGAAGTGAAAATTTCGTCGCAGTTTGCTTCGCGCCGTCTTGTCGCGTGACGGCGACGAGTCGCCGAGTCAGTGAGTCTCTAAGACGCAATGAAGCACAGGACATCGGTCTTTTCGGAAGGCTGTTCTTTAGGGGGGGGGGGGGGGAGCAAACGTTTTCTGAGCCGGAACGATGAGTTTGCTAGTTCGTTGGTTCTCTGCAGTTTCTTTATAACAAACTTTAGGAAGAATGAAAAAGAAAGCTGGTCGCAGAAAAGAATTGCATGCGTCGCACGTAGGGACGTGGCCAGGAAAAGGCACACTGTGTCCTCCCCCTCCCCAGCTCCTTCCGACTTTTTTTTTCGTTGTAACATCAAAAGCGGGAAAAGAAAACAATTTCAAGGGGATGCCTTTCCCGAAATCAAGAACCCTCTCCACCCCGAAAGAAAATTCAGGATATGCGCCTAATCGCACGTACGCACTCATTCAATATTTCATTTCGATTTCAATTCGTTCATTTCAGACATATACACAAGAAAAATATGCCCATGAGGTAAGGCAAAAGGTGAAGAATATTTAGGTGCAGAAAACGACGAGAGCAAACGGGAAGGCGAGGACAACTAAAGCGCATCCTGGTTCATTATGCTGGTAATTTTCCGGGAACGGATTACATTCAACGGCCGGCTCAAGCATCACCGCTGTTCAAACAGCTTTAGAAACCTTAGGAAACTGTAGAACGGGTCGTGATGGTACAACAACATGATTATAAGTGCAAATCAGCGCAACCAACAGAGAGGACAGAAAAGAACACAAAACACTCAGTTAGCCCACCCCACAACTTATTTTTCCGAAAGCCTTAGCTTTTATACAGTTACACACTGCTGCACCAGCCACGCGCAGAACGAAATTATTTCTACAGCGAACCATACCGTGCAAAAACCTAAACATCAAAAACTTAAACGTCAGCGTTAAATAGCACGTCTCGCAGAAATTCGGGCGTTGGCGTGAGAGTCGTTGGTTGTGAGCGAAAAAAAAACTTGATCATCCTTGCGTGATCGAAAAATTTACCATCTCGGCGTGACCCGAAAAATTGAGAAAGATGCAAATAAAATTAATAATAAACAATTCCAGGTCTGAGTGGTCTTGGTGAGTGTATCAGTGTCACGCAATAATTCAATCTCACCTTAGTTGCTGCCTAATGATACGGGGAACCACTTGCCAATCCAATACAAATCGGCTCATAAATCTTCAGAAGTGAGCAGTTCGCTCAATAGAAAACCTTGGATACCGTGATCATACATACGGACATTGTATTCTCAAAACATGGCCTTCTAAAAATTGCTGCCTTATTATCTCAAGCTCGCAATATACATAGGAGGTGAACGCGAGAAACATGCAACCCTTTTTCTTCAAAGCTACCTCTCAACTAAAACTCTGTACAATTTTAAGCACAATCAGTTTACAGCTCCCTTTGTAAAAGAAAAAAAAAAACAACCTAAGGTACTAAACAGCTTACCTACTTCATCTCATCCTTTATAAATGGACATCCAAGATCCAAACACTACCACTATTGCACAAAACTGCAAGTCTTTAGGTTAATTTAAAAATGACACGAAGAGGTACGTTCTTTATGTTAGGCACTGAATTCATTGATAGGTCTCTTTTTTCCGGTGTATCGTTTTGGTTCAGTGTTGTATGCCTAATTATCTTTTTAGTTTGCTAAATTGTCAGTGCCACTTTCTGCTTGTAAACATTTTCTTTCTTTTCTTATTTATTACAAATCGTATTCGCGTATTCAAAATATTTGTTTCTCTAAAATATGTAGTTCGTTTTATCTCTCTATCATTTTCATGTAACAAATTTATGTTTGTTACTCTATTGCACAAACTTCATGTATCCTGTTATGTTCTATGCCACCGCATGCTGCCACACTGCTTGAGAAACGTGGCAAGATCTTAGTCGCGCAGACAATGTTCTCCCTCTTGCCCTGCCATCCAAGACTCACTCCTCGTCTGAAATAAATCACTTATCGTTATTACATGCAAGATCAGAGGTGGACTCTCGGCCGCCAACCAGCTCCGCGTCGCGGTCACCGACGAAACTACGGAGCTCGTGGGCGTTCCTTTCGTTAGGCTAACGCATTTCTATATTTCACATATCGTGCTTCACTATTCTTTCTGTTAAATACTCTTTGTTAAGCCTCTACATGGCTAGAAAGCATTATGTGACAGTGGCGTGAGTATGGTAACGCGAACGACATTTGCGGCCGTCTTCCTTTATAGTGGAACCGTGTACTAGGATTTGGGCGCACGTTAAAGAACCCCAGGAGGTCGAAATTTCCGAGACCTCCACTACGGCGTCTCTCATAATCATGCGGTGGTTTTGGGACGCTAAACCACACATATCAATCAATCAATCAATCCTTTATAGTGGAAGTTGTGTGCAACGGGATTTACCCGATTTCTGTACCACATGCGCAATTATGATTAATATATTTTTCTGATAGGCCGCACATAATTCCGTGGCACACACCCATAGTGCAGTTAACTGTTGCCGTCATTTTCAGTGTACCGGTGGTAAGTTATGGCATTTACCCAATCTCTGTAGTGCTATACCCGTTTATGAAGCCCCCAAGTGTTACCATGCACTGATCCAGGACATGAAAGGGCCGAGCAAGAACACTTTCGCCAATAAACCTGCGTCGTCACACCTCTATAGGGACCATGGATGACACCCAATTTTTTATTATAATCTGTGTTAGCTGGGTATCGTTGTTCGTTCACGAACAAGCTGTGCACTTCGCCAATAAATGAATATCTTGCACCACCATCCTAATCGACGGAGGGTGGGAAGGAACAGGGGTTAATCCCTTCTTCCCTTTCTTCGCCCGGAGGAAAATGCCGGATTTCAAATAAAGTTAATTCATTCATTCATTCATTTATTATTCATGCATTTCCGATGGAGGCGGAAAAGTTGTAGGCCCGTGTGCTCAGATTTGGGGGAACGTTAAAGAACCCCTGGTGGTGGAAATTTCCGCAGGCCTCAACTACAACCTCTCTCATAATCATATGGCGATTTCGGGACGTTAAACCCTGCATATCATTCATTCATTACTTAATTCATTCATTCATTCGTGAACGATCAAGAGGTCTCTGGGAGTCGGGCAGCACTGGCATGCTCGCGAGCAGTGACGTGGCAAACTGCTTGCTGCGCGAGCGCCTCTGTTCCGGCACGTGACTCTGTTCCGTTGTCAGGCAGCTCATGCACTCGAGCTATTAGATGCGAAGCAGCTTATGACGATGTGTGGTCAGTGGATAAGTCAATTCCTGTTGTCTGCGGTCCGTCGGCACTGCCCTTCTACCCCAATGGGGCCTTAGCAGGCCAATTTCGTATCGCACTGTTGCTCTCTAACCATGTAGCCACCGCTGCCGTGGCTACGGTAGCTACATGGCTAGAGCGTCCGCTTCCAATGCGGGAGCTACCGGGTTCGATTCCCAGTACCGACCGAAAATACACCGGTTTTTCCCAATGAGTACGCAGACCTGGCGCTCGGTTCTTTCTGAGCACTCATCTCGTGAAGTAGCCCCATAAGCTTCTGCTAAGGCTCCTGGGCGTACATTAACACACCAGAGCTTTGGTGAAATTGTTTTGAGCACATGCCGCTGCCATGGCAGGCAGAGAATTGCTGCCGCCAGGTACCTACTGGCTAAATAGGTACAAGTAAACTTCCAGCTTGGTGCTCCTAGAACGAAGTTGTAGTCGCTTATGCGGTTGCCTACCCCGTTGGGAATGGCACCGCCAGACCTAAAATTGGGGTCATCCTATTTTTTAAGTATTAATATTACGTGTTATTGAATTGGAATCACTTTGTTTCTTGCGCTCGATAGCGCGTTGTGGTGGGGTAACGAGGATGAGGTAGTAAAATCGCAGGCTAGTATTTTCACGCAATTATGGCTAGAAAAAAAAAACACTAAGACGCTTTCGGGATACGCGAGAGGATTTGCTCGATTAAGGTCATTCGCTCTGGCGCAGCTCGGCGTTGGTTGGTGCTGCTTCTCAAGCTAAACAGTAACGCAAACGGATGCTGCACATCGACTTGTTGGCGGACAACTTCGGGGTTGTCCAGAAGGCCCGTGTGGCGGCAGAGTGGTGTGGTTTTTCTGTCCCAACGTAGGAGCAGCCAGCTAGGACTTATCCTGGGGACAACATTGTAAATAATGCCATACCCTCACATTAAAGGTACAATCATTGAGGAACTGTGGGACTGAGCGGACTTACTTAATGTTTTTCTTTCTTCCACTCTGTTTCTGTCTTCTTCTATCCCCCCTATATGTCTCGCTCTCTATATGTTCGTTCAGTTTCTTCCGTCTCCACGTTTCTTGCTTGGTCTTTTATTTTTTTTCTTCTCTTCATATCTATTTTTATTCTGTTTTCAATGTTCTAGCAATAAATTCTGCGACATCGGTAATAAGCACATAAAGAAAGGATAAGAAGACAACCGCCCGTTTGTAGCACAAAGCCTCAAGGTATTCCAACCGAGAAATCCCTATGCATTTCCTTCTGGCTTCGTGCTACAATCGGGTGGTTTTCTTCTGTCTCTTTCTTAACCCTTCCGCCTCCTTACGGGTTTCCGCAGAACTCCAGTAACAAGCACACATGAAGTTGCTCCCAGCTCACCGAAGCTATTGTGCAAAAGTGCGTTTTTTTGCAACTACACTTGCTGGGGTTTGCAAGTTACCACTGGGCTTTAAAGCAGCAGCACTTAAGCATAGCCCATGAGTGCAACAAGGCATTTATTTCAGTCAGACAGGATAGGACCACCAACTATCTTGCTCCCGTCAATGCCACAGGCTATGGAAGTTTACGTGCGAAGCATTACACATTTTCAACGAAGGAAAAAACACCACTTTACAATGATACGGAAGTACAAAGGTTGACGCACTGCCACGGTGACGCGTTCCGGTTGAATCACGCCTACATGTCAACACCCAGAGGAAGTCCTAGCGGTATTCATGGAGCGTTTCGTACATACCGGTATACGATGTTCCTCGGGGTCTCCAGGCGCGGAAATGGGCGTTGTATTGCAAAAGAAATCACCGAATTTTCTTGGCCCGAATGCTTCGCCAGTGACTGATGCTCAGCTTTTCCTATTGGCGGCGGCCTATATGAATCCATTAGATGATTCTGCGACTGCGACCAGAAAAAAAAGAAAAGAGATTGTGGACGCCCAAAGTGCAGCAGCACAACCAGGCACAATGAATATTCACGTCAATGACTGCCACGCCTTTGTGTTGATGACTACTGCTCCTGGTTTTCCCGAGTTGCGAGTCATAAGGCTCACCTTAATAATAGTAAGTCACGGACGTCTGCTGGGAGTGCAACAGGGGACACCTCCCTCCAACTCTCACGCGAAGAGGATGATGAAGCAGACGCGCAATAATTTTCTTCAAAAAAGTGTTTTACTTTATTCGCGCAAACATTTGGCAACGGAGCAGAGCCGCGAACGGGCTTTCAAGTGGCGGTCTCTGCCGGTGGCGATCGAACTCGGCTACAACACGTTCGTCGACGACCGGTAGGGCCTCGCCACGTCGTCCAGCTGCAAGTATCGTCGCACGTGAGCCCAGTAGTGCTCGTCAAGGGCGTCCAGCTGGGCACGGCCGTCGTCACGTGGCTGACACGTGACGCGTGCCTTGACCACACCGGCCAGTCGCATGAACTCGTGCATGCCTTCGATGCTTCGGTAGCCCTGCCGAACGGCCACTACGGCATCGGCTTCGGAGACGGCCAGTACTTTGGACAGCTCTGCGATGAGGGCAGGATGGCGGTACACTCGGTCCAGAGCGGCGGCGCAGAGTCTGCCAGGAAATTGAGCGAAACATAAGAAAAATGGCCTCTCTGTTGACTGCGGATAAATATTTGTCCCCGCTAAAGAAATCAACAGTTCGTTCCCTTTACACACAAACACTAGCGAAAGCCCAGACAAATACCTATGTTCTCACGAGATATTCATCTTTTTTTCTCTCAAACTTGCGAAAATTGGTATGTTACCAACGGTTGAACTTGCTGTAACTGCCAAGAAAATGCTGTGACTGCCAACAAAGAACACCAGGTATAGTAAAAAATTTCGGAACCATCATCTACGGCGGCTATCATAATGAAGGCGTAATTTTCGGACGTAAAACCCCATATAATATTATTTTTAAAAGTCTTGAATTCATATGTCTGACAGCACGAGCGATTTTTTTTGTTGTACTTCTCTCGCATCTCATACAACATTCAGGGCAGTGAACTATTTTTTTTTCGGTCTGGTGATTACAATATATATATTTTTTAATGGCAGACCAAAAAAGCCCTTTCTTTTAACATCCATTTATTTGCCCGCTTTGTTTCTGCTAATGTTTACAAATTTATATTCACTTAAGTTTACCCTTTTTTCATAGGGGATTTGGGAAAAATCATTACGTGGGCGTGCACTGAGCATGCAGTACCAAATACTCTGCTTTCTGCTTTGTAAAATGAAGAAATTGAGTTTGCATTATATTATTAAAAAATAATTAGGAGCAAGCTCAATGATCTTGGGAAGCGGATTCGAAAAGCGCTGTCAAAGGGTCCATTTTTTTAATGAGCGTCCAAACGAGCCATTTCAGGCAATTTTCCACAGGGACCAAATTTTTTCTTACCTTAACAGGTAAGTTTACATCGTGCTTAATTGTCATAGGTATTACTAGTGCCACCTGTAGCGTGTATCTATACCAATTAACTATGCATTTTTTATAGGAAACGGCTTTTCTGATTAGTTATAATTCTTACCCTTTTAGATACTTTCCTACAGCTTTTTAAAAATTAATAATGCTAACTGCCGGGTGACTTATAGGCGGCAATAGTATAATAGCGGCGTTGTCCTGTGATAATTGCTATACTGCTACGCGCCGTTAATTTTTTTTTTATTTCGGTGTGACCGGGTTTTAGAACACAAAGAACTTGTCACCGCCGCTGCGGTCGCACTTCGATGGAAGAGCACTTTGATTTAATTGCACGCAGTCGAACACCCGATGATCACAGTTTAAGAAACTGTACACAACCACGTCCCTCATAACGACATTTCGGCTGTCGAACGTAAAAAACACCGAACAATTTTTTTTTATAAGACCACGCGCAGTATGCACGCACTCTAGTTCATTCGTGAGCTTACGCGAGCCTCGACGATGAAGCTGGACAATCCGATCACTGCCGTATAAGACGAGACGCCGATGATCGGGCCACTGAATGCCGATGAGGTTTATTGCTTCTATCAGACTACAACGCACTTTCCTTGAACTTCGAGTTACTTGGTTTTCTGAGCACAAGTTAAGCCAATACGAAGATTCGTCTCTGTCAGAGCGACTGGCACTTGCATTTGAACACCGGTATTTGCGACATCGTGTCGAGCCATCGATTAAGCCATTGTCGTTTGCATTAGCTTTATATATTGCGTGAAGAGTTTTATCTCCTTCTTGTTAAAGGTTTCCGACAAAAAAGTGGGACATATCTGTCCCACTGCCCACTGAAAGACGGCTGTTTTATGCGAACTTGCTTACAAACAACATAAGACAGAGCCTACAAACAGCAACTTCAATTAAAAAATGTAACTGAATGTTCGTCACTGAACTGAATGTAAATATTAAAACTAAATGTCGCTATAACCATGTTAGAACGCCATAGGACGGGACTGCCTCTGCACACTTGAGCAGCTGATGTGGGTACTGAAAGTGGCTTCAGCAGCCAAATATTTATCCATGTAGGACGCTCAATTCTTCTGTTCACTGTTGAAGCAGAATCAAAGTTGGTTAGAATAATCGCCTTCGCACAATGGTAGACTGGCTACTAATCGGAAATATATCACTGAATGGTCGTCAATTTCACACTGCACGAGTTTTAAATGCGAATACAATTTTAAATTTAGTCGATCTATGTCAGGCTTAGTCGGGCTATGTCAGGCGTCCGCTGGGATCCGTCCATCACCCTCTCGCATGAAAACAGCTGAGGGTGCGCGTACTTTTAACCTTGCACGCTAGCTTTTAGAGCTGGAAACGCATGCCGCCTTCTCGCGAGAAAAAAAAAAAGCCACATGCGGCGAACGGCGCTACTAGATGCACGGTGCAAGAAAAAAAAAAAGAAAACATTATCCTTCTAACGCTGGGTTCTCACGTGCGAAACGTCATTATGGGCGCTACGCAATGCATTGGCATTTCCTCGCGATTCCCTTCATGGAGGTGGGGGCTTGTTCTTTAGGACACTAAGTAGGAATGAAGAAAAGCACTATAACACTACAATTAGGATGTCGTAAGTATGAACATCAAACTTGCCTCATGTGCTTGATCGTGTGAAATCACCCGCACATTCTGATGGAAAAAAAAGGATACAGCGCATGCAGGCGGAATAGTTTGTTTTAAGCATGCATGTGCTGTCACCTTGAATATACCATCAAAACCACTAAAAAATACTTTCTAGAACATGAACGCGGTTGCACGAAAACTTTGAAAGGAATCAGTTCAGAACTTCTGACATAAAAATTCAGAACAATGCGAAAAAAAGAGGGACGTGACAGTCACACTGCCCCAGTAAAGGTTAACAATATCTTGAATATTGCAAGTGGATCGCCGTCGTGTACTCACATGTCCGACCGTGCCCGGTTCAAGAATTGAGCCGCTCGTGCCACATAGCCCAAGTTCCGATGCACCGTGTTCCGTATCATAACAAACGAGTCGCATTCCCACGGCAAGCAAGGCACCTCCCATTCCAGACAGGCGCAGCACAGCGCATAATTCTCGGAGATGTTGACGCCCAAGCCGTCAAAAAACCTGGGGCTAGCAAAGATGGATGTACCTGAACGATACGGCAGTAAGCGGATCTTACGGATCGTCTTGCTTCGTGCTACAGCCTTGCCGAGAGGTTCGGCGCATTCGCCGTAGTCCAAAACGCCTACGCCCAAATTTGTAATGCTCCTGTTGCGCAGCAACGACTGCGAAAGAGCTCGCGACCAATCGCTCAATTCATTCTTAAAGCTTTCTACAAGGAGCCGAAAATCCATTTTTCGGAGCGTGGTCGAGGTCGACACGTACTCAGCCAAAAGCCAGCAGAGTTCCTTCTTCCAATCTTCTAGTACTAGGCTAAGAAATGTCAAAGGGGGATATGTGGAGAGTTCTCTGTAAACTGGTAGCTTTGTGCAATTGTCCTCGGCCCGGACAGACGCCTGCAGTTCGGAGTAATCCTTGCAGTCCGCAAGCGAGTACCTTTCGTAGTGCCTGTCCTTCCTACATGTGTCAAAGAAGGAGACTACAAAGGAGACTTTCTCTTCACACCCAACTTCTTCCACCTTCTTCGCTATGTCAGCCAGGCGACTGCGTTCGCTTTCACCAGCAACAATGGTGACCTTCTTCAGGCTATCGTTTCGAGACAAGAGTGAAAAGAATTGTTCCCAACACTCATCCGCCGAGATGTTTACGCTCAAGGTTGTATACTGGAGCGTGTCATTCTTCACAAGAGCATCTAGCCAAGAGGCAGTTTTTTTAAATACCTCGGCACTCCTCACTTGATAAGTGAGAAACCTAATCAACGGATCGTAGCGCAACAGTCTAAAGCTTCGCAACACCCTGCTGTGCGCCAGCATTCTAGCTCCCAAAATGGCGCTGTGTTCATACAAAAAGAGCTGGTCTAAGTCCAGACTGCTGACCGTCCCGTTAGAGATCATGCCGCGGAAAATCGGTGTGAGGGCGTCCCTTTCGTTAGCTCCGACTACACGCAGCTGTTTCAATGCTAGCGTATCGCTCAGGAATGTTACAAACATTGATGGTGCTGCCGTAACTACAGAGGAACTTAGCGTCAAACTTTGTAAAGTATAGCTGGCTCTGAGTGCGTTCAGCAGGGTCTGCGCTTGCGCCTTTGTTATGTGCAATGTGACGAAATCGAGAACGGTCAATGTCTTAGAAGCGACGAGAAGAGCCGAAATGGTATTCGACAACGTGGCCGTACATGTGGGCTCTTTCCAGTGCAGTTCCTCGAGGCGTTTCATTGACAAGATAGCCTTGCAAAATGGTTCCTCTGTCACCCGGGAAAAAGGAGAAATATTTATGGAGAAAACTTTCACGGAGTCATTCTCCCATAGCAAGTCGTTGAGCACGATATGGTCTAAAATGCACTTCATTTCTCCGTCCCTGATGTATGGAATGTGGACGGACACCACGCAGCGATGGGCCTTCAGAAGCCAATGCACGAGGGTGGTGGAATGAAGCAACAGGTCAGGTGTGGGCCGCGTGTGACAAACATTACGGACGTGCACGAGTTCGAGTTGCGTCCCCACTCCAGGCAACTTGTGCAACTCCAGATCCAGCCAGCAGAGAAATTCGTTCCACAGGGGAGCACTGGCAAGAATTTGGCACACAGCGTCCTCGGAGGCCGTGCAGGGCATGCAATAGTCGATAGGACTGCCAGAGACGTAGCCCCTGGCACCCTCTAGGTGGACTAAGATGTCGCCCAGTGGGTCAGCAGAGCCACAACGCAACAGTGCACCAGTGA
Organism: Rhipicephalus microplus; assembly: GCF_043290135.1. Classification (NCBI taxonomy): domain Eukaryota; kingdom Metazoa; phylum Arthropoda; class Arachnida; order Ixodida; family Ixodidae; genus Rhipicephalus; species Rhipicephalus microplus. The sequence continues at coordinate 33,056,565 of NC_134706.1, read as the reverse complement.
CGATGCTCCTCGTAGTGTCCATTTCGCCTGCGCAAAAAAAAGGTTGACACACGCCCACACACACAAACACACACACACATACACACGCACACAAACACACAAACAAGGTGTTTGAAAGAACTTGAACCAGGAACAAGCAGGATTTCGAACAGGCTACTCAACAATTGACCACATTTATACTATCAATCATGTAATAGAAAAATGCTCAGAGTATAACCAACCACTATACATAGCCTTCATAGATTACGAGAAGGCGTTTGATTCAGTAGAAATATGATTGATTGATTGATATGTGGGGTTTAACGTCCCAAAACCACTATATGATTATGAGAGACGCCGTAGTGGAGGGCTCCGGAAATTTAGACCACCTGGGGTTCTTTAACGTGCACCCAAATCTGAGTACACGGGCCTACAACATTTCCGCCTCCATCGGAAATGCAGCCGCCGCAGCCGGGATTCGAACCCGCGCCCGGCGGGTCAGCAGCCGAGTACCTTAGCCACTAGACCACCGCGGCGGGGCGCAGTAGAAATATCAGCCGTCATGCAGACACTGCGGAATCAGGGCGTCTATAAAGTATATGGAAACATCCTGGAAGAAATCTACAGGGGGTCAACTGCTACCATAGTGCTTCATAAAGAAAGCAACAGAATACCAATCAAGAAGGGTGTAAGGCAGGGGGACACAATCTTCCCAATGCTATTTACCGCGTGCTTACAGGAGGTTTTCAGAAGCCTAGAATGGGAACAGTTAGGGATAAGACTTAATGGAGAGTACCTTAGTAACCTGCGCTTCGCCGATGACATTGCATTGCTGAGTAACTCAGGGGACGAATTGCAACTCATGATTACGGAGTTAGACAAGGAGAGCAGAAAGGTAGGTCTTAAAATGAATCTGCACAAAACGAAAGTCATGTACAACAACCTCGGAAAAGAGCAGCGCTTCGAGATGGGTAATAGTGCACTTCAAGTTGTAAAAGACTATCCCTAGTATTCAGAAACGCTCCTCGACTCGAATTCCATCCTTCACTTGGCTGACTTGAGCACTGCTCCACTGCTCGACTGAAGTTGATGCTGCGCTTCTGAAAAATCACTGCAGAATATTGCCGATATGCAGTGACTTGTTCTGCCAAGAGACGGCGCTCCCATCGACTTTTTCAAGTCAAGGAGAGTCTGTGTGAAGAAGCGTTTGTGAATACGGGAGTATGTCTACTTAGGGCAGGTAATAACCGCGGAGTTGAGCCACGAGATTGAAGTAACTAGAAGAATAAGAATAGGGTGGAGCACGTTTGGCAAGCACTCTCAAATTATAAGAGGTAGATTGCCACCATCCCTCAAGAGGAAGGTATATGACAGCTGTATCTTGCCGGTACTTAGCTATGGAGCAGAAACCTGGAGACTTACAAAGAGGGTTCAGCTTAAATTGAGCACGACGCAGCGAGCAATGGAAAGAAAAATGGTAAGTGTAACCTTAAGAGACAAGAAGAGAGCAGAGTGGATTAGGAAACAAACAATGGTTAAGGATATCATAGTTGCAATCAAGAAGAGGAAATGGACATGGGCCGGGCATGTAGCGCGTAGACAGGATAACCGCTGGTCATTAAGGGTAACTAACTGGATTGCCAGAGAAGGCAAGTGGGTTAGGGGGAGACAGAAGGTTAGGTGGGCAGATGAGATTAAGAAGTTTGCGGGTATAAATTGGCAGCAGCAAGCACAGGACCGGGTTAACTGGCGGAACATGGGAGAGCCCTTTGTCCTGCAGTAGACGTAGTCAGAATGATGATGATGATGATGATGATGATGATGATGATGATGATGATGAAGGTGATCCATTTATGAAGCCCGCAAGCGTTACCACTGATCCGGGGCATGAAAGGCTCGAGCGAGAACAGTTCCGCTACTAAACTAGCGTCGTCATAACTCTGTAAACCCAATGTTCGAGTATAACATGTTTTATCCGGTTGTCCTTGTGCGTTCACAAAAAAGCTCGCGAAGTTTTATCGCGCCTTTCTGTGCACTTTACCAATGACTGAACACTTTTATAAACGAGCATGCGGTCTCTGAGAGTCGGGCAGCACTGGCTTGCTCGCGAGCAGTGGCGTGGCAAACTGCTTGCTGCGCGATTGCCTCTATTCCGGCGCGTGACTTCGTTCTTTTGTCAGGCAGCGCGTGCACTCGAGCTATTAGATGCGAGGCAGCTTATGACGAAGTTCAATCCGGTGTGCGTAACCACCCTTACTGAGCATGCGCAACAGCCCCAAGCACTGCTACAACGCGCTCACACGCTTGGACCTTTCGGTCTGTGTAAGAGGCTGGATAAGACGCTGCGGCCTCTCCCTCTTACCTTCTCCCAGCAATCATGTGATAGCGTCGGGGAACGATATTCTGCAGACGCACGATGGACCAGCGCGTTGCATGCAAGGCAGAACGCGCTGGTACGCGCTAGCGCGTTCGCCCTTGCGTAAGCGGCTGTGGCCTTTCCCCCTTACACCATCTCAGCATTCATGTGATGGTGTCGGGGAACGGGATTCTGCAGACGCACGGTGGACCAGCGCATTGCATGCTAGGCAGAACGCGCTGGTACGCGCTAGCGCGGGCGCATTTGTGTAAGCGGCTGTGGCCTTTCCCTCTTGCGCTACCTCAGCAATCACGTGATGGCGTCGGGGAACGAGATTCTGCAGACGCGTGATGAACCTATGTCCTCACAGGTGGCGTGGCGATGAAGCCGCGTGACATGCTTCAACAAGAGATCGGGACGAGAAACAGCGACAGAAACTAGAATTAATTCATTGTGTGCTCCACTTGCATGGCGCGTTAACATCGGACAAGGTGCCAGCGATGAACGGTACTTGTAATCGATCCATGCCGGGCTACTCATGGTTCCCTTTCGGTGGGTGTCACACACTTCTGGTGAGGCCCCGCCGATTCAACATCGACGTGCAGCAGACTCGCCGGCTTCCACTTTCGATTTTCTGGCGCAGTAGCTGAACATGATCCTGGTACGACTGCTTGTTCAGGCCACGGTAGGTCACGCTACTGGGCGTTCCAGCGGCTAAGCTGGGACCCGACTGCGTGGCACACAGTCTCAAGCGCTCTTTTTCTCTCTGAATTCTAAGCCTTGAATTTTCTCGCTCCTATTCGATCGAGAATTCCAGATGTTGCCTGTACCTAATGCGTTCAGCATCGCGCTCCTCTTTAAATCTATTTCGTTCTTTTTCGACGAAATTATATAACTCCTTGCCTAAAAAGCCGAAGGATTTGCTCTGTTCAATTAGCTTATCAAACTCCGTGTCGTCCATTGCTATAAACAGTTGTCAACCAACAATGCAATAACAGAACGGCTACATACTGAACGCTCAGAGTGACGTCAGTCTCCCAGACACCACCACGTGGTCAGCCAGTCCTGTCGCGGACGCCAGATAATGTCACGCACTTCGAGTGAGGCCCCGCCGATCCAACACCGACGTGTGGCAGACTCGCAGGTTTCCACTTTACGCTTCAGCCTGCGACGCCTAAAAGGCCTCGAAGTGGCACATTTCAAATTTATTTGCAGGTTGGTCGACCCGTGCGGGGTTGCACGTGTGGTGATGTGTGGGCCTGACCGACGCACTCATAGAGCAGACACGGAGTTTCATTACACATAAACAAGCATTTAATTGAAACAAAGGCAAAGGCAGGAGTTAGCAAAAATAGCAGAGGAAGAATAACACTGATACGCGATGGGAAGAATGGCTATGAAACAAACTATGCTCTAAAAGAACACTACAAGAGGTACAGACGAAAACAAATACGCGGAATATTAATAAAACAACAACAAGATGGAACTACAGGAGAGACAAGGAAAATTTACGAGAGAAAGAGAAAAAAAACTCAGGCTCGCGCTTCTGAGCTTTGACGTGCGACGCAGCGCACACTACAAATACTTAAAAAAAGCTGGTGATAATAAATTAACGATTTTAAAAAAAGTCACAATAAAAAGTTCCATACGGACCAGGCCAGCTCTTGGTGCACGTAGGGGAGTTGACGGGTGCCGCTGAAGGTATCGCCGGCTTGGTAGACGACGAGGGTGCCCGGAATTGCAGCCGTCTCAATACGTTGCGCGGGTCACTCCATGCTCGCCGCCTACGCAAGACTCGCGACACCGACGACCGCACTTGTTGCTGGCTGTACGTCAACTGCTCTTCCGATGCAGTTCAAACCGCCTCAGGGGCGTATGCGTGCTCCCGTCTCATCTGGGAGTAATTTTCCTTGTTTAGATCGCCGGTGCCCCTTCCGGTACCGGTGCAGGGAAGACGAGCCGGCGCCACGCTGGGTCGTTAGTCGCTGGATGTCGTCCTCCCAACACAAGAGCGCCCTTCCTTGGAAGATGGGGCCCGCGGATGATGTGAAAATTGGAGTCGTTTGTGACAGTGAGAGACATTGTGTAATTTTTTTTTACTTCCTCGGCTTGGAAATCCATTTGATATGTGGGGTTTAACGTCCCAAAACCACCACATGATTATGAGAGACACCGTCGTGGAGGGCTCCGGAAATTTTGACCACCTGGGGTTCTTTAGGTGCACCCAAATATGAGCCTACAACATTCCAGCCTCCATCGAAAATGCAGGAGCCGCAGCTGGGATTCGATACTGCGACCTGCGGGTCAGCAGCCGAATACCTTAGCCACTAGGCCACCGCGGTGGGGCTTGCTTGGTAATCCAGTGAAAGTAGCTTTAATGCTTTTACAAACACACGCGTCCTGTATACATGCTTTACAATAGAACGTGTAATATCGCAGTAATAATTTGGGGTATAAGCGTACGTTGCCGTCAGGCATCGGAACGTGCGATTATCATAACTAGTTTGTGGTTTAAAGTCGACCACCCACTACAGGAGACGCGCACGTTACTCCCCCTATTCTCTTAATTGAGACCACGTAGTTGGTGCAAAAGTTCGAAGAGATTTCACGTACAATTTCGCATGGTTCAAGGCATGCTACCTATTACACAGAACGCAGTCGTATGTGATTCGAAAGCTTCACCAACACAAGCTAACTTGAACATTATCGATAACATTGTAGTGATCCCAAATTTCAACTTCCCTAGTAGTATTGCAGAATAAACATTGTGCACTAAGCTCAATACTTCTGTGTGGTTTTGATTTTGGCGCGAAGTTGACTGCTTAATTCAGACATGTAAAAAATAGCCCAACAGCAATTTCTATGCAGTAAGCGGTTGAAGTATGCACTAAGCACAAGATATCGCTATCACGTTCGATTCTTAAAGGCGGAGCTTAAGAAACCCCCAATTTTTTGGTCATTCTAAGAAACACCCTTCGATACCAGCATTTCAATCTCGGGTCGTCGTAAAAAAAGTGATCTTTATATGCAATTCGAAGAATCAATATCAGTTGAAAGTAGGCGCTTGTGTTGTCATCACCCTCCACTGTCCTTAAAGCGGGATTCACACGAGGGAGAGATACACGGGGGATAAAGGCGGCGCCTAGTGACGTCAACAGGCGAGGATAAGTCCTCCCAAATATCCCTCACACACATGGAAGAGGCGAACGGTGGGGGAGAATGGTGGGGGGTTCAAAGTCCCGTTGTGTGTTGACTGAAGAAGGAGGAAAGCACTGGTGTTTCTTGGGTGAGGAAAGTGCTGGTGTGGTTGGAGGGAAGTGCCCCTTTAGCACCACCACCACCCCCCGCCGCTTTGCTGCTTTTAGAAACCTTCTTGTTTATATGTTTTTTTGTGTGTGTGGAATGCAGACGCGGAGTCGCTCTTGGTTTGATTCGCCACCACAAGCTTTTTTTTTTTTAGGGGCGAAGCTCCTTATAGCGGCACCCGTTCGTCCCGCGTCCCGTCGTAGTATGTAACCAGTCTTACGCTTTGACCTGCAAGGTGGTGCCAAGTATAACATTTTGACCTCCAAGGTGGTGCCGGTGAGAGATTTCTTCTGTGCGTTGTTTAACAATAAAAAATATTGCTCAATGTACATGCCAATGGCTGCTAATGGGGAATGAGAGACAGTAGCATTCGGCTTTTAGTCAACGCGCATGCTGCGATCCCCAATAGCAGCCATTGGCATGTACATTGAGCACTATCGGACAAGAAAGGGTTGCTACATTATACTCGCTGGGTGTAACCTTCTTAGTTTTAGAAAGGTTTAGCGAGCGTTGAGCCGCAGGGCCATGAATACAATGAACTAGTATATACCATGAATGCATTGGAGGTGGTTAAAGGGGGGAAGCAGATATGAAGCGCAAGCCTTAAGAAATTAAAAGCTGAATCCTCCTGTCTCTCGTTTCATATTAGCAGCCACTGGAATGTACATTGAGCACAATCTGACAGGAAAAGGTTGCTACGTTATACTCGCTGGGCGTAACCTCCTTGGTTTTAGAAAGGTTTAGCGAGCATTGGGCCGCAGTGCCATGAATACAGTGAACTAGTATATACCATGAACTCAAGGTGGTTGAAGGTGGGAAGTAGACCCGAAGCGCAAGCCGTAAGAAAGTGTGCGTGGTTCCACCTCTGGTTTAGTCCTTGGAATGTCCACTGAATGGCGGTGCTTCTATATGGGGAATATATGATAAAAAAATGCGAGATGGTGGGACTTGGAGTTTTGAATAGATGGACGAACGGACACACAGACAGATGCATGGATAAACGCATCAACGTACGCAGGGGCGGATGCATGAACGAACGCAGGGACGGTCACACAAACGGACGCATGGACGGACGAACGCTTCGCCGCACTCTCCATCATTCACTCCGTGGATATCCTGCTAACTTTTTTTTTGCATAAACGAAGTCACTCAAAGTGACATTCCGGGCAGCGTCATTGACAACGCTTTGCTGAGACGAGATGGTGGTGGCACCTACCCGTCGCCTTGCGTTCTACATCTTATCACCTCTGAGACGGGCGCGCACACCCGTCTCAGAGTAACGCGCTTCATTTTCCAATAAAACTGCCGGGTGGCGCTCATGTCTCACGTGTGGTAGGGAGCCTACATGAACGGCCGTTTTTAGGGTGGAGACATCTTAATAAGTGCCTTCAAGAAACTCAGCCAAAACCAGCGGGCAACGGGGCACGCTGTTGCCAGCTTCCACCAAATTCAGCATAGTTTTTTGTGCGCCGCCATTTTGGAGCCAGCCGCCGCTCCCTCCAGCTACGCGAAGTACGGCGACACAAAAAGGAGCCGAAAAGAATCTCACTGCAGATGCATTTGCGACAAACAGCTAGAATTTAATTCAGTTAGACTATTCAGCATTATTGTAGGGAGGCGACCGAGCATGTATACCTACGTACGGCGTCGGTGCCCAGCCCTTGTAACAACACACAACACCTGGGCTTTTGACAGCGGCGGTTCTCAGGGTCGTGTAAGCGACCCAGTTCTCAAAGTGAGCGCACGAAGAAATTCGCAGCCCACACACAAACACTTGCGACATAATACTGAGGTTACGCTGACACGAACGCAAGCGTGGCAACAGCTCAGACTAGCGAGCGCGTCTCCGTACAAACGCGTGGACGCGTCCCGTTTGTGGGCTTCCTACTCGCAATGCGTGGACGCAGCAACGACAACTTCGGTTATCTACTCATTCGCGAACACCGCGAAACACATATACGTGTGCCGCAGGAAAAAACAGTGAAATAAATACGCAGTACTCACAGAGCAAATACGAGACGCACTGGTGGGCTCCCAGCCGTCTCGCTTCACTTGAGCCAGCCATAGTTGTCGTCGGCGAGGGCTCGCTGGGAAGCGGAACATTCGCACCCCCTTTCTGTTGTGGTTAGTGCAGAGCGGTACGCAGCATCGAGGCATTCTAAGGCTTCACCGGCAGCGTTTCACACGCTACCGCAACGTTCGACGCCTTATTATTGAGAACTAAACGCAACCGGGCGTAGACGCAGTGCGGGCACCAAGATGGGGCGACAGCGCGGCGTTGCTGTCTGGCAACATTGTGTTTTGGTGGGCGGTGGCAACGTTACTAGATAGGTTCAGTTGTAAAACTCTCCCCATGCGCCGTGCGCCGCCGGCGTCTCCGTTTCTCGGCGTGCCGCGAGAGGGCGGGACCGCCGCATTTTGCTCTACCCGGCCGCTGCTCATCGCGTGCAACGGCGCTTCTCCCAACGCCGCTTCGGCCTTCTCATGACGTTAGCGCACGACAACATCAAAGATTACCCGCTACCCGTCAAGTTGTCCGCGTCCAGACTACATCTAGGCCAGAGTATTTTCCAGTAGCTGCTCAAAATCGCTTAATGTGGGGCAGAAAAGCCGTCCGTTACGGCTCATTGCATTGCTTTCTACAACAGGTCAGCCGAAGCGCATCGTAGTTTGCGCGCGCTTGCGTCGGCTGCTCGCCGGCAGTCAACCACGAGCGTGAACGGTCTGCCGCAAGCTGGTAGCATGGCATAAGCCTCCGTTAAAACTTATTTTGATTGTCTCTTCCGAATTTTATAAAAAAATCACGAAACCGCTCATTTTGTTTCCAGCCAAAGAAGCAAGGTCACCATTGGAGCTACGTCATTTAGTGGCTCTAGTAATTATGGCCACTCGAAGACGAAACTTCCCAATTGTCTCGACGTCCTTTTTGGAATAGTATCTTTTCCATGTCTTGCCCTGACAACAGTTAGCTTTACCAAACGCCACCAAGAAGCGACATTTCTACAAAAGGCGAAATAGCTTTAATTGAAAGAATTATTGAGTCAATTAACTGATGAATTTAAACCAGCTTACATGTCAATAAGCATAATGTTCTTCTCAGCAATTTATTGGTTTTCACAGTGCACACTTCACGGCAGACACAAAGTAGAAAAATATATGCAACGTTTTTTATAAAATTTACAATCAACTACACACCTTTTTTGCTTGAGGTGAATATTACTAGTATATACCAAAGCATGTTAAGAGAAACAAAGTAAGTAATGAATAGATACATACAAGCATTCTCATTTACAAATCAACTCCACATCTTTTAGGGGCGAAGCTCCTTAGAGCGTGGGCTGTGCGTCCCCTGTAGCCTGTATGTAGCCACCTCTAGTTTAGTTCTTGCAATGTTCACTAGATGGCGGTACCTTCCCCTGTATGTAGCCACCTCTAGTTTAGTTCTTGCAGTGTTCACTAGATGGCGGTACCGTCTCCTGTATGTAGCCACCTCTCGTTCAGTTCTTGTAGTGTTTACTAGATGGTGGTACTTGTAGCTGATGATGAAAAGATGCAAGATGTTATAAACTAGAAAGCGGTACTTGTAGTTGATGAAAGACGCGAGATCTTATAAAATAGGAATGATGTCACATATGGCGCGTGTCATTGGTTGAAGGCAATCGTTCGATTTAGTGCGGCGACGTACGCTAGGGGGAGCGATGTAATAAAATCGAGTGGGCAAAATGTACAGAGGATTCATGGTTTACCAGGTTTACCTCCTGAGCTTCGCCCACTCATCATCATTCACTTCGTGGATATGGCGGAATTTTTTCGCTTACGGTGAATATGCCTACAAAATACGAAATCATGTTGACAGAAAAAAAGTAATGAATAGATACATGTATGCAAGGTTTTTTTTCATTTACAACAAACTCTACAACTTTGCCAGCGTGCTTACAGCAGCTTAGCGCGTTTGCGCGCAGACTTGACCTGCACATTCAAGGCATGCTCTCGCTGAAGGAATCTGGAATAGAAATACAATCGCGTCACCAAATACGATTTGATGACGCGCGCAGAGAATTCCTCAGAGTGAAACTCGCACCCCACCCGCACGAGGGACTTTTTGCTCAGGTCCTCCAAAATAGACCAAAACAAATCCCCAAAGACCTGCTTTGCCTCTGTGTTCTCTTCAATAACTTGCTCAATGCCCGAGGTCAAGCAGGTTAGAGCATCTGATGGGTGCTGAAGGGTGCCTGGTACAAACGACCTCATTTCTGTGAGGATAGCTGCTGCTGGCACATTACCGCTACCCTTAACGGTCGCTTTACAGTCGTCACAGTCTGAGAACCTTCTAGCCTTTTTCACAATGTAGCCCCCAAGGTAATAAAGGACAGCATCCGTGGCAGCAGGCCTGCAGTAGCTGTGCTGAAGAGTGTCGCCCTCGGAATGTTCCTTCAGGTGAATTCTTTTGACGATTCCTGCCAGCTTGTCTTGACGGGCCTGCCTCTCTGCAAAAGCAGCTAGCTTTTTGACAGACAGACAGACAGACAGACAGACAGACAGACAGACAGACAGACAGACAGACAGACAGACAGATCGACAAACAGACAGACAGACAGACAGACAGACAGATTTCTGCGTGAGGTTTCACCTAATATCTTATTCCTCAATTTATGCTGTAAAGTGCGTTTCACCTTTGGCTTTGTCGTTAAAGATGGTGCACGCTTTACAAAAACGTTGAAAATGAATATATGACAATTTGATGAAACAGCGTACAATTTTGGCAGCGGTGAATGAGTGAGGCAATAAGCTTCTTTAGTGAATACATTAAATTACTGCTTGAAAACATGTTCCAGGGTCCATTTACCCGCATTTGTCATCCGTGGTCAGGTGCTCTAGCAATAGGGCGTGAAAAATACGCTGCGCTGGGCGTTGCTGTAAGATTGGACCCCATATGAAGCATGACAGCTACGCGAAGCTTCTGAGTTCATGTCACAATACTAGGCATATATATATATATATATATATATATATATATATATATATATATATATATATATATATATATATATATATATATATATATATATATATATATATATATATATATATATATATATATATATATTGTAGGCATCTATTATGCGCTTCATCCTCATCTGAACAGCAGTCAATCATCATCATATGTTCTGGCTGACAATCACCATCTTCTTGACACGAGCTCTTCTTTGTCGGGTCCGTTGCGCTTGTTCGTTCTCGAGTTCACGACGAATAAACTTCGTTACAACCGAGTCGTCATACGTGGTGGAGGTGGATTGACGTTCCCAGTACCTCTCCTTACAATGCCTACTCGCTGGAGCTCCGTTCAGGCTGCCGCTTGGACCCTCAGTCCGCCAACATGTCTCAGAGGGAGTGGGTGGATGCCCTTTCTGCTCCCGTCTCTGCGCCGCAAGCCGTCACTGCGCCGCAAGCCCCTCCTCTTTACATCGTAAACCACCAGCGTGACCCTCCGATCTTCGCTGGTCTCCGCGGCGAAGATGTGGAGGACTGGCTCGATAACTACGAGCGAGTAAGCGCAACTAATCACTGGGACGACTCTAACAAGCTCCGCCGAGTATCGCTTTATCTCACGGGCGTTGCCAAGACATGGTTCTTGAACCATGAGATCGACCTCACCGACTGGCCTGCCTTCAAGCAGCAGCTTCGCCAAGTATTCGGCACGCCAGCCGTTCGATCCGCTCTAGCTAGGAGGGCCCTAGATACTCGCCAACAACATCCCGGCGAGTCATACACATCTTATATCGAAGATGTCCTTGCGCTTTGCCGGCGCGTCAATTCTTCGATGTCCGAGTCGGACAAACTGCGCCCCATCCTGAAGGGCATCGGAAGCATTGCCTACAATGCCCTTGTTGCCCAGAATCCTTCCACTGTCACTGACGTCGTCTCTACGTGTCAGCGTCTCGACGAAGTTGATTCTGTTCGCCTTCAGTCGGGCAATAGTGAACACCATACAGCAGACCGGGACCTGCGTGACATGATACGGGAGATCATACGAGAAGAAATTCAATCAATGGGCATCTCACAACCTTCTCCATCTGTCACACAGCCTTCAAGCATGGCCCTCCGTGACATCGTAAGGGAGGAACTAACATCATTCACCGGTCCAGCCTACGTCCAGCCACCTCCGCCTAGCCCTCCAACGTACGCGCAAGTTGCGGCCGCGCCTCCTCGCAACGTAAACTCTACTTCACCGCTGCCATCATTCACGCCGGTTGCTGCTGCACGACCGGTCCACTTCCGGCCAATCCCACCCGACCCTCCGTCAGTCCACTTGAGTGCGCTATCTCCCGGTGCGCCGAACGCCCTCTGTTACCCGCCTTGGCGCCCGTCCCGCCCAACATGCTTTTACTGTGGATATCGTGGCCATATATCTCGCTTCTGCCGCAAGCGCCAGCAGGACGAGCGTCGCGGGTACGACATGCACGAACGGGACTTTTCCAGAGGGGATTCTTACGCTCCGCGTTATTCATCTGGACAGCAGCGGTCTCCATCTCCGCCCGCGTCGACTGAGACGCGGAACACTTACCGTTCAAGCCGACGCCGATCACCTTCGCCCTTCCGTCGCTCCTCCTCTCCTCTTCGGCCAGCCTCGTTTACTACTGACAACCGGTCGGAAAACTAAATGATGCAGTTTTCGGAGGAGAAACTGCATGTAACAGTAGGACTCATATTCCTCCAGCACGCCCGTTCAACATGGTTTCTGTTACGGTGGAAGGAGTTCTAGTGGACGCTTTGGTGGACACGGGTGCTACAGTTTGTGATTAGGTATGATTTGTGCAAACGCCTGAAAAAAGTAATGACACCTTATAATGGACCCAATCTAGTCGAAGCCCAGGGGAACGCTATCCGCCCTTTTGCTCTTTGTACTGCTCGTGTGTTTATTGATGACATTTTGCATTACATCGAGTTCACTGTGCTTACGCGGTGCTCTCACCAGCTAATTCTAGGGTGGGACTTCCTATCTTCTTCTTCAGCCGCTATATGTTGTGGTGAACGGATTCTGCACCTAACTAATACGGACTCCATGTTTGACGAAGGCGTCTACAAGCCTCTACGCCTGTTCACTCGCGAAGATCTCAAACTACCGCCACATCAAGAACGAATTGTGACCCTGATCTCTAAGGACATTGACCACGGTGACGTCTTGGTGTCCCCTTCGTCGACTTGCGTCGCAAAAGGCTGTCACAGAACGAGCGCTAAAAGCGGGCGCGCCGCCAAATTCTTGCGATAACGCGCCCAGAGAGACGCGCCGAGGTCAACAAAAAAAAAGAAAAGAGAAAACGAGCATCCAAGGCTCCCCGGGCGCGCGACGCTTCTCCTCTCGGAAGCGTGGCTTCGCCGATGAACCTCCTCACCCCACAGCGGCGGCCGGGCAAGCGCTGGAACGTTCCAGAAGGAAATGGGCGTGTATGCCGGGTTGACTCATCTGTCGGGGACGGCCCCCGTACAGTCTCGCGCCTCTCCCCAGCCTTCGCTGCGTATCGCGCCGACGAAATGACAAGAACTTTCTAGAATGTGGCGCGGAAGGTATTTTAATCGAGCGGCCGAGACGAGAGAGCAGGAGAAGACGGAAGTTGCGCCAGAGTGCGAAGGGATCCCGCCGTGTAGTCGGCGAAGGTTTGTCCATTGGGACGAAGCAGGAGATGAAGAGGATTTCCACCTGAGGGGTGAAGGCTCGAGCTACAGGCAAGAGTGTGTGTTTACCGCTATCGAGCGAGGACGCGTGGCAACAGCTGCGTGTGTGAAGCCGACGTGTTCGGGCGAAGAAGTTTGAAGCTTTGAGAGTGGCCTATTGAAGACGGGACGTTTCCTGGAAGAGAAACTTCGGCGAGGTTTCCTGGAAGAGAAACTTCAGGGGGCAGCGGAACCACAACAAAGCTGGACTTTTAGTGAGTGATTCTCGGAAGAGTATCATTCAGACTTCTGTTCCAAGGACTTTGGACTGAATAGGTTTTCTATCTCTTTAGTCTTTAATTGTCTTGGTTGTTAAATGCATGCGACTGCATTGTAGTGTGTATTGTTGTCTGTGTCCGTTGTTTTGAGTGTGGCTGATTGTACTGTGTAGTACGTTGGTTGATTGGTGACATATTGTACTCAACTATTGTGGAGTGTGCATACTCGTGTATTGTTTTAGATCTGCCATTTTTGAGAATATAATATTTGTTTTGTTTATCAACTCTCGGCTCTGACTTGTTCTTTGGGCCACAGCCGGCGTCCGCTGGCGCGCCAAAAAGGACCACTTCTAAATTGTCCACGCTTTCGTGGTGCGGTTCGGAGGGCCAATACTTCGGCCCTTGGAATTAGCCCGGCGATCGCCTTCCCGAATTAACGGGACCTGTGTGTGACAATTAATCTGGCGTCCACGACAGGACCTTTTGGTGCACAGTGTGTCCAAAGTAGTGAGAAAGAGCCTCGAGTTGTTGATAGTGCTATCGGAACGATTTTGTGCGTTGTTCAGTGTTCTCGTTAACAAGTGCAGAGGAGTGTTCCGATAGAGTGATTCAGGCAGATACCTTTTACACGCGGCAAGGTTATTTGCGAGACAAAATGGATCTCGAAAAGTTAGTAGCTCTTGGGGAGAAGATGGGTCTTTCTGGCGCCGAACTACGGAAGTGGGTAAGCCAGAAGGAGAAAGAGGCAGTGGAGAGAGATAGGTTGGCAGCTGAAAGGGCGAAAGAAGAAAGGGAGGCAAAGGAGCGACAGCTGAAAGAAGAAAGAGAGCAGCAGTTGAAGTTGGAGCTGGAGAGAGAGAAGTTGGCAGCCGAAAGGGCGAGAGAAGAAAGAGAAGCGAGGGAGCGACAGCTGAAAGAAGAAAGAGAAGCGGAGATGGCTGAAAGGGAACGGCAGCGGCAGCACGAAATGGAACTCGAGCGGCTCCGGTTGCAACAGCGAAGTGAAACTTCTGTCCAACCTAGAGTTGAAAGCAGCGAACGGGAAGATCATGGCTTCCGCTTGAACCCAAGCAAGCTGCTCGTGGCGTTTGATGAAAGGAAGGACGACCTTGACGCGTACCTTCACCGATTCGAGACGATTGCGAAGAGCCAGAATTGGCCAGAACATCAATGGGCAACTGCTTTGAGTACTTGCTTGAGTGGTGAAGCGCTCAGTGTGTACGGTAGGCTGACGCCGACCGATTCAGCCAACTATGCAAAGGTGAAAGCTGCTTTGCTGAAGCGATTTAGATTTACTGTAGAAGGATTCCGGGACAGATTTAGGACAGGAAAGCCAGCTGATGGTGAGACGGCTACACAGTACGCCGCCCGACTTAGCCATTATTTCGACAGATGGATTGAACTTTCAGGGACAGCGCAGGAGTACGATGAACTTAGAGAGCTCCTAATTAGAGAACAATTTCTTACTAGTTGCCACCCAAGCCTGTCGCTGTACTTGAAAGAGAGGAAGGCTGAGTCACTTGAAGGAATGCTTGAATTGGCTGATCAATTCTTGGAAGCGCAAGGTGGAACTAATTTGGCCAAGGTCAAGAAGGATTGTCCCGATGATTCAAAGTAATTGGCTCCCGAAGAAAAGAAGCGTGCACCAGAGAGCATTCCGCGATGTTTTCTGTGCAACCGAGTGGGTCATCGCGCGAAAAACTGTCGAACGATCTTTACGAGCCCTACGGCAGTAAAATGTTTCAAGTGTGGTCAGACTGGGCACAAAGCAGACGCTTGTCGGAACGGAGTGAGTCAAACTCACCAGGTATCTTGTGTGCAAGCGGCACCGAAATCTGATAATAATGCCGTCACCGATGGATTCGTAGAGTTGAAGAATGGGGAGAAAATTCCTATTGTAAGTGCTGTAATGTCAAAACAGCCAACCGGTGTTACGAAAGGAATGCCAACGCTGCCAGGAAAAGTTGCGGGCAAAAAGATTACGGTGTTAAGAGATACCGGCAGCTCCACTGTTATCGTGCGGAGAAACTTGGTACGGGAAAGTGAGTTAACCGGCAAAACGAAACCGGTTTGCTTAATTGACCGTACAGTTCGGATGCTTCCCGAAGCAGAGATTGAGGTTGAAACCCCATACTTCAGCGGGAAGGTTACGGCTCTATGTATGACGACCCCCCTTTACGACCTTGCCATCGGAAACATCGACGGGGCGCGAGGACCGAATGATCCGGAATGTTTGGGAGAAGATTCGAAGATAGAGCCCTCGCCAACCCAGCGACCGCGAGATACAGTGGAGGAGCATCCCGTGACGGGTCTCACTAGAGCCCAAGGTGAAGCCGCGGCGCAAGAGACAGCGAAGGAGAAGACGATCGTGTCGAATAAGTTCACGTGCTGGGCAGCTGGACTTACGTCGGCACGACCCCAACCGACCGACAGTGTAATGGTGACGGAGTTGGCCAGCCAAGCCCAAGGCCATGACATGAACGAGCTGGTAAATGAACAGATAGGACCCGTTGAATGTTATGACCCGTTAATGGTGTCGGAAGTGACAACGATGGCTGAGACGCCGCCTCAGATATCGTCGTTGGAAAGGGCTCGCCGAAAAAGAACGTGGAAACACAAGAAGAGATCGAGCGAGCACCGCAAGAAAGGGCGCAAGCGCCACTCAAAGTACACAGGATAAGAGCTGAAGTCGAATCCGAATGTGTTTGGCAGTGCTGAGTGCCATATGTTGTGTTAATGTTCTTGTTGTCCTGTGTCGCAACTGTATGTTGAGTGAGTCAAAATGTTTGTTTCGGTGATGTGATGTATAGTAATGATGTGAGTATAGTAATTGTTGTAATGAGAGAACTTTATAGATTTGTATTGTTTGGAATGTGTGATGAAGTGTTGTAGTCATGTACCTGTGGCTATATTTCATGTGTTGTGGAATTGAACTACAATGTACGATTGTATTGAGCGATCTATTGCGAATGTGAAGTGTCATGAGCGACGGTTTGTGTTACAGTCGTTCAGAGTGTGTGGTGACAGTTCGCGCTCGTTTGTGTGGTTTTGAATATTATGAGATAATATTCTTAAAGTGGGGGGCAGTGTCACAGAACGAGCGCTAAAAGCGGGCGCGCCGCCAAATTCTTGCGATAACGCGCCCAGAGAGACGCGCCGAGGTCAACAAAAAAAAGAAAAGAGAAAACGAGCATCCAAGGCTCCCCGGGCGCGCGACGCTTCTCCTCTCGGAAGCGTGGCTTCGCCGATGAACCTCCTCACCCCACAGCGGCGGCCGGGCAAGCGCTGGAACGTTCCAGAAAGAAATGGGCGTGTATGCCGGGTTGACTCATCTGTCGGGGACGGCCCCCGTACAGTCTCGCGCCTCTCCCCAGCCTTCGCTGCGTATCGCGCCGACGAAATGACAAGAACTTTCTAGAATGTGGCGCGGAAGGTATTTTAATCGAGCGGCCGAGACGAGAGAGCAGGAGAAGACGGAAGTTGCGCCAGAGTGCGAAGGGATCCCGCCGTGTAGTCGGCGAAGGTTTGTCCGTTGGGACGAAGCAGGAGATGAAGAGGATTTCCACCTGAGGGGTGAAGGCTCGAGCTACAGGCAAGATTGTGTGTTTACCGCTATCGAGCGAGGACGCGTGGCAACAGCTGCGTGTGTGAAGCCGACGTGTTCGGGCGAAGAAGTTTGAAGCTTGGAGAGTGGCCTATTGAAGACGGGAAGTTTCCTGGAAGAGAAACTTCGGCGAGTTTTCCTGGAAGAGAAACTTCGAAGGCTGCGGAACGACAACAACGCTGGACTTTGAGTGAGTGACTCTCGGAAGAGTATCATCTAGACTTTGGTTCCAAGAACTTTGGACTGAATAGGTTTTCTACCTCTTTAGTCTTTAAGTGTCTTGGTTGTTCAATGCATGCGACTGCATTGTAGTGCGTATTGTTGTCTGCGTCCGTTGTTCCAATTGTGGTTGATTGTACTGTGTAGTACGTTGTTTGTTTGGTGACGTATTGTATGTAACTATTGTGGAGTGTGCATTCTTGTGTGTTGTTTTCGATCTGCCATTTTTGAGAATATAATATTTGTTTTGTTTATCAACTCTCGGCTCTGACTTGTTCTTTGGGCCACAGCCGGCGTCCGCTGGCGCGCCAAAAAGGACCACTTCTAAATTGTCCACGCTTTCGTGGTGCGGTTCGGAGGGCCAATACTTCGGCCCTTGGAATTAGCCCGGCGATCGCCTTCCCGAATTAACGGGACCTGTGTGTGACAAAGGCATAGCCCTTGCATCAGGTGTCGTACGCTTTCACCATGGCTCCGCGCTCGTCATTGCTACGAATGAAACGCCAGAGAAAGTTCTCCTGCCAAAGGGCACTGCAGTAGCCTGTGTTGTGGATGCTGAGCCTGTCAGCGTCACGCCACTTAACCCTGCCTCTACCAACGACCGTTCTATGAGTAAGCCTGCCTCATCCTCTTCCTTCACAGCTCTTATCAGTGATGACTTAACAGCTATGCAGGCGCAGCAGTTGCTTGCGTTATTAATGAAACACGCCGATTCTTTCGACACCTGCTCCTCAACGTTGGGCCGAACTACCACTGCAGCGCATCGCATTCAGACGGAGGGAACATCTATTGTACATCGCCACCCGTACCGCGTGTCTCTCGCTGAGCGAAAAATCATCGAGGAAAACGTCGCTGACATGCTCCAACGAGAAATAATTCGTCCATCAACTAGCCCTTGGTCATCCCCTGTTGTTTTGGTACGAAAAAAAGATGGCTCCGTGCGCTTTTGCGTTGATTACCGGGCACTCAACAACATCACACGCAAGGACGTATACCCCATGCCACGCATCGATGACGCCCTTGATTCACTGCAAGGCGCCGAATACTTTTCAAGCCTTGATTTGCGTTCGGGATATTGGCAAATTCCCATGCACGATGACGACAAAGAAAAAACGGCACTTGCAACCCCCCATGGCCTATACGAATTTAACGTGATGCCTTTCGGGCTCTGCAATGCGTCCGCGACGTTTGAACGCATGATCGACACCGTCCTGCGTGGTCTGAAATGGAAGACGTGTCTCTGCTACCTTGATGACATTATCATCTTTTCATCAACGTTTTCTCAGCACCTTAGCCGCTTGGATGACGTCCTAACATGCCTCGCCGGTGCGGGTCTGCAGCTCAACACTAAGAAGTGCCGTTTCGCCACCAAATCCATCAAGGTTCTCGGTCATGTCGTCAGCAAGGACGGTATTCGCCCTGACCCCGAAAAGATCGCTGCCGTCCTTCGATTTCCATGCCCCACAAGACTTGAGGATTTGCGAAGTTTTCTTGGCCTCGCATCATATTTTCGTCGCTTCATACGAAATTTCGCTTCAATAGCTGCGCCACTTCACAAACTACTTGCATCTAATGCACCCTTTGTGTGGTCCGAGGAATGTCAGTCGGCGTTTCACCTATTGAAGAAAGCTTCGACGTCAGAGCCTGTACTCTCCCATTTTGATGACACCGCCCCAACACTCCTGCATACCGACGCCAGCGGCTGCGGTATAGGTGCTGTTCTCCTCCAACGCGATAACTCTGGACGGGAAAGGGTCATCGCATATGCTAGCCGAGTGCTAACTTCTACCGAAAAAAACTATACCATCACTGAGCAGGAGCGCCTCGCTGTGGTTTGGTCCATACAAAAGTTCCGTCCTTATCTGTACGGCCGTCAATTCACCATTGTAACGGACCACCACGCCTTATGCTGGCTTTCTACAATGAAGAACTTGTCCGGACGCTTGGGTCGTTGGATTTTACGCCTACAGGAGTATCAGTTTGAGATTATTTATAAATCGGGCAAAAAACATCAAGACGCCGACGCTCTTTCTCGTTACCCACTACCTACGGCGTCGTTCGACACTCCAGCTGCCACCTCCAACGACACCAGTGCGGACGTGACTCCCACTTCTGTTGCCTTGCTCGCCTCACTGCACCAACCGCCAATCGACGATGAACAACCCTTCAATTCTCGCCAGCAGGCTGACCCGTATTGTCGGCGCATTATAGACCACCTTTCAGGAGCTACGCATCCACCCAATGCACGCCTTCGTCGACAACTCGAGCACTTCAAGTTTCAGGACGGTGTGCTGTATCGTCACATATATCATCCTGACGGCCAACGCTGGGTACCTGTTCTGCCACGCGCTCTTCAACATCATGTACTTAACGCCTTTCATGACGATTTGACTGCTGGCCACCTAGGCTTTCAGAAAACCTACGACCGCATTCGAAGCCGCTTTTATTGGCCTGGGATTTCTACCAGCGTAGCAAAGTACGTGGGTTCCTGCTCTCCATGCCAACTTCGCAAACTTCCGACATCTCCCCCGGCTGGTCAGTTACAGCCAATGACGTGCCCTACAACACCTTTCGAGGTCGTCGGTATCGATCTTTATGGGCCCCTTCCTGTTACTGGCGCTGGAAATAGATGGGTAGTCACCGCCGTAGACCATATGACACGCTACGCCGAGACAACTTCAGTAGCTACTGGTTCAGCATCGGAAGTTGCTGACTTCGTCCTTCAGGCCATAATACTACGTCATGGTGCTCCTCGTGTACTTCTGAGTGACCGTGGAAAGGTGTTCTTATCACAGCTTTTAGGTGAAGTTCTTCGCGTTTCTGGTACCACACACAAGATGGCGTCTAGCTACCATCCTCAAACAAACGGTCTGACCGAGAGATTTCATCGAACCCTTGCCGACATGATCGCCGTATACATTCAACCGGATCACAGAAACTGGGATAAACTTCTACCGTTCCCCACTTTCGCCTACAACACCGCTGTTCAGCGCACAACCGGCTACTCACCGTTTTATCTCGTTTACGGACGTTCACCTACTTTCTTTATCGATGTTTCCTTCCTCACCAGCAATGGCCCTACATCACCATCTTCTTGCGAAGAATATATTTCTCGCCTTGCCCAGTGCCGCCAGCGCGCTCGTATGAACACGGAAGCTACGCAACAAGCAAGGAAGGCCGTCTACGACACCTCTCATCGTGTGGTATCATTCCGACCGGGTGACGAGGTGCTGCTATTGACACCAATTCGCACACCTGGTCTCTGCGACAAGTTCCAGCCTCGATTCATCGGCCCATATGTTGTTTTAGAGCAGACTTCACCTGTCAACTATCGTGTGACGCCTCTTGTCGTGCCAACTGACCGCCGTTACCGCAGCGACGAAATTGTACACGTTTCCCGCATGAAGCTTTTCACACGACGTTCCTCGTCACCTTGACTACCCGCCCGCAGCGGCCAGGCTGGCCGCTTCCACGGGGGGAATCAGTGTAGGCATCTATTATGCGCTTCATCCTCATCTGAACAGCAGTCAATAATCATCATATGTTCTGGCTGACAATCACCATCTTCTTGACACGAGCGCTTCTTTGTCGGGTCCGTTGCGCTTGTTCGTTCTCGAGTTCACGACGAATAAACCTCGTTACAACCGAGTCGTCATAATATATATATATATATATATATATATATATATATATATATATATATATATATATATATATATATATATATATTTAAGGGAAAGAAGTGTATACTTAAGGGGGCTCGTTTTTCCGTGTTTTTGACACAATAATAATGAGATCTAACAGACAGTAATGCCAAGGAATGTACAGGGGAAGTTATTAGAACCAATGGAATGTAAATAAGAAGAAAGAAAAGTGGATGAAAAAATAACCAGCCGTGAGCAGGTATATATATATATTGGGTAGTTACATACAGGCAGATAGATAGATGGATAGATAGATAGATAGATAGACAGACAGATAGATAGATAGATAGATAGATAGATAGATAGATAGATAGATAGATAGATAGATAGATAGATAGATAGATAGATAGATAGATAGATAGATAGATAGATAGATAGATAGATAGATAGATAGATAGATAGATAGACAGACAGATAGATAGATAGATAGATAGATAGATAGATAGATAGATAGATAGATAGATAGATAGATAGATAGATAGATAGATAGATAGATAGATAGATAGATAGATAGATAGATAGATAGATAGATAGATAGATAGATAGATAGATAGCGTTATGCTGAAGCACCTATATACGCCACAGGGCTTGCTGGCATTGTCCTTGATATCAATGATTGAAATGACGCAGTTAACCACGGTGTCCAGGTCATTTGGGCTGACACCACGGAGACCTGCGACCAGTTGCAAGAACTCGTAGGTGTTCAGCTTCTCCAAGAGGCTTCCGGTTTGTTGGCAATAGCTGATCTGTGATTGCCACTGGTGAGCAAAAAAAGAAAAGAAAATTGGAGCTAAGCTAGGACAACGCTGACTTCAAAGACGCTAACATCGAATTGTTCAAATCCCTAGGCGCAATGCCACCAACTGAGAACTTGAAGGTAATTTAATGTGTGTCATTCACAATTTGTTTGTTATATGTTGCAATAAGTTTGCTCCCCGCCCCCATTATATAGTGTTTAGGCTTCTACTTAGACATCTTTAATGATCCCCTCCTTTCTGTGAATTCGCACGGGAGTGCAAAAGCCGATGCTATAGCTTCCTTGTGGAATTTTCGGAGAACCACGCACGTTAGCAGCAGACCAGAGATGACTATAGCGGCACCCAAAGAGCCTTCGTTGACAATGTGCATACCCACTGTATAACTTCAAAGGGCCACGACGCTTGATTTTAGATCACAATTTGCGTTGTTTTTAGTGGTTCACCCTTCAACGACCGCAATAAAGCTGACAATGTTTTTAGCGTTTTTGGTCATGCGCTTATCTAACAACTGAAGAGATTTTTATATACACGTCAGTGAACTAAAAGTCGAGCAAAAATGACACGCTGGTGAGGCATCGCGTAAAAGCTGCTTGCCTTACGAGCGTCTGTATTCCGGCGCACGCTTATGTTCCGTGCTCAGCTGCCCAGCAGCTGCTTCAGCGATGCAGCAGCTACGCACTGACCACCTGTACAAGTATTGCAGAGAGCTGCTGTATGGTGGTGCAGGGCCACATTCGGTTTATTGTGTGCGTGCAGTGGAGAAAATAGAGGACCTACTCTTATATATATGCCTCAGTTGACTCGAATAGCTCTCTTCTTTTTCTTCAAACTCGATGTATTCGGCCAAATATCCTAGTTTTTTTTTCCTTTTAAGGATAGGCTAATGTGTAGGCACTTAAATCTAGAGACTTCTTTGTGGACGAGGCCCCTGTATAGGAGCCGAAACCTCTGTTATATTTTTATAGCGTTTTCGCTCGCATCTTCCTTTCACCTTTTCACTGCGATTATTCCCGACCGAGTGGGCTTTCGTCAAGCGCTGGATTTCATTATACATTGACGGGCGTGGGGTCAAACTATCGTGACGGAAATTCCCCGCTAAACTACCTTCACCAACAACCCTTCCGCCTGCAAAGGTAATCTCCAGTTCAACCTATCCTGCAAGTTCCTTGGTTTTATACCCCGCTCTCTTTACTTGAACCGACCCGTCCTGTCGAGTTTTGGCCTAAGCGTTCTTGCCCGTACAGAACGCTCGCCTCTCCAGGCCAAGATACTAGAGTATCTAGAAAGATACTAGAAAGATACTAGAAATCACCTGCCTTGTTAACGAGGACCAAACAGCAAGGTACAAAAAGGGCTGGCAAATGTTTCTCGCGGAGTTGTTTCATTTTGTCCCTCAAGGCTCGATAAGCATCTGTACTATGGTCTCGTCTTCAGCAATGACTCAGCTCTGGCTATTTATGAACTGTCTAAGATACACACGCCTGATTTACCTATGGGAAGAATTGTGGATTACGTACGCTCCCCACTTCTTAGCTTGTCAAAGTACCTACACCACATCATCTCGGCGTTCGTGGGACTTGGCCGAACACACTTATGCAACTCTAAAAAAGTACATTTCATTGTGAACAAGCGCCCCGCACTGGTGGTCTAGTGGTTAAAGCACTCGACTGGTAACCCGAAGGTCGCAGAATCAGATTCCGGCCGCGGTGGCTGCATTTTAGATGGAGACAAAAATGTTTGAGGCCCGACAACTCAGATTTAGGTGCACGTTAAAGGACCCCAGGTGGTCGAAATTTCCAGAGCCTTCCTACACTACGGCATTTCTAATACCCATATCAAGGTTTTGGGATGTTACACCCCAGATTTCATAATATTAATAGTCGTTGTTGTTGACAAGAATCTGATAGGGGAGCCAAAACATATGTTATAGTTGTTAAAGTGTTTTTTCGTCACCGTCTTCCTTCCATAATTTGACCGTGATTACTCGCGTCTCCCTCCTAGAGATCTGCAACTAATGTGGCTTTGCAATGACTTCGAAATAGGAAGTGTTGTAAGCTCTCTTTACCTCACCTTCTCTTGCACTACCTCCTGGATCGGCCCACCTTTCGTCAAACAATATCTCCTGATGGCATCACCATGTGACGTCACGTCACGTGATGTCACCCGCCATGAAGACGTCATATACGGCACCGCTATCTCGTGATAATTATTATTTGCATCTCTCGAGTGGACGCCGCCGACGCGGAACACCGGTCACCGGTTTGATGAGGCACACGAGGCTTAAAGGAAGGATGCTCACCTTTCGAGCGTTCTCCTGCATTGACGCTTTCTCGGTGTAAGCCTCGCCGTATGTGGCTTCAGTCAACCCAGCGAGCAAGTTTAACGTCGTGGTCTTGCCCGAACCGTGTACACCCAGCAGTCCGAAGCACTCCGAGGGTCTGAGCGCTAGGTTGAAGTCCCTGACGGCGCTGTTCTCGTCGAAGCTCTTGCACAGGTCGCGAGCTACAAGCGTGTGCGCTGTGAAGTCCTTCTTCTCGCACAGGGATGTCGCCAGTTGCTTCTCTTCTTCGACCTCGGGATAGCGTGTCGGCGTCGTCTTCGCGTCCTCCGCGGTAGATGGTGGCCCTGCATTCAGACTTCTTCACAAGGAGATATGATCTATCTATCTATCTATCTATCTATCTATCTATCTATCTATCTATCTATCTATCTATCTATCTATCTATCTATCTATCTATCTATCTATCTATCTATCTATCTATCTATCTATCTATCTATCTATCTATCTATCTATCTATCTATCTAGCTGCCTGCCTGCCTGCCTGCCTGCCTGCCTGCCTGCCCTTATCTATCTAGCTGCCTGCCTGCCCTGCTTGCCTGCCCTGCTTTCCTGCCTGCCTGCCTGTCTGTCTGTCTGCCTGCTTGCCTCGATATTGACTTATATTGTCACGACGTCAAAACAGAGGTCTTGCCGCAGAGATTGAGACACCTGAAGCAGGTCGCGCAAGCGAGCTCCTCTTTATCGTCCATTTCATACTCCTTCATGGCACATGCACAACTGGCATCGTCTTTCTTGAGCAAGCACGTGACAATATGTATCTGCCCGCCTGCCTATTATTGTGATATGGACTCTCTCAGAAGCTTCGTGCAGCGGTCATGCTTCATATAGTGTCCAAACTAAAAGTTTTGCGCAGAAAAGCGTAGTTTTCACGCCCTACATGGCAGAAGCACGATGCCGCTGGCGAAGAACGCGGTTAAATGAGTCCTGCAACACTTGCTAAAGCAGCCTTTTAATGGATTCATTTACGGAACCTATTGCCTTATGAATTTACCATCGCCAATATTTTTTAGACTTAATTGAACGAGCGAAGTCACGAAGATTTGTGTCATGTAGCAATTTAGGTTAGGTTAGGTTCTCTCTCTCTCTTCCCTCGTCCCGCTGTAAACACTGGAAACTAATCAGGAAGAGACGGCACTTGGAAGAAACACGTCACCTGCACCTCGTGGCCTTGAACACCTTTTCTCTTTTTTTTTCTTTGAATACGCGTGTTTTCAGCGCGATCGTGTGCGCACGCGTGGTCAAGTCGTGACCTCCCGCTGCAATTCCCGTAACGAACGAGCGCGCCATACTCAAATCAGCCAATGGCTTATATAGCGGCTTTTGCGCAATAATTTTGGGTATCCTACGTCATTTCCCGAAATAGCGGAAAGTGATTTTCAGCTGAGTTTGAGAATTTCTCGCAAAGGTGCAGGCCATTATCCGTGCAATATTATTCGTCTCGCGTGTTCTAGGGAGCCTCTACTACCGTTCGACAGCGTTTTCTGACCATGCTCAAAAAGCGCTGCAGGGCCCCTTTAAAGCACATATATGATGCGAGCCGGCAATCTGCGTAGCACGAAAGGCGCACCCAATAACATCGCTCTGCGTGCGACGCCTGACGTCGACGATTCCTCAAGCGTAGGAGAAATGAACGGCCCGGGTGAATGAGCGTGAAGATGCACCACTACGAGAGGGGGAAGGGAGAGCTGCGAGAAAAGATGACTGCATCGTTCAAGCAGCTGTCACGAACTTTGATCAATGCTGTGTGCACCCTATCTCGGCAGACAGCGGTAGACAGCTCGTACACCCTAATTCGTGCTGTGCTCCCACTGCCTTTTCGGCGCCCGTAGAAAACTAATAGCAAGAAAAACGCTTCGCTGCCTGAAGCAGCAACATTACCCTACACCAGCGTGGTGTAGAAGGGCTAGCCTTGCTTGTATAACAATCTAACTGGCTGCTATCACGCACATCTTCATTGCGACGATATTAATGTTCTGTAGTGTAAAATGCAAGGTCATTTCTCTAGTTCTTTTTTTAAACTCGACACTGTAAATTTATTACAGTGCGCCACACAGTACCGTGTGGCGAGCATTTTGTGGCGCAGTTTTCTAAACGGCAATAACTGAGGATGAGAGTTGAGCTTTTGTATACCCTATCCGCTTTTGTCCGAAGATCGCCTCTCGCCAGCTGTAGTAGCCCGACGTGCAGTAGCTCGCGAATTCCGAGATAGACAACGCCATTCAGCACCAGAAACAGCAACTCCAGCAGAACGCCGCTGTGGGTAAAGCTGACTATCGTCGCTCCCTCGCAGGGCGAAGAGTACCAGTGAGGAGTTTTGGAGTGATCTTCTTCCTCTTTGGCTGCGGCTAGGGCTGCACAATTCACCATAATGCAAAACTAATAAGGAAAAACGCATAAATTTATGGATAAATGCTATGAGCATCGTCTTTGTAATAGGGCGTTCACGTATGTGCCACCAGACTTGACAAATGAAAAATAGTTTTTTTTTTCTTTCTTTTAATCTGGCCCAATGCCTTGATTGTTTCCTTTGATTAAATCTGAATTACTATAGAAAAATAAAACGCAAATTTACAGCAGTCACGATCGCTGCTATTTATGACATAACTCCCATTTTTCTCACTAGTTATTGTTGTTTCTGTTTTATTGTGATAGCCATTACGTAGACACTTCTAGCTCCGTTGCCACAGATAGCTGAAATGCCCGGTGGTCGAAATTTCCGGAGCTCTCTTTTACGCCGTCTCTCAATCATATGGTGGTTTTGGAACGTTCATTGAACCCCACATCTTAAACAATCAATGAATCCATCGATTCCTCGCCCCCCCCCCCCCCCCCACACTACTTTCCAGAAAGCTTTTCGCATCTTGAGTGGTTTTTAACTACCGTCCGATTCGAAGGCACCGCAGGTTTGCTGTGCCACAGTTTTCTATAATTACAATAGAGGGTCCTCTACGCGGTAGTGAGTGAAGAAGCTTCAACTCACGGCACTTCAGCGAGCATGGAAATGATGGCATGATGGGCAGTACACGGATTTGTCTAATGCTCGTACTTCCGGCTCCATTTGCCTTCGCGTGGCTTGGCGCTACTTTGCCACGAGACGATAATCAGCTAAAGTTCAGCCGCTGGAGTTCCCCGCTTTGACCTTATTGGGGTCACCGATTCAAATCGGCGTACAATGCTTACAATGATCCGTTCTTTCATTCAAATTAAAACGAAAAGAAAACAATAAACAAAGCCACAAGGTAAGGCAAACTGGTGTCCATCATTTCCATTGTGGCTAAATAATCGGAGCGCCAGAGTGCCCTCTAGTTAATTTTAAGAAACTATTCTCGGTGCCTCATCTCGTTTTGCACGGCCTGCGTGAGTGGCTCACGTTTCACCAAGTGACGATGTGATGTGATGACGCTACAGCGTGACGTCACTATATGTGACGTCAGAGTGACATGTTTACCTCACAGATTTTGGTGTTCTATGGCGTCATTGGGCGACGATTTTTTGCGTCGCCCGTAGTGACACCGAAGCCACAGGATGGACGATCTGACGACGACGTTCAGTTATCGCGTCTGCTGAGCGTAGCTCGGCGAACTCGTTCGTTTGTCGCCTCACTCTGATTCACTTAGACTCGGATCGAGCCGTTAGTCTGAGTGACTCCGCGTGAGCAATACTATGGTGAGTTTGAGTCCGAGTGAGTTCTGTGGAATGAATTTTTCGTGAGTCTGAGCCTTAGTGAGACCAAAGTGCACGATATATTCCATGAGCGAGTCCTAGTGAGCACGGCAGTTTTTATCCGACCTCCGAAGTCACTTAGGAGGCGAATTGAACCGAACGCATATTATTCGCACTAGCCTGCAGGTATTCGGGCTATTTTTTTTATTTCTCCCCATACTAATTAATTAATAATTCTTGATTATATCATTTTATATATGGGCTAGAAACCCAAAATATGAAAACTGAGATGTAGAGCACTTTCCGAAACCACTGATTAAATTGATTCCTGTACGATACGTCTCGCGCTGTTATTGTTTCCACGTTGCAAAGAAAGCTCGTGAAGTGTGAAAAGCCGGGTGGCGGACCGCGAGTGCACTGCTTTAGTGCTGCTACAGGCTTTTCAGTGTTTATTTTTGGGCTTCCAGCCCATATAAAATAAGGTAATTAAGAATTATCGATTATTTAGTATGATATAAATAAAAGATAGCCTGAGTACCTACAGGCTAGTGCGAGAAATACGCGTTTGGTTCAATTCACCCCTGACGTCTTCCATTTTGAAATTCTTGACTCAAGTTATTTGGGACACCCTGTATATTGCTTAGGCAACTGGGACTTTCGCTTTGAAGAACGCCTGTCCGTCATCTTGTGCGCCATTGTCGAACTGTCGTCAAATGCGCAGGCTTCGTTTCTTCTGGACACTGTTCGTAGCTTATAATTGCAAAGGGCGCTTAGTGTGTCAGGAAGAGCCATATAGCTCACCATATGTCCAGGTTGGAAAGACGACCCGCCAGGTTCTCACGGAGACGGTCGTAACGATGGTGGCGCCTTCCGGGAAACTCGGGAGTGAAGGCACCGTTCTTTGGCGGTTGTACAGCTCCGCCGTGATCTCGGCGCTCCATATTTCGAACAAGCAGGCGAGCAGAGTCCAGGGCGGGAACAGGAGTGTCGCGTACTCCATCACATTTACGTTCACCTCATTGAATGACTCAACACCGAAGAATAACACGATTCCTGCGAGTAGAAGTTATGATGGGGATCGTGTAATGTAGCACACACAAAACTTTTACGTAACACGTGACGAGTAATCATTACTTGTAATAATAGGCGTGAGTACAAAGGGGGGGGGGGGTGATCATCCATCCTAGTCATCTAAGGAGGCTGCCAAGTCTGCGCCGTACCTCTACTCATTCGAACCTGTACCGCCGCTGTTTAACGTGCGAGGTCGTGGCCGTGCAGGTTTTCGAACATAAAGGAAGCTGATGACTACTGTTGTTGCGTGCCAAGAGCTGTTTATGCCTTGTATTCAACGTCAGAAAGCCGGAGATCAACGTCAGGTCACTGTGGAAAGTGCGTCATCATTTTTGTTTTAACGCGAGAATGTTAATGCCGGGGTCCACTACAACTTCAATGACGCATTTTCCTCACGGAAATGACGTCAAAAATACACAGGATCAAAAAACAAAGAAAGATGTTCTTCATTGGTAGTCGAACCTACGACCTCTATGCCTGCGAGAACACATGCCGAGCATTGTGTGCACTGCGCCACGGTCACATACTTTGTAGACTTTACAGATAGGCCTTTTACATCTACCACGGCTCTTTCATGGTGACCTTGCTTAAATAAAGTAATGGTTCATGACCTTGACTTCCACGATTAGTTCAATCAAAGCATTTCTACCCACTCGTATACTATTCGCCACGCTTAGAATAGGATAAAAACAATTTCGTCGGTCGACGCAATAACACATCGCCAGATGGTGAACTTAGCTCTAGCGTCAGCCTTGCTCATGGCATCCATTCTTACAAGAAACAGCTCTGCGAAGCTCGACTGCTTCGTCTGGCTATGACGTCATAACCTGACCGTCACTCCGCGTTCCCAACTTACGCTCGCACCGCGAAAGATCGTGGCCAGCAAAAGGGGCAAGACATGATACGCGTTACGTTTCCCTCTGGTTGGATGGAGCTGTTCAATAACTCATATGCCTTTCGATGGAGGCGTAAATGTTGTAGGCCCGTGTGCTCAGATTTGAGTGCACGTCAAAGAACCCCAGGTAGCCGAAATTTCTGGAGCCCTACACTACAGAGTCCCTCATAATCATATGGTGGTATTGGACCCCGCATATGAATCAAATCAATAACCAATATGCCGTGAGTAGCTGACCTTAACCCAAGTTGAGCGTCCAATCAGTGACGCTCTTCAGTCTGTCACACCCATTTCTCTCATTGAGGTCTCACTGTTAACTGCTACTGGTACCGCAATCATCTGTGACCACGAGGGTGTATGTAATAATTGATCGTGTATGTTTGTTATTGAGATAAAAATGTGCCACAATGCGTCGACATGTATGCATCCATGTCAAACGGTGTTATAGCTGGGGAACACCAACAGACACTGCGCAGGCTCTCTCATGTCAACATACAGTAGACATTGAGCTAGTTCTGTTAGGCCACATTTTACTTTCGTGTTATACCGATTCCTATGTTGCAGGGATCGACCATGTTCTTTGCAGCCACTCAGAAGCGAGGGAGCTTTTACGTCAAACTCGACCAAGTCAGGTGTGGGGCGCGTGGGGGTGCGCTATAGTTAAACTTCACCCCATCTCATAATGTGGAATCATGTGCATGAATATGCTTGTAATATATAGCATTTGGGAACTCTTCAATCACTACTACGAAGTAGTACGGATTCTTCAGATTGAAGACCCTTCAGAGAACGAGCTCTGGTCTGTTATCGCGACGGGCTCCTTACCGCTGAAGTAGATCCACAGGAACTGGCTGAACATTGCTCCCAGTTCCGTGAGCGCCCTCTCTGCTGTCAGGTACGCCATGCCAATCATCGCCAGGCTTGACAGCAAGAACGTGGCGAAGATGAGCGCTGTCGTAAACAGGACGGAAACGGGGCAAAAGTCAGGTCGGCTATTGAAACCTCGGAACAGCTATTCATTAAACATAATATTGTGTTTTTATTTATTTATATAGGAATACTGCTAACCTCTTGAAGTGTTTTAGCAAAGGGGGCATACTTTTTTGTTAAGTTTACAAATTGGCAAAGAAATAAAAAAAGGTTAAATAAGTACAAGCTTTCACAAGAAAATAAATAAGACGATGGTTCGCAGTAAACTGGCGTAAGGGCATACCATGATATCAGCGCATCATTCAAGATAAACATTAGTGGAGAATGAACACTACAGTGATAGTACATCTAATAAAGTACGCGCATTCACTGCTAGAGCTGCGCAGCAAAAATGTTCAAGGATGACATGCAAAACAATGCCATCGAATCAATGTGCTATGAGCTTCCAGGTTGTACGACAGAATCGTTTTTCATTATATGCATGAAAGCAAGTTTCAAAAAGGTGAACACATCTGTCATTACTGCAACATATACGAAACATGCACATAAATACCAGCACCACGTACAAAGCGCATACCACGGATGAGCTATAGGCTAGAATATTGCATACGAACACTTTACAACTGCTTCAAAACCTATAATATTTTATTGTCCCTACATTACGTTTATATCAGATCTAAGTGATTACTTGATGAAGTCATACATTTTTTTTTGCCGAAACTAACTGATATTTGATGATTTGTGCATAATACTGGAACAATGCTCCGATGTTCATCGTGTATATGTCCTTTTTTTACAATCCTTGTGCGCGCGCGCGCGTGTGTGTGTGTGTGTGTGTGTGTGTGTGTGTGTGTGTGTGTGTGTGTGTGTGTGTGTGTGTGTGTGTGTGTGTGTGTGTGTGTGTGTGTGTGTGTGTGTGTGTGTGTGTGTGTGTGTGTGTGTGTGTGTGTGTGTGTGTGTGTGTGTGTGATAATACATCCGAATATGACCATATTGTTATGGAAGACACGGGCTTCAAGCATTTTTGCCTCCATTGAAATTGTGGCCACCACCGCCGTGATTCGATCCCGCGACCTGCGGGCCAGTAACCGAGTTCCTCAGCCACTAGACCACCGTGGCGGGTACCGATTCCAAAGTAGGTAAATAAATTGTAAACGCGCGGTTTTCTGGCTTAGTGCTAGGCATATAATGTTGTTAAGCTGCATTAGTTCAGTGGGTGAGTCATACGGAGAAAAGTTTGAGTAAACTATTGCCATTCAGAACATAAATTATGTGTCTGACGCCTTCGCCATGTCAAAATAATTTAGGCTGAAATGTCGCATTTTGGGATCGCTGACCTTACGCATACTGCATCGTGACACTTTATAATGAGAGCCGACAGTGAGCGCTTTGACACTACATCAGCCAACCACAGCAATGCCAACTCCCACCAGACTCCTTCACACGAAAGGAGGCTGTCCCACTTCGCCGGCTGCAGACCCGAACTTTCCCGAATCTGAGCTTCACGCATAAAAGTGTTCTCGACTAGTTATATACCGATGCCTGTCCAGCATGTGGCGCTATCCCCACAACATTTCACGCCAGCGTAGAGTGCACCGCTGCCCACTTCCCTCTCCTACCACCAATCCTTTGGTGCACCCGTACCCCAGAGCAGTGGGAAGGCACTCTTCGCGATGGCTCCCTCTAGGTCTGTCGGGCGCGCGTTCTGCGGGTCCGGGCTGTCGCAGAGCTTGCCATAGGTGTTCCGGAAGAGATACCCTTCCCTTTTACTTGAATAACAACAAAATGTTTTCATCATCATCGGTATTGTTCTAGCTTTCGGTAGAGTGACAGACACTCCAGTGGGTATCATTTTTTTCCCGCGTTCACGACGCACGCTACGAACTCTCTTCCTCACCCATCTGAAGCGTTGTATGCTATATGTCTGAGCACAGGCGTAGGTTATTTTAGTACTGGAGAGCGCACACCACGGCATTTCTGTTGATTGATTGATTGATTGATTGACATGTGAGGTTTAACGTTCTAAAACCACCATATGATTATGAGAGACGCCGTAGTGGAGGACTCCGGAAATTGTGACCACCTCGTGTTCTTAAACCTGCACCCAAGTATGAGCACATGGGCCTACAGCATGTTCGCCTGCATCGAAAATGCAGATGCCGCAGCCGGGATTTGATCCCGCGACCTACTGGTCAGCAGCAGAGCACCTTGGCCACTAGACCACCGCGGCGGGGCATGGCATTTCCGTCCTTATATGAAGACCACCTTGACAATGCTTTGAAAAAATGTGCAGTGTTATGTGCTGGCTGATGGCTTGTTTGCGTGGCATACAGCATATGCTGCATCGAGGTGTACGCTAACTACTTCAGCTATGTACCACAAGGTTGAGATCATTATCTCTGGCGTTAGTCGTCTGAATAGAAATGACACTTGGAGGCAACGTGGGCGCATATACGTTAGGGGATGCTACAGCTTAAAAAAATGTTTCATACTACGGCGAAAACGTGGCTCGTTTTCTTGTTATACCAATTCCCGTAAGAGACGGATGGACTACGCATGTTTTTTTTTAATTATTATTGTGATAACAATCGCATGGACACTTTCGTCGGGTGTACGACGCCGCCGTCAGGTTACGTGTAAAGTACATGTCGATAACAGCCCCCGCGCATCGTACGTCCTACCCGCAGGTAAAAGTACGCAAAGAGGGGTGACGAACGCCGCTGAAGCAGGAAACGCTCCACCCGTCCAGAAGGGACACGAAAAGACGCCGTGGAAGGAGGGGGGTGGCTGTGTCGCTCGCCATCTCGGCGGGCATCAGCTAATTAACGCCTCACGTTCCCAACTACGTGCTATGCTGTACACGCGAAGAGACTACACGAAAACCGCTTCTCTCCCAAAAGTGACCGTATTGTCAGACACCATAGTCTGGCAGAGTTACGCGAAGGTGGATCCAAAGTACTTGGATGCTAGCCTTACCTAATGGAATAATACAAGTTGCTTCTATCGCAATAACTGCTTCGCCCTTGTGGTGAAACTAGTTTTTATTTAATACTAAGCACACTCACTTTACACGTTAAGACTGTGACCACTCAGACGTCAAGAAAACACGAGCATGAATTCACCGCAAGTCTCCACGGAGTTCCCGGTGCCACTCCTGTAGATCAGGCACCAAGGGATTGTGAAGGCCACGTAGTGGACGAAGTCGAAAGCCGCGTGCGAGACCACGAAGAAGCCGCCGCTCAAGCCGGTCATGAGTTGAATATCGCGGGCGCCGTCCACCCTCTCAGCGGCCGGAAACGCGGCGAAGGCCAAGCAGGCCAACGCGTACGTGGCTGCACATGCTACCGACCATAAGACGAGGATCTCCTCTCAGGCCGTGAAATTGCGCAATAGCATCTCGGACACCCTGGCCACGATGTGGGCCGCACGTTGGCGCGTCACCATGCGCAACAGGGCCGTGTCCAGGAGGTTAAGGAGTACGGGCGTGGCGAGAGGGTTGGTCAGGTCGACCATGAGACTGATCCTGCGATGGTAGTTGGCACGATGGTCTAGTGTTTGAAAAGTTCAGGGAACACGGAAGTTTGCAGGCGTAAAAAATTCTTGAAACAAGGGAATGCGCTCGAGCCAACATTAACCGGTATTAGGGGTGAAGGTCCTTAAGGTCAAGGCTTGTCCGTTAGCGTGCGCCGTAGCCTTGATGACGATGACTTGACGCGTATGAAGATGAAGATGATGACGATCACAGACAACTACTGGCTTGTGCAGTATATGACGTCTGAATATGCTCTACGACGCATTTCGTATGACTGGAAGCAACCAACAACTACCAGGGGAACGTGCACAAACCTCGTCTTTGTCAGCTTCAGGCTAGATCTGGTGTACCACAAAACAGTAACAATGAAGGCAAAGCGAAATTCACAACTTAGCACAACATACTATTTAGAACAATAAACCATGCACATAACTGTATACCGCTTTGTCACTCATTTACAACCGTGAATGGTCATTGTGACGGATGATTTGTATCACAGAATGATCTCACTGCTTCACCAACTCATCATCAATCACTTCATGGGTATGCCGTACTTTCCGTCTTCTGTAAGGAAGCCTCAAAAACGGCAATAACACGGGTCGAAACATCAGCTCCACCAAATGCCTATGTTCAAGAATTTTTCATCTCCCGTATGTTTTTCTGGGATGACTAGGAAGGCAAAAGGTGTATTATTTTTCTCCGCCGCTTTCACTAACAGCCCTCTGCTTCCCCGAAATACTTTTTGCGTCAAAAGTGGCTTTCCATTGCCTCTAGCAGCTAAGACATCGGAGTCCTTCTGCAACTAACGGGGTGTTTCAGAGCCTCCAAGATCGGCGCACATTTTACCAAGCAACGACGTCATGTGACGACGTCATGTTTTGTGACGCCATGGTGGCGTCATAATGATGGCACGAAAACTTGACGATCATCATGTCGGGATGACTGCGTATGGTTACATCATCACATGAAGATTTTTCGCATCACTGGTGCTCACGCCACCTACGCTCTGTTTTCACGTTTGGTCTTATACTACCATTTTCACTCTAATACAACGCGAAGATCCAGTAGCCGACGAAGATAACGATACATTAGATGGTGTGACCATTGCTGGATACCTGTCAATTGCCTTTCTTCCTCTCTACACATACAATGAAATAGCCTGCGTAACGAAGAATCCATATGGTTATTCGAGAGGCTGGCGATAATAATGAGGTTATAAACTGTACACACAGGCGACGACAGTCACGGAAACGCAGCATTTGGTCGGCTCGCCTTCCAAGCAAGTCCATATAGTGTAGGACCACAAGCTTTATCAGCCCGAACCCCAGACAACGAGGTTATATGACGGCTGAGTTTCGGTATAGACTTGTAACACACTTCCGGAATAAAATACGGCGAAATAGGCACTTTGTGCTTTACGCTACAAAAATTAAGGATTAATTTTGCAGTACCACAGTTGCTCCACGGTTCGTTTAGCTTTCATCGTTGTTAACGCGCTGTAACTGAGAGTACCTAATCGAAATATGCGCTTCACGAATTCCTGTTCCCACGTGACTTAGACTTACGTCAGGCCGTGTTGACGCGTATCTGGGTGACCGCTCTCTCAATATCTATACCGAAAGTATTTTTTAAAGAGTGGCATAGAAGATACATTAGAAACGTTTCGGTGGTTCTGTTTATATTTAGAGGAAGAACATACTCCTTTAAGCGATCTACGTGACGTCATGGCGCAGTGCAGTGCACTGTCCTATAGCTGCGAAACTGTTAAAAGCCGACATAAATCTCTAGGGATCTGTCTTCCGCATATTCTAGCCCATCGGCGAGAGTGAAGCCGGGCAAGAGAAAGAGCATGAATAAAGCTAAGCTTGGAAGCCCAGTGTCTGGCCTTGAGGCTCTATAGCACCATGTTGAGCCTAAGAAGGCTAGAGAGATGGAGAGCAAGGGCGAGGTTACGATGGAAAGGGAGAAGGTAGCGGAGAGAGAAAGGCAGAGAAGTAGTCGACCAATGGCAGCGTGTGCTCGAGCTCAGGCGGTGCTGGCAGAAGACCAGAAGGGATACGCCCAAACTTTGACAAAAGCGGAGGAAAGTCACGCTGATGCGACCAGTTCCGCTGTTTAATTAGCCATCGCGACGTTTAGTCAGTTGAACCTGCGTTTAGTATTTAACGCGATAGCGTTAAAGAGTTTGTTTCGCAGAAATGCTGGCGTGGGTGTTGGCGTCGTAGGTTGCGAGCGACAAATCACGATTTTCTTCGTGGCAGGAAAATCGAGAAAGGTGCAAGTAAGAATGATAAAATTTTCTGGGTCTGAGTGAGGATAGAATCAAAACTGTTGACGTGGAAAGCAGATGTTCCACCACACAGCCGCACGTTTGATTGGAAATACAGGGAAAAGAACTTCGATGCTTTACAAGCAAACACGTCCTGTATACAGTATTTACAATGCTACATGTAATATCTCAGTAATATTGCGTGGTACAAGCGAACACTGCCAAACGAGCGTCTGAACATGTTATTATCAGAACTACTTAGTGGTTTAAAGCCAGCCACCTATTGCAAAAAAGCACACGCGTTACTGCGCGTATTCTCTAAGGCCACGTAATGGGTGCATAGCAAGTTCAAAAATATTAAACTTGCATAATTGCTTGTGGTTTAAAGCAATGCTACTCATTACGCAGAATGTTGCCATAGGCGAAAGATTCACTGACACAAGCCATTTTAAACTTTATCGATTGTGTTGTAGTAATCCAGAATTGAAGCTTCTCGAATAAGATCACACAATAAAAAGTATGCACTTGAAGTAGGCAATAGGGACCGAATATCATTATAACGTTCAAATTTTAGAGGCGAAACTTCAGGATTCCGCGGTATTTTTTGGCAAAGTCATCTCATCGATCTGACTCCAGGACAACGGCCATCGGGTTAAGTGCGAATGTAGGTCGCCAAATCGATGCCGACGCGCAGCTCGTTGACATCCGAGACAAGAAGGACGCTACCGCCCTCGGCCTCCGCCAGAATCGTCAGCGTCCGACTCAAGTTACCCGCCGCACCACTCTGGAGCACAAGCGAGTAGCCGGGGAAGTTGTATCCCAGGCGAATCTCCGACGTTCCGAACAGATGGTAGAGCTCCTGTTCGTATTGCATAACCTTGGCCGCCGGGGCTGGTACGGCCTGCATGCAAAACCCCGCACAAGGTTGGCCTTCAGGACACACACAAGGCACGGTAGTGACTATGCACTCCGGGAGTTGGTATAGTCGCCAAGCGCCGGAATTGCGAAGATATTTTAAATTCGGAGCATTTCTTAGCCGCGCTGTGTCACGCGTCGTGCGTCGGCGTTGTCCACACACCCACTGCGCATGCTCGCGCCTCTCGTATCGTGCCGCATGCTCGTGTCTCGCGCCAACTGTTTGCTCCCTCCCTCTCTCGTCTCGCAAAGCCGACGCAGGCAGCGTCTGGTAGTAAAAAACCGACTGCTCGAGCTGCACAACCGTTCACCGGCCACCCCGTATATGCAGTCACTGGATCGAAGATCGGCGTCTCAACACTCGTTGAAGGTAACGCTTCTCCTTGATTCAATAAATAATAATACTGTGCTGTGTGTGTAATAATAATAAAATACTTAGGTGTTACTATATCCAGCAGTTTAAAGTGGGACAAGCATATTGACAACATTACAGGACTGGCGAAGCGAAAGCTGGGTTTTCTGAGAAGGAAACTCCGTAATGCAACGCCCTCTGTTAAATTGTTGGCGTATAGGACTATTGTTGGACCAACGCTGGAGTACGCAGCTAGCATCTGGGATCCGCATACTAAAACTGAAATTAACAAACTTGAACGAGTACAAAGATTGGCCGCGAGGTTTATTTATTCAAATTACATGAGAACACAGTCTGTATCACTTTTGCTTGCTAGGGCTGACCTTCAATCGTTAGCTACACGTAGAAAAATAGCTCGCTTAAAATTTATTTATGACCTGTATCATAAGAACTACAAGCTGGGTCCCAGTGTATACCTGCGCCCCCCAGGACGAGTGTCGGCTCGTACCAATCACTCATTTTCTGTCCAAGCTTATGTACCGCGGGTGGATGTATTTAAGTTTTCGTTTCTGGTGCGATCTATTGTTGACTGGAATGCGCTTCCTCCCGAGGTACTTACAGGATGTAGATCCTCACAGGATTTTCAACGACGGCTGGACTTGTTTTTTGCCTAACATTGTTTGTGTACTGTTCACCTGTTCACCTCCCACCCCTGCTACAGCCCGCAAGGGCTAGCAGTATTGTAAATAAATAAAAATAAAAAATAAATAATAATAATAATAATAATAATAATAATAATAATAATAATAATAATAATAATTGGCAGACCCCTCATACAGTGGGAATCTATGATATGCGAAGCACGAATGAGAAAGTTTGACATGTCACTTTAAAATCACCACCACGTTATGAGGTGGAAATAAAGAATGCCCTACATGACTTCCGCGTCATGATTATCATGCTTGAATGTGTCGTTTACCTTCGTCATCTATTCACGTTACGCGATGCCAAATTTAGTATATGCGGAGCTAGCAAAACGGCCGCGAGCACGCTATGAGCTTGGTGTGTTTTCATGTTCCTACATGACACGCGTGTCAGGATTATCATCTTCGCACCACTTATATTCTATTGTAATCCATTGACGTCAGGTAACACTGAATTGTAGTATATGTGGAGCTAGCAAAACGGCCGCGAGCGCATCATGAAGGGTCCAATATACTCCAAAAGGAGCGCTGACGCGCGTGAACACTGGGCACAGCCACGCTACGTTAGCAAAACGCGAGCACTACGTAGTCTGACGCCAGGCGCGACCGGCGCTACCAGCGACCGTCGGCACGGACCGACGGCAATGGGCTCTAAATGCGACATGCTGCATTTCGCGCCGATGCGTTACCCATACAACACTGCGTCTCCCTCTTTTCGTGACGGAGGGACATCGGACGCGCTGAAACGTGCATGCGTCAAAGCAACGCAGGGTTGCATGCGCCTGCGAGTATGGCAGGACCGGCACCTGGCGTGGCAACGCTGGCGTGACGCGACGAAATGAACGCCGGCGAGTACGTGCACCACGCCATGACGAAATGTATTGGCGACTTGCCTATGGCATGTAGTCATGCTCTCACATGAAAGTTACCCTGTTCAAGAAAAGCTTTTCGGCTATCCGGGTGTACAGTGACAACTAATTAACGCAGAGATGAATGGATGTACAGCGTCAATTTTTATAAAAGGGAACACGGGAGCGTGTGGCCTGCGCGCTCCGGCGGCTGCTGGCAGCGCGCTCAAGCGGAAGCGAGAGCAACTACAGTCTCTTTTCGCGTCATCTCGCGGGGATCAAAAGAACCATTCGTTGCTCATATGGAACCAGCGGCAAGATCGGACCCTCTCCCCCTTCAAGGTGATTACGCGAGAGGCGGTAATCGCCTTGTAATCGCCTTGAAGGGGGGGGGGGGGGTTGCAATATTGCCGTTTTATATTAGCAACGAATGGTTGTTTTGCTCGCCGCGAGATGACGCCAAAGGAGACTGTGGTTGCTCTCGCTCCCGCTCGAATGCGCTGCCAGCAGCCACCGGAGCGCGCATGCCACGCGTCGCCGTGTTCCCTTTCATTAAAATTGACACTGTACGTGGGATAAGTGCGGGAGTATGGGACACCAGTATACCATCAATGCGGTTGACCACCGAAGTAACGCGACTCTAGGGGATGCCATGAGCAGAACGAGAGCTTAGGTGGTCCTTGGAGCCAAGAAAAATTATAGACCATCTCATCTCCCCGAAGGTAACTTTGATGGGATACGAAGCAGCAGCGGTGCGCGTGGCGTTGACCCGGTGAAAACGGATGTTGACGCGGGTGCTGGAAGAACGGTTTAAAGCGAAACTCGGTGTAGCGTTTACACGAGTAAACGTTTGTTTGAAACACAAAGACACAGGAGGTGGGTTGAGTTTTGTGCAAGGAGGTTTAAAAAATTGCACCTGTTTTAAACATTCTTGGTTTTGTGCAAGTTTCATCGCAGATAAACTAGCCGTAAGAGTAGACAGATTTAGTTGCGCGTCCGCAGGCTGCTGCCATTTGCAATGGCAGGCTGTGCAATAAATCCATGAAATCGACGTGCAGTCGGGTGTTGCGGGCGATGGAGAGGGTGAAGCAAGAGAGAAGTGTGTTGCGAGGAGGTGAAGGGGCCGTTAGCTTCTGCGGGTGAGGGAGAGAATGACGTCAATGCGCAGCTGCGACTTGACTTACTTGGCACCGCTCCAACACCTGCGGCTAGAGGGTTCGTATGGACGTACGGAACAGCGTTACATAGTCTAGTCAAAGAGCTGCTTCACATCTAAAAAGCAAGAATTAGGACCCGGGGTTGGAAGCGCCCTGTTTCACCTGTCTTTCTCATACAATCACATGCATGCACGCGCGGGCTCTGTAGGTGAATGTGTGTGTGTGAACCATAAATAGTATAACATTTGAATATCCGAAAGTTTCTTTTTTTTAATTATGCTTATGCATTTCCAGCTTCTCTGCAAAATATCTATAAAGATCTTTACATCGTGCAGGAAGAAACCGCCATGCGTACACTTGACACGCGTAAAGGGAAGCAAGTATTAATCCATCACCTTGAGCAGAAGCCCCAGCAGCACCAGCGGTAGCACGTACGACAGGAGGAAGATGCCCGGGCTCCGCCACATGTGCGCCAGCCGCTTCATGAACAGTGTCTCGAAGCACTGGGCTGATGTCCGATAGTGTTTCGACACCGGCTTGCACAAAATGGCGACATCATCACCTGCACATAGGTAGGTGTGACATTTAAATAAAGCTTGATCCAAGTTTCGTAAGACTCAAGTTACCGCACGAGAAATGCGCATGAACATGCTTAAAGATACACGCGCACAGGCTATTCAGCAATGAGCCAAATCTAAGAAGATTAAGTTAATCAATCAGTCGCAAGGCTTTCAGATTGGAAAGAACACTTGTAATATAACCGCACTGTTACGTGCCTCACTGCTGCGTTTTCCCGGCTGTTACGCCGTTTACCAAGGGTCCCGGCATAGCTCGCGCAGAAACTAATGTAATTGGAACCCCGCTGTTACGGCGCCACTGCGAGACCATTCCCGTATAATGCGTCGTGAAGTGCACTCCGGGCCTGTCAAGTGACCACGGAAAAAATCAGACGTGTTGACTTTTGACGCATCTTGACCTGCAGCTTGGCAGCACGATCAGCCGCATGAGTGGCGCAAACGACACGCCTAACGTACTATACGTTGCTGTTGCAGCAAACAAAATTATAGCCTCCTAGATTCGTGTTGCGATGATGGTATCTCTAACATGACTTCCTCAAAAACAGTCTTTAGCGTTCAGAAAAGCAATGCCTTCGAGGGAGGCGTTCGTCGGCATGGGCTTATCCCCATCATTATTTTACGGAGGAGTTCACGCTCTTCGTGGTTGGACTCTAGAATTCCACCTAACATCTATAGCGTCTACTAACACGCTTCAAAACACGCAAAGACTACAAGGCCCCTTTCACAAAGATAAGCCCACCAGTCTGTCTGAGTAACCTGTCTGTTCATTCAGCCTCTTAAGTCATCCCCGACCCCTTATAGAAAGCGAGAAAGAAGAGTTGCGCCTGAATTTGTAATGGTATAGCACTAGGGACCTCGCTTTGCGGTAATTCTGGTGTCGGCATACTGGTAGTAGTGAGCGAAAAAATGAGAAAGATAATAATAAAAAATAGTTGGTTCTGATGAAAGCGGTGATTAGAACCTGCGACACTTCGCTCCAATTGCGATCAGTTTACCCGCTCGGTCATCCCATATCAATAACCTAGTGTTAACGGCGAGCTATTTATATTATGAGGAAGAGCTTTATTCGAGGCGAGCTCGAGCTGGCACACACTGATGATGATATCTACAGATGAGGAAATTATACAAATGATGATGACGCGTCCAATTGATAAAGAAGAGTCGGTGACTGCGCTCACACTAATTCCCCGTCACGCTGGAAGCGGCCGCCTGGCCGCGCAAGCGACAATATTAGGAATTGCGTCGGGTGTACAGTTTCAGCCGAGAAACGTGCACAATTTCTGCCCCACGGCAACGGTGGTCGGAGGGAGCGTTAAGTGGTGAGATACGGTAATTAACGGGGGACGTTTGTTCAATCACCGTATAAGGCCCTATAAAACGACTGAGGAATTTTTCACATAAGCCGGGCACACGCACGGGAGTCCACAGAAGAACTTCGTCTTCCGGGGAAAAGGTGACAGCCCGGTGAGTTGAGTCGAGAGACTTGCGAGCTCCCTGAGAGATGCCGGTGTTAATTCGGGCCAGATGACGGCAGTGCTCGAGGCGAGACAAAAATTGTGTGGATAAAGGGCTTGCTGAGGTAGCAGGAGCCGAAAGGAAGGAGACGTCCGGAGTTACACTTGGAGAGCGGCCATGGACCAGAAAATAGGGAGAAAAGCCGGTGGTGCGTTGCGTAGCTTTATTGTAGGCGAACGTTACGAATGGCAAAATGGCGTCCCAGTTCATGTGGTCAGGGTTAACGTACATGGCAATCATGTCCGAGAGGGTACGATGAAAGCGTTCCGTCAAGCCATTTGTTTGAGGATGATAAGTAGAAGTTGTTTTGTGGATGGTGTTGGCGGCGCGTAGAACCTCAGCAACAATAGAGGAAAGAAAGACCTTGCCGCGGTCACTGAGCAGAACACGCGGAGCTCCATGGCGTAAAAATATGTTACGCAGAAAAAAATCAGCTACTTCAGTGGCTGTACCAGCGTGCAGTGAGGCGATTTCCGCGTAACGAGTGAGGTGGTCAACAGCCGTTACAATCCAACGATTTCCATTGGATGTCACGGGAAGGGGGCCGTACAAGTCTATCCCGACGACTTCGAATGGCAAAGCGGGACAAGGAAGAGGTTGGAGAAAGCCAGAAGGAGCAGTAGTGGGCCGTTTCCGCCGTTGACATAAGGCACACGAAGAAACATATTTGGCACTCGCGGATGAGAGGCCAGGCCAGGTGAACCGACTGCGTATTTTGTCGTACGTTTTGTGATAGCCGAGATGCCCAGCAGCAGGATCATCGTGGAATGTCTCAAGAACCTGACGTTGTAGGCAACGTGGTATAACGGGGACCCATTTGTTTCCTTCAACGTGGTAAATATAGCGATGTAAAACACCACCGTGAAGCTTGAATTGTTTCAGTTGTCGGCGAAGTCGGGCGTTTGGAGGAGTGGATGTACCTTCTAAGCGTGCTATTATGGAGCGGCAGTAAGGGT
Organism: Rhipicephalus microplus; assembly: GCF_043290135.1. NCBI lineage: Eukaryota > Metazoa > Arthropoda > Arachnida > Ixodida > Ixodidae > Rhipicephalus > Rhipicephalus microplus. The sequence continues at coordinate 33,012,982 of NC_134706.1, read as the reverse complement.
CAACGCGTTGATGCGACACAAGGGTAGAAGGGCGGCCGGATCTTAGCCAACTGAGACCTGCGATGGGTAATGCTGCGGTGGAAATTGGTGACGGTGGGCTATTACGGTTGGGTAGAGGGCTGCGAGAGAGAGCATCAGCATCTTGGTGCTTCTTACCAGACCTGTAGACGACATCAAAGTTGTGCTCTTGTATACGAAGCACCCAGCGGCCAAGACGACCTGATAAGTTCTTTAGCGACGAAAGCCAGCACAATGCGTTGTGGTCGGTGACGACTGTGATGGACGAAATTTTTGTACCGCCCATACAACAGCAATGCACTCTTGTTCGGTTATTGTATAATTTTTCTCGGCTGCAGTCAAAGCACGACTGGCGTAAGCGATGACACGTTCGCGTGCGGTGTTGTCACGCTGCAGTAGAACGGCACCGAGACCATGACCACTGGCGTCAGTGTGAAGAATTGTGGGTGTACCTTAATCGAAATGACATAGTACCGGGTCGGATGTCAGGGCTTGCTTCAACGCCAGGAAAGCCTTTTCACAGTCTTCAGACCAGACGAATGCTGTGTTACTTGCGAGCAGTTGATGGAGCGGAGAGGCAAGTCTTGCGAAATTGCGTATGAAGCGCCGAAAGTAGGATGCCAACCCGAGAAAACTGCGCAGGTCTTTTTGACGCAACGGACGGGGAAACTCGAGGACGGCGGCAAGCTTTTCAGGATCCGGTCGAATACCGTCTTTGCTGACTAAGTGCCCTAGAACCTTGATCGTCTTGCTTGCGAAGGTGCATTTTTTCGTATTCAGCTGTAAACCAGCTTTTGCAAGGCAACCTAGGACTTCTTCGAGACGTTGTAGATGTTGCGAAAAGGTAGACGAAAACACTATGATGTCGTCTAGGTAGCATAAGCAGGTTTTTCACTTCAGGCCACGCAGTACGCTGTCGATCATACGTTCGAAGGTAGCAGGCGCGTTACAAAGTCCGAAAGGCATTACGTTAAATTCATATAGCCCATCTGGGGTGGTAAAAGCCGTCTTCTCTTTGTCAGATTCGGACACTGGTATTTGCCAGTAGCCCGATCGCCGGTCTAGGCTCGAAAAGTACTCTGCGCCATGCAACGAATCTAGTGCGTCATCAATTCGTGGGAGAGGGTAAACATCTTTGCGCGTTATTTTGTTCAGTGCCCGGTAATCAACGCAAAAACGTACCGTTCCGTCTTTTTTTTGCACCAACACAACCGGCGAAGACCACGGACTCGAGGAAGGACGTATGATATTTCGTCGAAGCATGTCTGATACGTTTTCCTCGATTATCTTCCTTTCTGCGAGAGACACGCGGTATGGGCGCCGGTGAATTATTCGGGAGCCGTCAGTCTGAATTCGGTGAGTCGCAGAAGTTGTCATACCAAGGACAGCGGAATGAACGTCAAACATAGGGCGATGTGTGTTCAATAAATTCAGCGATTCTTGACTCTGGGCTGCTGTCAAATCAGGGCTTATCGTCACCGATAGAGGAGTGGGTGAGTTGAGTGGCGGCGTGCTTGGCTCTGGTAGGTCTTCTTGACTTGGAAGGGCAACAATTGCAACGGGATGCGGGTCAATAGCGCATGTGACTGTTGATCCACAGGGCAACAATAAGGGTTCGGGGGTCTGATTTAACGCAGTAATAAAAGGAGACCCTTCAGAAAAACGAACAAGGCCTGGAATGATCAGAATGCCTCGATGTACCGTGTGGCCATAAGGTAGTAGAAGCACGTCACCATCCACAATGTTGCTGCAATCAACGCTAATTACTTCTTCTCGGGATGGCCAAAGAACATAATCTGAAGTGGTGACGAGACGAATGCGCTTTCGGGTTCCGATACAGAAGAGTCGGTGGGATTGAGGTGGATGAGGCGCTGACGACAAGATATAGAAGCGCGTGCAGACGACAGAAAATCCCACCCCAAAATGAGTTCGTGGGTGCACTCACGGAGAACTGCAACAGCAATATGATGACGAATACCGTCTATGAAAAGCGAACTGTACACTGGGCGAGTGGACGACAAATGGCGTTCGTCGCAGCACGGAGAGACGGGCCCGAGTAAGGTGTTGTTACTTTGCGGAGACGGGAGCAAAGGTCAGAGCGAATAATGGAAATAGCAGCGCCAGTATCCACTAGAGCTTCGACGCGTATACCTTCGACTAACACTGTTAACTAGTTCGATGGTCTGTCTGGAGGAACTGCTGGCTGTCCGGTGGATGCAGTTTCCCCTCCTAAAACTGCATTGGGGCGTTTTCCGAGTGGGCATTCAGAACATTAGAGGCGGGTCGCAGAGGCGACACGGAACGGCGATTGGGAGAAGGTTAGCGGCGGCGAGACTCACGGGAGTTCACAGGCAGACCACTACTGTAAGCTGGAGAGGGCGAACGCTGAAAAGAAGACCGGTAAGGCGTGCGCTGGTAGTTCGTGAGTGCACTGAAGCGTCCGCGTTCCTCTGGAGCGTAGCCACGTTGCTCGTCCTGTTGACGCCTTCGGCAAAAGCGAGATATATGACCCCTATAGCCGCAATAATAACAGATTGGGCGTTGAGGACGCGGCATGGCGTAATACGGCTGTGGGCGCATCGGTGGTGACACTGACGCCACAGGTACATAGCCACCTGGTGTAGGCACTGGGATAGTGGTGGGTGCTGAGAGCGCCGCGACTTCTGCGTACGTTGGTACCTGACGAGGTCTGGATTCGGCGGAACAAGGTGAATGTGACGCAGATGCAATCTATTGCCTAATGATGTCCCGCAAGTTGGTTGGAGCTGAGGCTAAAGTAGACGGTGGGGCGCAGGAAGAGCAGCGCCCATGAAGCTCCTCACGAACGATGTCGCGGACCAGGGCACGGATGTCGAAGGCCGCAGGAAGACGAATGTCCGAGGAATCATGGCAAAGACGAAGAGACTGAAGTTCTTCTACTCTCTGGCAAATGGTGACGACATCTTGAGTCGTGGTGGGGTTTTGCGACGCAAGGGCGTTGAATGCGATGGTATTTATGCCTTTGATAATATGGCGTATTTGTTCGCTTTGAGGCATAGCTGAATTTACACGCTTGCACAAGGCAAGAACATCCTCAATGTACGATGTGTATGATTCACCCGCCAGCTGAATGCGTTCAGCAAGCTGCTTTGTTGCTGCTTCGGCGCGAACACTGGGGGAACCGAAAATCTGACGGAGCTGCCGTGCGAATGTGTCCCAGTCGGGAAGATCTTAGAGGTGGTTCCAAAACCAGGTTTTGGCGACATCAGTTAGGTAGAAAGGGACCGTACGCAACTTTTGTAGAGTATCCCACCTGTTCAACTCGCTGACGAGGTCGTAGGTGTGTAGCCATTCTTCAACGTCATCCCCTTTGAGACCCGAGAATACTGGCGGATCACGCTGGTGGCTGTGGATGGCCAGGGTCGACGGCGGAGGCTGCACTGGGCTGGTGGTGTTGGATGGACCAGGATTGTCTTGCACTGCCATGGCAGGTGGTAGTAGACGACGACCCGAGCGGAGCTCCAGTAGCAACGTGCGAGAGGACTTGGGGATCGAGAAGCACCGTCCACCACTTATGAGGAAGAGCTTTATTCGAGGCGAGCTCGAGCTGGCACACACTGATGATGATATCTACAGATGAGGAAATTATACAAATGATGATGACACGTCCAATTGATAAAGAAGAGTCGGTGACTGCGCTCACAATATACACAATTTGCCATTGGTAATGCGCATATCTCAGGTGGTGCTTCAGTGCAACAGATATTTGACTGTGACCTGGAAGATGGCGCAAAGGGCAACAAGTAGTAAAGTGTCTTTAACAGGTATACTAGAAGGCCCCCTAACAGGCAGCTTTTTAAGTTATACCACTTACGGAACCCCCCCCCCCCCCCCTCCATAGGCCCCAAGTATCAAATTGCGAATGTTCCATTGGCTTAAATGGCGGTTGTGTCCTGATTGTATCGCCATCTGTGGACCATAAAAGCAACTAAAAAACGCTTCATATAACGTTGCGGAGCCGGGAGCGCTGCGCCATGCTACCGAACAACATGGCATCCCATTGTACAGTAACGTTTTCCTGCGTTTATAGCTGCTCCATGATGACGCGACAATCTGCAAGCCTCCGCGGAATGAGTCATTGGTATGTATAGGTTTCGAGACGCAGTTTTGTCAGTGATGCGACTAAAAAACTCTGCTTTGAGCAAACAGCACTGCCACACCACGTTTCATAGTGCGCATTATTGAATATAGGAGCCAGAGGACATCCCTATTTTTTCTTTTCTAGCGGAAAAGCGACAAGCGAATCTATAGGCTAGCGATTAGGAAGAAGATATGAACATGGTTCGATGACGCTATCGCGTTCTATTTTTGACAGCGAATCTGAACATTCCTCCGAGTTTTTCTACGCAGTATTCTAATTTAGTGCCAAATATTTGGAAAAATGGATTTGAAAAAAATTAATCCGTCCAGATTTACCGCACCCTTGTGGTGTTCCCCTTGAAGCATAAGTATTATTAGCTTGAGGCTTGTAATTTAAAAAGCTTGTCTTACGTGGGTAGCTGATTAACAGCAATTGATGGCGCGTCAAGTCATGAGCGCAGCCTCTTAAGGTACTCCAACACGTCTGCTCTGCATACCGATGTAACGTAACCACGTTGCTGCTTAATCACCAAGTGGCCGGAAAGGTATATGGCCTATGTGGAGGAATAACAAAGGAAATCAGCATGCGACGTACTGATAACATAGACGTGTCATCTAAACTTCGTCTCCCACTATGTTGGAAAACCAGCATGCTGGTACTCCAGCATGGTAGTCTCAGTGACTTCATTGCAAGCCATCTGTATACGCGTTTTGCTTGCCTTTGAAGGTCTCCGTGTTAATGTTCTTGGCTTCCAGCGTCCAGTTAAAGTTGATCCTAGGTAGAGAAAGAAAAATAACGTGCGTTCGTCAGAACTAGGAGGAGGAGGAATAAATGAGGAAGGACAGGGAAGGAGATTCGCAACTGGGGTACAGTTGTAACTGGGGTACGCAACTGGGGTACGCAACTGGGGTACGCAACTGGGGTACGCAACTGGGGCATCCATTCTTTTGACAAATACTGGCCCCCCTTTTAAAGACGATAGTCTGTTTCGGGATTTTTCAACGCGAAACATTTCTTTTGTCTTTTGGTGTCTGTCCAACAATTCAGCCACGCAGCGGAAGTGTAAGCCGGTGCTAAAAGCCCGCCCATCTTGATCTGGTGGCTGCGTTCGTACTTGTGTACATTGTCAATCAAAAAGCAAATATTACGCATTTTTTAGGCACAACATGAATATATAAGCGTTAAAGAGTGCGTCTTTTTGTTTAGAAAGTGCATAGATACGCAATTCCGAAGACCGGAGTGCTTATTCCTCTGCGCTGGTAATCCCATATTATTAACGAAAAAGCGGTGGGTTCCTACGTTTCGCTAAAAATTCAGGACCTTTATCTTGAACTACCCGGAAATGCCACCTACCAGTGGATCTGAGTTTTAAAAAAGCTTTCGCTTCTTCACATTACTGCCAGGTGGCGTCCATATCTCACGTAGCGCTTCCGGACAGAAGATTATCACACGTAGACGTCGTTTGCGGTAAGGCACGTAGATACGGGGCCCATCTTTTTTGTTACAGTGAGAGTTATCAGATGGCGTAGTTGATTTCGGTGGCGTAGTGTTCCGCCGCCGTCGGTGTCCGTAACCATCATTGCGCGCAATGAGACAAAGCTATCCAGGGTCTAAAGGGATTTGAGTCCACGCCCTAAGCGTGGCAGTCGAGCGTTCTACAATGTAGCTGTATGCCGATGCTTGAAAATTAATCTCAAAAGGACCCTGTACAGTCATGATGTCGGGGAAAATATCAAGTTAACTGATGATTATGGCGTAATAGATGGGTAAATTGACAACCGACGGCCACACAATGCAAAAATGCGTAACGAATAAGTGATTTAAGGCTTCCCGCCCATTACACACTGATTAGCCACATTTTTGTCGTCAGCAGCAACAACAACAACAAAATACATATGTCTCACAGATCTGCAGCGATACCTCGTGGAGACGCTAGTTACTGCTACGCATGTGGGGAGAGGTACCTCGTGGTACCGCTTGCCAGATGGCCACTTTCCCATGTGTTCCTGAAACAGTGTGGCTTGCAAACTTATGGCTCCCTCTGTACGTAGATACTGTTAGTAATGGGGCCAGTGGCATACGCAGGGCTCCCCATTTGGTGGCCAAGTTTCCATGCAGAGCCGTTTGGCAGAGTCCGAAAGAGGTAAGCATTGTCAGGGATGCAAAAGAAATTAAAAGGAAGAAACGACATGCTTCTCACAAAGTCTATCTTCTCACCCCTCGATCTTCGGGAGTAAAGGTGGGGAGAAAACCGTTCCCAGAATGCAACACTTTCGGCTTCATTCTCATCAAAAACCAGCATGACTGATTGAATAACTGATTGAAGTCCAACTGATTAATGCTCTGGGAAAAATTTTACAGCCCCCTCGAAATTATAGGAGGAGTGGCAGCACCCCTACCCCCCTGTGCGCACTACACTGACTGACACCCCAGAGTGCTAGATGCCCCAAACTCTTGCGCCCTTATGTACTCTGGCTTGTTGACAAAAAGCCTTAATAAGAGCACAAATGAACGTAGCATCCTGTGCGTTTAGTCCTAAAAACATCGGAGTCCTGGTACTAATATCATCATCAGCAGCAACCTAGGCTTCTCCTATGTTTTACCTGTCAACCCGGACCTTGGTGTTCGGGTACTAACATCATCATCAGCAGTAGCCTAACTTCACCCAACCATGGCGAAGGCCTCACTGATGCTCAGCCAGTCAACCCGGACCTCGGCATTCCTGTACTAACACCATCATCAGCAGTAGCCTAACTACGCCCAAATATAGCATAGGTCTGCCCGATGTTTTGCCAGTCAACCCAGACCTCGTTGTCCCTGTACTGATACCATCATCAGCGGTAGCCTAACTACGCCACACTATGTCAAAGGCCTCTCCGACGTTCTGCCAGTCAAGCCGGACCTCGGTGTCCCTGTACTAATACCATCATCAGCAGTAGCCTAACTACGCCCATATATAGCAAAAACCTCTCCGATGTTTCACCAGTCAACCCGGACCTCGGTGTCCCGGCACTCATACCATCGACAGCAGTAGCGTAAAGCCCAACTATGGCACAGGTCTCTCTGATGTTCAGCCACGCTACCTGTACCTACGCTGGCTGCAGCCACGTAACTTCAGCAGGCTTCTTTATCTCACCTATCCACCTAGCTTTAGGCTTTGCCTTTTCTCGCTTGCCTGCTTTTGGAATCTAGTTTCTTATTCTGAAAGACCAGTAATTATCCTATTAGAGAGCACTTTATACATTCTAATGAAACTCGTTGTTCATCAGTGGCCTCGCGTTGGCTTACTTGGTGAACACGTCCTTCACCGTGGCCACAGTTAGGCCAATGTCGGCGATGCCGAGTTGCTTGGATGAACGCTCCAGTGTCTCGAACAAGGCCGGGAAGCTAGTGCGGTCGAGCGTGCCCAGCCTGATGGTCACTGCGCTTTGTCCGTCCCAGTGCACGTGAGCGCCTGGGATGACGTTCCTAATGACTGCGAAAGCACCCTCTAGGTTGAATAGGCGAGGCTCCTTAACGAGAGTAATCGTGTATCCGACACCTGCAATGCATAGACACACAAACTTCGGTCAGGATATACACATGTCTCTACCCGTTTAGTCGTGCTGATGATACTTTAAACCTTTCTACCTTAAATGAAAATTATGGACCTCGAAAATTGTGGACACTGAAGTTTGGCATTTTAGCGGCCTTTCAACCACCCAACTCGAAGTCTCGCTGGGAATCAGCGAAAGGTCCACAGAGGAGATGCAATTGTTTCGTAGAACTTGTGGTGCTCCCGAGGCTCACAGAGGTGTCTGGCATTGTGCATTAAGACGGCATTCTGAACTCGATGCGTGCTAAGTTAGGTGGTTTAAAGGCTCCTTGGAAGGAGATCACGGACCTCAGAAAGATTAGAGAAAGAATGCGACTGACAGCCAATTATATGGCACCTGTTTTCTTTAGTTCAACAGAAAGCTTACCAGTGAAAGGGTCTAATCATGAAACGGTTAGGCACATACTATCACTAGAATAAACTGGTGCTGACAGTCAGTGCTTGTTTCTTGGTATCGTTTTGCTGCATCATCTTATTTTGCAATGTCCTGCGAGGGATCTTTACCTAACGTCCGGACTAACCATACCTCAGCTATTGTCCATGATGAGTCATTAGTGAACACATTGCGCAGAGCTATGATCGATTTCGGCAAAGAAGTTGGGGTGGGGGTCCCTTATTTTGTAATAGTTACCGCATGCTTTCTTGAGAAATGTCGTCGAACCACTACAGATGACCGTTCCGGTGGACATGATGATGATCTGGTCAGCCACGGCGTCCCCTCGGACATGTCGTGAGAGAACAGGAGCGTAGTCTCCCCCCCCAATCTTCTGCAGTACGTCCCAGATTTTTCGGCTAGTAACGGGGTCCATTCCCGAGGTAGGCTCGTCAAGCATGAGAAGCTGTCATCGAAAAATGCTATATTTAGTGACCAACGTTCCACGTATCCAATTACCTGTGTAAGATAAATAGCATTATCACTATCAGCCTCACTATGCCCACGCAAGCCCTGATGTAAGCGTAGTGTTTCCCCAATCAACCCAATCGTCTACTGCATGGTTCTTCCCAGATTTCATAATCTCATTTGCCCACCTAATTTCCTGCATCTATTTACGCGCTTGCCTTCAATTGAAATTCAGACAGTTACTCTTAATGATTGGTGGTAATATTGCCTTCACGCCACGTGCCCTGCTCACTCTGATGTCCCTAGCACCCTTTTGTTCCTTCGCCCATTCCGCTCTATTTAGGATGACTAGCAGTTAACGATGCCAATGAGAGTATTGCGGTTGTTATTATTAGTTAGACAACTTGCCGTGGACAGAGACCATACCTTCGACTTTAGAATAGCGCGTCCGAAGCTTATACCAACTGAGATACCACTGTGGCTATCCCTCGTCCACATTATAGGGAATATGTGTGCATTGAACGTGGGAGCGTCAGTCAGCGCTGCTAGTAGCCATGACGGCGAGTGTGGAACACGCTTTTCTGCCTGTTTGAAGTCCCTTAGCACGCTATCTTATCACGGGCTGGCTGCTGAACAATAATTTTTTGCAGACTACCTGAAAGCAATAAGTCTGCAAGAACAAGACCCCCGATCGTTATGAACGAAGGATAGTAGAATTTTTAAGGTTTCGTTTGTTTGTTAGACACAATAATAATGAAAAATAACAGTTAATAATGCAAAAACAAAGTATAGGAGATGTTATTCATATGTAATGTAATGTAAATGTCAAGAAATAGAAGTGACCAAAAAGATAACCTGCACTGGGCAGGAACCGAACCTGCGACCTGTTCATTCCATTCTTTCCATGGCTTGTTCCGTCGTCTTTGATTTAAGTTGAACCTATTGGTAAGTCAGCCAGCTAAGTTTTACCTCATAGGTTATTACCGGATGGGTACGAGTACGGCCACCTGTCTGTGCAGCAATGTACAGTTTCGTGATTCACAGACAACCTTCCGCATTTGGAGAAACACAATTTTGCAATACGCCGTCAGCCGTCGTTATTGAAAAGCAATTGTACAACGCACAGTTCACCACGCACATTCGACACGTCCGATGCAGACTTCACGTAACTACTATCTATTTTGCCAGCCATGTGTTAAGCGAAATGAGATATATAGGTGGCCGCTGCCTTGTAAGCTGTTCATGTACCCGTTTGCCATGGGTACGTGTCAAACAACAACAAACAACTTTTCCACGAACAGTTGCATTACCTTGGGCTGCGAGGCGATGGCGATAGCCAGGCTCAGTATGCGCAATGTTCCGCTGGAAACCTCCACGGGCATCTTGTCCTTGGCGCCGTCGAGGTCCATCTTCCTCAGCACGCTTGCCGTGGCCTGTTGCACGTCACTGCTGTAGCCACTCCTCAGCTGCAGTTTTGCAAAAAATAGTGGTGACATCACTTCAACTAACGACTTCGCATGAATGAACAAAAAAAAATGAAAATGTTCTGAACTGAAGAGAAAAACAACGGATGTTATTCAAGACATTCTGAATTATTTCCTTGGGTCCCTTCAAGCTCACTGAAGTTAGAGTTCATTGTATTATTTGAGATCGTTTGTAAAGTGTCAGCACTCCTACTCAATACATAGCATATTAGTTACATATTAGTTACATATTAGTTACAAAACAGGGCTCATTTTGGTTAAACGCGCTTTTAACTGTACAGTGACTGACTGTACACGCGCACATCTGCGCTCTGTGTGTGTGGGGTGTCCAGTCCATCTCTGCAGCGCGTTTACCCAAGATGCTACACCAACTAGCCCCTGTATATGCACTTGGGGTTCATTTAATTCGGACCCTGCTTAGCTGAATCCCTGTCCCACACACAAAAAAACAGTCCTATTGCTGAAGAGACAACCAGTGGTTAGTTATAAAAGTGAAACGGCCATCAAGCAATAGGAAACACTGCAGAGGACGGCAGCTCATTAGATGAAGTGACATAATTAAAAAGTTTGCAGCAACAAAATAGAATCGGCTGGCACAAGATAGCGTGAGTCATAGATGTCGGAAGAGGTCTTCATCCCGTAATTATCTTCAAGTAGAGTGAAGGTAAATTGTTATGATTATATGATGACTACGGGGATGACAACGAGCTGGTCTGCAGACTAGTTGTGATTCTTCACGCTTGTTTCGCGGAAATGCTATCACGTATCGACCTAACTCGATTGTGGTGCCTGAGAAGAACGTAGGTTTCCGCAGTGCAGTTGGATATGGCTGGTTCTGACGGACCGCATGAGTGGGCAAAAGACACTAGATGAACCATTCTCAGCCCCCCTCGTGTGTCGGCCCCTGGCCACTGCTGAAGCGTCGTGTGTCTCGCTCGGAGGCAGAAGAGCATGAATCAGTCGAGCGCCGACGCGCTACAGACACGCGAGTGGGCACGAGAACCACGTGAAGCCGCTGGTACAGAACGTGCAGCTGCAGCCACTGGCTTCGATCTTCACAGTAGTGGAAGCTAGGGCTCTCAATTAACAAATATGAAAGCTTTATATGCCTCATCAAATACGAAAGATGAACTTCGCCATGAACACGGGTGACGCAGGAAGTCATGCGATGACGTCACCCTATTTACTGGGGCAAGGTCACCGCATGTAGTCAAGACTTCTTCATGCTGTCACATATCTTCGATATTTTTTGACGTTTTACAAAGATGTAAGAACATGTCGTTGTCGCTCATCTTTTAGCCACATTGCGCGAAACAAACAAGGACGAAGTAAGGAGTACACACGGACAAGCGCAATTTAACCAGATTTGTCTTCTGATAATGAGTATTTTTTCGTCGTCATTTCCATGACGGAAGTACGGCATTGAAATCTTGGTAGACCATGGTATAAAACATTCCCCGTGATTCAATTGCGCTCGTCCGGGTGTACTCCTTTCGTCCGTGTTTGTTTCGCGCAAAGTGGGTGAAGAATTATTTCCTTCCAACTACGCCGATTAGCAGTTTTACTCAAGTTTATTGTCGCTCGGTCGTCGAGGGGCCTATCCCAAACGTATGGAAGGTGTAGAAAGCTTCTTGGTATGGGGTAACCAATAAAGACGATGGAAGAAAAAAAAAACCTTCAGCTTTGGAGACGTCTTAGTGCAGTGCGTGTGCGACATGGAAGCGTTTTGTCTATTGTTTTTGTTGAAGTCTCGCATGCCACACTTACCGCGGCAAAGTAGAGGGCGTTTTCTCCGCACGTTAGGTCGTCGAAGAAGAGATCAGTCTGCTGGCTTAGCGCGACCGCGCTGTGCACCATCTCACGCTCGGCGTATACGTCGTGACCGCACACAACAACTGTCCCGCTCGTCGGTCCACCTAGCGTGCCTATAAGGAAAGCAGGAATTCCTTTTAAAGCGATCAAATCGAGACAGCTACGAATTAGTGTTGCGAAGACCGAGGAAACAGTGGAGCTGGATTGCTTCTCTCCCCCTCCTCACTTTCACTTCTCTTTCCCTCCCCCTCGCTGTATCGTGCTACGCATGGCCATGAAATGCTTTATCCTCTCCATCCTGTCTTTCCGTCCTCCATACCCTCATATCACGCCTTCTCACAAATTAACTGAAATTATTCACTTTCCTTCATCTTCGCCTTACTTACTAAGCGTAATTGTGCTATCAGCTGCTGAATTCCCTTTCCTGTGGTGCATAACTGCCCAGTTTTTTTTATGGTGATCCTGGAGGGTTGCGAGCCTTCCCCGCAGGGGATCGTTCAGTGTCACCGTAAGCTACCGTAAACGCTGGAGATCATTCGGCGTTACCGTAAGTTACCGTAACCACTGGGGATCGTTTGGTGTTGCCGTAAGTTACCTTAAGCAGTGGGGATCATTTGGTGTTACCGCAAGTCACCCATTACACTGCCCACTCGCGCATGCAAATGAGTCTCCACCACCGGTAGAACATGAGCAGGATTCGGGGAAGGGTGTATGTAGCGTCATCTACAGTGGGCCACAGCGGTGGCCTGCCGTGACTGAATGAAAAATAGGTGAACAAATCATATGTGACGAAAAAAGCTAGTTATTAGAAATAACTCAGCTCCCTACGCTGTGGCTCAGTTCGTCCTCTGTAGTAGCCACCCCTTACTTTTCACAATGTTCACTAGATGGCGCGGCGTTGTTGCAGTAAGAATTAAGAAGATTGGAAATTAAACAACATGGCATAGGTAGACTTGCTTTGGGAGCACACGGGAATACCCGAAATCAAGGGGTACAGGGAGACATGGGATGGAAATCATTTTAGTGCAGGGAAGCTAGCAGCAATATAGAATTTGATGAGCGATTGAGAAAAATGGGAGTGGAGCGTTGGGCTAGGAAAGTTTTCAGTTACATGAAGAATGTCGATACTAAATGGAGGAAAGGAACTCGAAAATGGTTAAGCAAGTATTTAGACAAAAGCCGGTCTAAAAGGCACAGCCGGGTCCGTCCGTCCGTCCGTCCGTCCGTCCGTCCATCCATCCATCCATCCATCCACACGTGAAGCTACCACTAGATGGCGTGGACACGTGTTGCGCGTGGTTCAGTTTGATAGGAATTTGTTATAATACCAAGTCATGAGGAAACAACGGTTAAGAAGAAGGTGATGGTAACAGAGAGTGACATATGGAAGATTGGAATGCCTACGAACTTCATCACTGGGTACCTACCAAACTTTCAAGCAGGAAATTGCAAAAGAAAAGATCTACTGTGATTCTCGGTGTAGTTCTTTGCTGTTCGAGGCCAGAACAGGAGTATTGCGGACCAAGACGTACCGAGCCAAATACAAAGGCACAGACACGGCATGTAGTGCGTGTGGAGAGGAGGAGGAAACGGCGAAACATTTGATAATGTTCTGTAAAGGGCTCCACCCTATTGTCCAAGATAATGGCGCGGAATTCTTTAAAGCGTTGGGGTTTGGGAAAAGTGAAGGCAAATAAGACTTTAAACGGGTAGAAATAACCAGGAGGAGGCTAACTGATTGGTGGCTACAATCAAGGCGCGAGTCGAATTCAATTCGCAAACACACAGTGATAGTACTTAACTTTATGGCTAGGTGGCGTGAGCCAACACCCGATCTAAAGGGCACATCCATCCATCCACACGTGACTCCACCACTAGATTACGTGGACGCGCGTTGCGTGTGGTTTAGCTTGATAGTAATTAGATAGGATGGCGCACAGACAGACAGATGGACGAATGGACGGACGGACAGACAGTCAGACCGACCGACGGATGGGCAGATGAACAGACGGACATACATACATACAGACGGACAGACGAACACCTGCGTGCTTCGCCGCAAATGTCGTCGTAAAACGATTGACTTCTGTTGGCCTTTTTTCATACAAAGCGTCGTGTTTTCAGCGCAGCCTAAGAAAGACTAGGATCTTTATAATTAAGTATTTGTGTGTTTTCAAGTAAAAGCACACAACTCTCAATACTTACTTCATAATGTGGCACGTTAAATATGTGTAATATTTGCTTTTTGAGAGACTGTTTTCAAATGTATGAACACAGCACCAATTCCAGATAGCTTGGCGTTCAGTAAGTGCCTAAACCTTAGCCTGAATCATGAAGACAGACAAACAGAAAACTTGTGTTGCGCTTCTTACATAGCAAGTTCGGTGTCAGTAGTGCTAAGGAGGGGTCTAGGTCGTGAGAACGAGAACTAAACCACGTTTTGGAAGATGATTGAAATATATTCTCAACACGTACCGTGTCCATGGACTGTCAGTAACATGTATATTATGGATGTTGATAATCATACGCATGTAGATTGCTCCTACAGGAGTAACTATATATACTCGCGTACAATGTTTATTGGCAATGAAGGGAAGCCTATGGAGCCAAAGAAGGCGTGTGCCCCAGCTGAATAATATACTCGCACGTCTGAATATATTTCGCACGTCTGAAAACGTCACACACTTTGCGTGGACCTCAGTTAAAATGGCGTCTTCTTCTTTATAGGCGGTTGCTCGTCGCCCTCTAGCTATTCCGACGACTCGCCAAAGAATCTGGTGGAAAATTTCACTCATAATGGCTGCCTAGACGTGGCAAAGTGCATGCGAAGTTGTCTTTCGAACACGGCCGTCATTCGAAACGCGAGCCGAACCGAACTTCTTCGCGTAGGAGTGGTATATAGCTCCGCCCCCGTACCTTTCTCTTGATTGCCAAGGAAACTTGTCCGCTAGTATAACTGCTGAGCCTTCCCACTACCAACTGGTCGCTAGATTTCCCGTTTCGAACGAACCATGGTCAGTGATTCAAGGCGAATGTATGCAGGAGTTTCCCGCGATCATATTGGTTCGCTCGAGTCGCGGACACTTCGAACCTCCCAAGTTCTTAAGTTAAGTTGCTTTTTGCGTTTCTCCGAGTCGCATACTGCGTCTCCAGATATGCGGGCTGTAGCCGCTCACCTTTGTGGGGTTTCTTGCCCGAACTATGGGACGCACGTCTGACGGCATCTCTTCGAAGCGGTAAGGATCTCTGTGTAGAGGCTTCGCTTCGATGTTCATTCGAGCTTGCTCTCCCTTCCAGTAGCTTGGCTGCAAAATGCGAATCGACAACAGGAGCATGTAAAGACGAGCCAGTTTGCAGAAACTTATTTCACGAGATTTGACATCAAGCATCTGATTATGACTATATAATGTCTCATTCAGCTGGCCGTGTTTGTGCGCTGCGTAGTAGTCTGGCTGATTGGCATTGGGTGATCATAACTCATTCGACTGGTTATTTTCGAGCACGGTGCTCCAGGTCAGAGTGCTCTCCGGGCAACAAAAGAACGAACACTCACTATTACTGCATAACTACGAATTTTCCTGCGTAGCCTTAAGGGGCTGGGGAATACGAAACCTTCTAGAGACCCAAAAGGCACGGGTTTCATTTCGGGCCACCACTGTCGCACTCCAAAAGGGGCGAAATGCCAGAGGCGTGAGTACTTTTAGGTACACTTTAAATTATGCTCAGTGGCTCATACCAATTAGTCAGTCAACTAACTTTATTCGGGTCCTAAGGAACTACAGTACGCGGGTGGTTTGTACCGCCCTAAGTTGTTCACGGAGATCACCGCTTTTGGAGGCTTCCTCTCATTCTTCTTGTTTGTAAAGGAGGCATTTGGTAACGCCAAACATTGCCAGAGAATGTCAGCTAACGAGCACTGTATACTATTCGCGGCACTCAGGGCAGTGTGGATTGATGTCCGGGGCAAATCGACTAAGCCTTCCTTTCGACGGGAACGATACGTTTGTTACATTCTCAGAGTGAAATATTAAGGTCTAGTCAGCTTTGGGTGTGAAAGCGGGAATTTACTGCGCCCAAGCTGACAGTGTTTGACCAAATTTGCCAAAGTTTTTCAAAAATATCATATTTTGGAGCCCTCCAATACAGTGTGTCCAGTAATCACATCGTTGTTTTGGCACGTAAACTCCCAGAAGTTACATTAATGAACATTGTGGGCCCCATAATGTGGCGACCAACGTTAAAGAGGCTAGCGGGAACTCCCTGGATCTAGTGTGTTCAAAGCGTCTATGGTTGTGCCATTGCATGCTCACCATGAGGAGAAATAACAAACTAGGTGGGCTGTCCGTGCACCAAGGCAGTATCTGCGGCAGGTACCACGTCAGGAACATGATGCTCACGTTGGAGATGAACATGAGCAGCCAGAGTTCCAGTATGGTGATGTTGTTGTCCATCACATGGCTGGTGACCACGGACCAATCAGCACCTCCTGGTATAGCACAAAGATGACATGCGAATCTCCCCGTTCAGTGGCTACTTTCGCCCCCTGTTCTAGTAGTAGTTGTTCTTCAAGGAACGCAAAAAGGAGCTAATTTTTTTCTCCCGATTATGGTGACACGGTTATGCTCCTTGTTGGCGAGGGAGTAAGACATTAAAGGAATACTAGAAAGACGAAGAATGGGGAGTACTCGTCGTACAGAAGTGAGAGAAAGAATGTAAATAGAAGAGATAGGATAGATGGGTGACCAGGTTGAAGGTGTCCGAAGACGGGGAACTGATCGGCGAGAGCTACACGGCACCAGGAGACCGCGGGAGGTGGGCAGATTCGGCAAGAAATACAATGGAATCGGAGGTCGCGGACGACACAACCAATCAGCATCCTGTCCACACTGATCTTCGTAGTGCCGGCACAGTGGTCACGTCAAAAGAATTAAGGTGCTGAGGATGAAGAAAGGTGCATGGGAGAGGAGGATAAACTGGCACTGCCTATGTCCACAATCACCGTATGCACATCTGACGGCCATCTTGCGAGGAGGAACAGGAGGTAATTGACGCTGTCTGAGGTTGCAGGTCAAACGCACGTACGAAGTCGTTCTCTGGGTTTGTACCGGGACAACTGGAGATATCTTTTTTAGAATCTAGTATCTGAGCGATCTTTTTGCTAGGCGACTGCAATGCCTTTTATCTTGCGTACTTTCTTTGTGTTATCCTTGCGGTCACGAATGACCGCGAGGTCACGTGACCTCGGTCACGAATGGCGAGTCCGCTATCAGTGCAGCTTAGCATTCTTGACAGTAAAGTGATGAAAGCCCCCCCCCCCCCTTTTTTTTTCAAGAAGAAAAAACGTGGGCCAGCCAGATGAGGATAATTGTTTACTGGCAGAAATAGAATCAAATCGGAATAAAATCGAAGGATGTGCCTCAAGGTAATGGCTGTATTGGATAGTTATGATAACGGATCATAGGTTAATTTATCATAAAGACCAACTCACCATCAGGATAATCAGTGAAGCTTAATTGAATGAGTTCACTTAAACAGCAAACGCTTTTCTTGTGAGCAGCTGGCATCGTTGCGGCACCTGGCGGAGCATATCTCAACCACACACTTATTTCTGCGTGGCCTCTGGGATTCGTTTCGGCAGTTTGATGATTGAGGAATGCACAATAGAACAAAAACGTCGATGTGCAGGTGCCCTTACCAGACACCGAAATCAAGGATAACGGTCGGCTCCAATCTGTTTCGTTAAGGATCTGCGCTCCATGTACGTGTCTCATTCATGTGTGTAAATAGCTTGGAATGGAATGCATCCCTATTGAAACGATCCGTATGCGATGTCCAATAATTCCGCATGTTTCCGTAAGAATACATATGTTTACTATATATTTTTCATTTATTTCCGCAACCTAAATATTTAGGTTGCGGTAGGTATACGCTGCAATGAGAAGAGCGCTCACCTTCGTAATCTTGTGCGAGAAACATAATCATCATGACCGAGACGAGTCCAGATTGGGGGAGAAAGCCTGCAAGGAGCTTGCTTCTTCTGGTCGTGGTCAGGTACTGGGGCACCGTTACGATGCCGAGACTGACCGTTGCCGGGGCCACTAATATGAGTCCCACGAACAGGAGCATCCTCACCCAACCTGAAGAGCATGGTTCAGGAAGTATGCGCACATTTAGGCACAACGTAAAGTGGTAGAACCTGCCCGACATGGTTATTAACAGAAACAATAAAACCTACAACATAAAACTAGAACCTGCAAAACATGAGTCTGAAACTACGCACGCGCAGTGTATACGACACCGCCGACACCGGATTTGTGAGTAGGTGCGACTATAAAATGTTTCACATTTAAAAGTTAAATAAGTGTGAGTATCAGTGATGTGAGAGAGGAGTTGAGATGACGCTACTGCATCATAAGTTAAGCTTGCCTATACTCCACTTTGGAAGCCTAGCACACTGCATGGTTAGAACGCCAGGGCTCATTTGCCCGCGAACGTAAGTGTCACTGAAGGAGCACAGATCTCTAGAGGCGCTCAGAAGCTGCGTCCGTCCCGTCTACGTCTACTCTCAGACGTAGTTGGGCGTCCGTAGCAGCTCGTCGGACGCAGGCATGCCGTAGGAAATGGCTGGCAGGCTGCGTCCACAGAGCTGTTGGGGACGTTCAACTAAATCGGTCGTGTGTCTCATCCACGGTGTAAGAAAATGGTCTCATCGATGAGCGGCTCAACAGACGCCCCAAATGGTCGCGTGTTCGATCTCAATACACAGCGATACACAGCTCCTCACCTCAATTAGATTGAGGTGAGGAGCTAGACGTCAGTGTACCCGGGTGATCTCGGTGTATGTTACACAACACAAGGTGGTCCAAATTCCCGGAACCCTGCACTATGCTGTGCCTCACAGCCATATCGTGGTCCTGGCACGTAGAACCCCAAATAATATTATAAAAGCTCATTTAATCACACATTCTGCAGACTGTGAATTCATTACTGTGAAGTCTGAACCAGATAAGGACTACAGCTATTTAAAAATGGCACAAAAATCACTGATGCACCCATTATCAGGCCTGCGCTGGCATACACTTATGCCAATAAGTGGTGGAAAAAAAGTTTGTATGGTTGTTACAGAGAAGCTGCATTACCCTTATGCCCTCTGCCGCCGCCGCCGTCGTAGAAGCAGTAGCAGTAGTAGTAGTAGGGGGTAGTAGACATTATGCAGGTGAATAAATAAATAAAGCTAAATGAGGATATTTGAAATGATTGTGATTTCCTTACATAGAAGGTATATGCTATATAGAAAAGCTATCTGCACTTCCGTTAACTGCAATAATTAGATAGATCCGTTAATGGTAATAAATCCAGGTGAAGCAAGGCAATTTGCATATTTGTTAATTATATTACTTGGAGTCTTGCATGAATCGTCAAAACAAAGGCAAGGCACCTGGGCGTGTACAACAGGCTCACGTAGACAACGGGGAGCAAGCACTGGGTGGTAAATCACGTGACGCTGTATATAGGCGTTCGCTGAAACGCCATTACCCGATCCCGCAGCTCACGTTATCTCGCTACGCCCAATCAAGTGTAAGCGCACGTAATTAAAATCTAGTGGCCGATTCACTATCCCGCGTCATCTCGCCAGCCAATCACATACGCTCGCGCGCTAACAGCTTCGCTGTTACGGTTTTCACGGTGTCGAAGGGAGAGAGACGTAAACTTTATTGATTTCCGGCAGATCGCTGGGCTGGGCTCCCACCTGGGAGCTAAAACATGACAACGTATCTAACTTGTCAAAACAAAGTCAGTAGGTATCTTCCACGAGTGTTACTAGTACATGGTTACGGTACTAATCAATTATCACCCTCAGATATAAAGTATAAGCTAAGATGCGGACTTCTTGATTTTTCTTTCGACGGCGTTCGTTTTCGTGTCTGAATACATGGTGAGCGTGGCGTAGAGGTGGAAACTCTTCGTGCGTCACCTTTTGGAAACACCGACGACACGAAGACCCTTACCATCGATTGGCCGACGGCGTAGAGCAGGAAAGACACGATCACCATAAACGGGCTTATGCCGTTCGCGTACGCCGTCACGTCCTTGGTGAGTTGGACGCTGTACAATGTCGTACTCACCATGGCGCACTCAACGAGGTAGAACGCCAACGACGTAAAAAAAATGGCCCGCCGCAAACTGGACCGCCGTCAGCCCCGTCAGAGCCTGCTTTTCCTATACAGCGGAAAACGGAAGGAGGATGCAGGCCAATCGCAATGAACGCACTTAGTAACTCCGCCCCGTTATGTAGTGAACATAGAGTGCCTCACAATCAAGACGTAAATACAAACTGCGCGGTCAAATGCGGTTAAACCAGGCTAGGTTTAGCTCGCTTTGGTTGAGAATCAGACCGTTGGTTTGCTGTTATTTAACTTTATTTAGTGCGTTCATTTAGGCAATAACGACGGGAATTCTACATGCATTCACTATTCGCCTCGATATAGCCAACGAACTAAAATGCAAGACAACACACACGCATATACACGGCTCGGCGCTCTCGGCAGGAACGTGCTGCGAAGAATGGATGCGATGAGCGTCCCCTTTTATAAAATGGTGGGGAAATGTGTGCCACGAGTATCGAAGGAAAAACAAGCAGAAAACTTTTTTCTTTTATGTTTGTATAGTGCCTATTTACTTCGATTAAGTAAACCTTCTTATAAGCAAGAAAAAAATAGAAATTCACGGTCCATGTCTCTGCCTCTTCAGGCAGAATGACCTCTTTATCCCCACTATTTCTGCCCTTGATCTTTATTTTTCAACCGCAAATACTTTAACCGTCTCTCATTTGCTTATATCGCAGACGTGCTCTGCTTTCCACGGTTGTCCCTAAAACCCAAAGCCTCATGTGGGCTTCTACACACACGCATACTTGGGTGGATATTTCCACATTCAGTACGAGCTAACAAACTTTGGTTCTATGTTCTCATTTGCAGTTTTATATCTTTTTTGTAATGCTGTACGTTTACCATCACTACACAAGTCTGTAATGCCTTCTTCGTCTGTTCTTATCAGTTTGTCACCGATTCCACCAGTTATTAGACAATAATCAATGCTCGATAGCCTGTGTCTGACTTCCCACGTGATTTGCCCCTCACACTTAGGCCCCGCGTTAACTATCTCAAGAACATGTAGCTCGCAACGATGTAGCAGAATTTAGGAGACCCTTAAGCTTCACCTTCAAGAGTTGAACGCGATAGCAACATTCTGTTTCTAGTATGTGCTTCAAAGACCTATGTATGAAATCTTTTCGAACGTGATGTGCACTCACTACGTGTTCTTGATGGTGCAGTAGCGTGTGTGCCTTTTGTAGTGGGTGACTGGCTTTAAACTATGAAGTAATTATGATAATCCTATGTTTTGAAGCCCCGTGGCAATGTATGTTTTTACCACGCATTATAAACGGCAGTATTTCATGTTGTATTGTGAAGCATGTATACAAGATTCGTGCGTTTTAAAGCATGAAAGTAACTTTCCCTGCAGTTTCAAGCAGAGAAAGTTGTTTTCACTGTATTCACATGCAGAGGCACGGCTGTGTGGTAGAACACTCGTTTGCCAGGCAAACAACCCTGGTTTGATCCCTACTCAGACCCAAACGGGCCGGTTTCAATCCCCATTAGGACCCAGAATTTCTTTATTAGCATATTTCTTGATTCTTCAGTCCCGCAATTATGACAATTTTTCGCTCACAGCCAATGACACCGACAACGAAGCCGACGCCAAAATTTCTGTGGAACGAGCTTTTTAACGCTATCGAGTTAATAACTTACCATTTATGGCTGAATTTCCGTCAATGTCATGCATGTGAGCACTCATGTCCCTTAATGCGATTGTTTGGGCTCCATGACCAAATTGTTTGACATCGGTGTGTTTGCAATTCAATATCTCGAGATTATTTTCTCTGCAGACATTCCCCGTCCACAAGTAAGCTATAACTGGCCACGTTTTCTTTCCCCCTAATTGTGCCCGAAACCCAGAGGTGGTTTAAACACGTTTGCTGCATTCTATCCCATTTGGCTTTGCTTTGAATTCAGCAAAGGATGCAGCAAATGGGATGCAGCCAGCACCTCTGGCAGAGGCGACATGAAAGAATAACCATGAACCCAGTGATTCGCTCAGAATGTCTTCCGTTTACCGTGGCTGACCTTTCAGTGCACACTTGGTTGACTGGTGGTTGTACATTACTGTCATCTTCGGGTTGGAACGTCTACTCTGACTACTCCATGTTAGCTCTCGACATTCGACTTTTGGTGGAGTGCGCCAAGTTTGACTACTTCACTCGATTAGACAGCCCAAAATACTTCCCTTGAAACTGCAGCCTTGTGGAAAGGGTACTACACCACCACAAAGGCAGTAAATGTATATTATTACTCTGTTATAAAGAGAGTGAGTTCGCATGACTGCCCTGTAAGTGCAGCTATGTACCCGACAGCAAGGCGCCCACACTCTACCCTCTTCTCTGACCGGAGTAATGTGTACCCTTCTGCAGAAGAGTCCTCTGTTGAGTTGCTGGACAGCTGATTGCAAAATGTTGAAAAATGTGTAATGGTTTACTATCTCTAATATTCTGTTTCTCATATTACTTACGGCCAGGCCAGTGGAAAGCTCGTATCCGATGGCATTGAGTCTTCGTGTGGCCGTGATGGTGAACGCCATGAACATCGTGATGACGAATTCGGGCCGGTAAGAGTTGGTCATCTTGCTGAACACCCAGCCGGAAAGGTCTTCAACGACAATCTGCGAAAGTTTATCCCGTCCTTCTCTTACTTTGTGTCGAACAACCACCACTGCAACATGTATTAACATGCCTAAGTATAATGGAAGGCATAAAAGTTCCGTTGAGTAATGAAAGAGTTAACCCGTCGCTAGCGGCAGATAGGAAGGTAAGGTGATAACGAACCTCATGGGGCTCGGAACTGAATCGATCCCCCGAGCAATCTATAACGCAGCAGAAGAGCAGGATGCCACCTGGTTTATCTACACTGTTCACCACATTGAGCAGCTGTTTAGAAAACCGTTTATCCCGGACTGGCTCAACTTCCTACCTTTGCTTCACTGCTATTGCTTTTCACTGGACAGCTGTTGTGTAATTGTCACGAAATAAAGGTGGGGCATTTCAACTCGTACAGTTTATGGATTTTAGTTACATGAAATACGTTTTTAAAGAAGTGGATAAAACTTTTGAAACAAACGGTCAACAGAAGCTTGCTCACCTTCACATCCTCGTACTCATCCTCAGTCGATAGGGAATACATCCTCTGCAACTTCAGACGCGCTTGTTCGATGGCGTACATGTAACTCGTGGAAAATCCTGAAAAATGAAAGCCAGTATTGATTAAGCCTGTGGGCACGCTACGACTACACTAGACGGTACTTTGCTGCACGCATTGGCCTAATCAACACGAAATCACTCGGTACGTGTTATGATCTGTACAGTTATTCTTATCAATTATCTCATTCATAAAATTTAATAACTGATTATGTTTTCAGCTGACGCAGATCAACTGTTTTAGCCAATCATTGTGACAGAAAGCGCTTAAGATTGCAGTTTTTACCGGTAGCACCAAAGTCGTCCTCACCGAAGGGCCTGTAGATTGTGTACGTGAGGCTTCTGGCGTGGGCGTGGCTCTTGCCAACTTCGGGCGTCTGCAGGGCCGCGCACATCAGATGCACCGACGCCTTCTGACTGACGGCGATCTCGGCGCAGTCTTTGGAGACGTCGCTCACTAGGCTGGCATTGAGAGCGGTGGACGGTTCTGTCAAAACGATTGTCGAGAAAAAAGAACGAGAGAAAAAAACCCTTAACACAAAAAATTGAGGTGTTCTATACCGCAGCCCACAAAGATTTCAGAGGCGTATTTTCATCGCGGAAATGGCGTCGAAAAAAACGCATATGACCAAATGGCACTATAAAGAAGAAGAGTTCTGTGACCTTGAGTCACAACAAAGACTGCTCTGTCCGCGACAACATGTGCTGGGCACGATATCCAGTGCGTCATGCTCACAATCTGGAGGCTCTACAAACGCGGCTTTTATATTTCACTCTTTCCCCTCGTGGATGGCATTTTGCGCAAAAAATGGCGCACACTACAACTGAACTTTATTTCCAGAAAAATCATAGCATATCCATGGAGTGAATGATGATGAGTGGGACGAAGCGCCCGTCAGCCCGTCTGTGCTCCCGTCTGTCCATTCGTTCTTGCTTCCGGCCGTCCGTGAGTCCATCCATCCGTCCGTGCGTCCGTTCGAGCGTCCATCTAGTTAACACTCTAAGTAGCGCCATCTCCCATCTCGCTTGCCCTGTGGCACATACCCGCTATAGAGCGGGTAAGTGCCACCGGTAGTTGGTTGCTACTACTAGACACATCGGAGGATGTACAGACCCACGTCTTAAGGAGCTTTGCCCCTAAAACACACGTACAAGCAGTTTTCTAACCACTGTCCCCCTTTGTGCAAATGGGTCACACCAACGGATAGTTTACACGTATCTTCATGGTCAGCGCTTCATAACATACTGGTTAACCAACATGGCGACCTTGATGACTTAAACGCAGCAGCATAATCACATCGCGTTTAACCTGTTTCAATATGATTACAATGCAGCCAGAATGTCATTGGCCACTGAACGCCAATAACAAGAGGACTTGAAAGTGACGTGACGTTAACATTACCACGTGACGTGAAAAACCTTGCGGGTGCAATGCGGTGCACAAATACGGCGGTTTAAGTGACGTCAACGCAAGCCATCTATACACGCGCATACATATGCCACACCTGTTTGGTTTTCCGTCACGTCGCTAGCGGAGTACAAAGCGACCACGGCTTCCAGCAGCTTCCTGTTGTAAATCGTATCGGGTCCGAACACCACGTGCGTCGGACGCCTCGACACGAGTAGCGAGTCAAGCTCGGTGGCGTTGGGACTGGTGTCCAGCAGCACGGGAGTGTGCCGTTGGAGCACCGCCCCGAAAGACAGGAGCACGAAGGCCAGCTCGAGCGCGGTGGCAACGTAGAGCCGTCGTATGGCCTGCACCAGCAGCGATCGCCAGAGGAACGTGACCACGTTGTGACTCATGTCGCGTTCGTCCCCGCCACTGTAGTTCGCTCGACACTCGCAGGGAGGCGCTCCAGTCGCGGTTGTGGCTCCACTCTGCGCCGCGTTGTAAGTGGCGCTTCCGGCTGTTTTTTTTTTTTTTTTTTTTTTGCCTCCGTTGGTGCTTGTACCATAGCGGAAACTCGGGTTGCCTTGGCTTGAGCTGAAAGCAGAAACCGAGTGAGAACAATTCATATTATAAGCGAAACAATGCGAACGACCTCACTATAGTCTAAATGGACTTGGTAATAGCACAAGAACGGAATAAACTGTGAAAAAAACGAAGCGTTTTATTTGTCTGTCTCACTATGTCGTCCTAATTTTTGTAAGCCAGTAGTAACATATATATATATATATATATATATATATATATATATATATATATATATATATATATATATATATATATATATATATATATATATATATATATATATCATGTTACGACTAAGTAAAAGCTATCAGCTCCACCCGCAATGATGGATGTCTCTCCCATGTCCAGCCTATACTTGCAAAATAATTCATCCAGTAGTGCTTGCTCGCCTTTGTGAGTGACCTCAATTCGTTCTCGAGTGTTCGGCACAGTTGACGTTCTCATACAGACACACGTTCGTGATATGGGTTACAAGTCTGATACTTGATTTTACCTGTCAATTTCGTCAGGTGTGCTGAAATCGCTGCTCAGTGAAACGCATTGCTTTT
Organism: Rhipicephalus microplus; assembly: GCF_043290135.1. Taxonomy (NCBI): domain Eukaryota; kingdom Metazoa; phylum Arthropoda; class Arachnida; order Ixodida; family Ixodidae; genus Rhipicephalus; species Rhipicephalus microplus. Next base: position 32,987,278 of record NC_134706.1, on the reverse strand, counting down.
TGTACGTTGCACAGTCAAGCCTCTAACTCTTAATTAGCGTAGTATTTACATTAGCCGAGATAACATACGTGCGGTTTGATCTCAAATCGGCTAGCCCCACTGTCATTGATGAATGAATGACAAGCGCGCCATGTTTTTATGGGAGGAGTGTGTAGTCTTACACGCAGCCGAACCGAATCTGGCCGAGTCGACAAACTTCTTACCTGTGTATATATATGTTTCCAAGTCTTCTAACATTTCCCGCGCGATAAGCAAAGCGCCCACGGGATACAGATGGTAGGAGGGGGGGGAAGGTGATGGACAAGTGGCACTTTTCCACCTCAAATCACACCACAGCATTCTCTACACCCAAGCTACACCAACGCTCTCCCCTACCCGCGATATTCATCAAGGGCGTCAACAAGGGTTTGACCTCCTCCACACAAAATGCTGCCGACGCCCGTAGATACAGATATTAGCGGCGGCGGCACAATTTTCTCAAAACCTGGCGCAGACGAGCGTACGTAATATGCGAGCGCACCTATGCAGACCCTCCAATGTGTGTGAGCAATTATTACAATAAAGTAGCAGGAAGTGAATAGAAATATCGACCCTGTAACTTTCCCTCTCGGGGTTGCACATCCCAACAGTAGTGCTTAAGGAAAGAGATAAACAGGGATGCCAAACAAATAGGAGGAGTGAGAGATAGTTGAAGGAGATGGTGAAAGGAGATGGCCAGTGGTCCGGAGAAAGGTGATCGCGGACGGAACAACCATCGAGTGTGAAGTGAAATCCGCCGAGTAGCGTCTCCTCTACGGTGAGCCCAAGGCGTGTGTAGTGTACGCGCAGTTTTTCAATAACTGATACTCTCCCTCTATTCAGACTTTGGCGGCGAGCCAGCCTTTCTAACATGGATATCTCATCTGTTATCCAAGGGTCTCGTCTTTTCACGCTGTTTCACTATTGTCTTTCGTTGTTTCACACGCTACCGTTGATGTTGCCTTCAGCAACTGAAGTGATCAGCTTCTAAGTACGTTGTTGAAAAAAGAAAGAGCGAAGAAAGAAAGAAAGAAAAAAAAGAAAAAAAGAAGAAAGAAAGAAAGAAAGAAAGAAAGAAAGAAAGAAAGAAAGAAAGAAAGAAAGAAAGAAAGAAAGAAAGAAAGAAAGAAAGAAAGTGAATATTAGTTCTATGTCCCACCAAACACACACTAGAAGCTAAGCTTGATCACAATTTCCTTTTAATTATAATTCGGAAGGTTCGTCATGGTGGAGCAGTTCTAGTGCACGGCTGCTGACGGAAAGGTCGTGGGTTCGATTCCGGCCGTGGTGGTCGAATTTCGACGGAGGCGGAGCAGTATAGCCCCACGTACAGTACGATGTGAGCGCACGTTAAAGAAAACCAGGCGGTTCGAATTTCCAGAGCCCATCTCTACGGCCTCTCCATAATATTGTGGTTTTGGTACATAAAACCCCCAGATATTATTACCTATATCGGAAATCTTGCAAACTTTTGGCTATTGATCACTGTGTACATTAACGTAAGCGTTACCAGGTCACGCCCAGCCGTCGTGAAGGTGAATTCTGCTCAGGGCAAGAGCTTCACTTGCCCTGCCTGCACGCACCAATGCACATGTCTAACGCTGTCAGATCGGCAGTACTCGACGCGACTTTCCTACTTTATGTGGCATCGTCTGCTTGGCAAACCAAAAGAATGCCCAGGGTATAGAAGACTTACTATGGAGTTCCTTGTTTTTGCACGCTGGAGAACGAACGTTGCTGGCGGCTCGCTCTTGTTCTTCGTCTTCCTTGTTCTTGATCGCCTGAATGCTGCGGCTCGTGCCCGCTGGAAGAAATAAGCTGAGACTTGGGTGGTATTATAAATTTATATTTATATAAATTCTTAAACCCACAATCCATCGCCCCCCTCGTTTTTGCTCATGAAACGTCACCGGAAACCTGTAAATGTGCTTTATTGGTGACTTTTTGTATGCGTTTCTGCCGCCATCAACGCAGAAGTTACCGGTTGACATCGCTGAAGGCGGACAGAATAGTTTAATAGTGATAAAAAATTTCCACGTACCTCGGGAATCGACGTTATGCGAAGCATGAGGAACGAAGGTGACCGTGTTGTAATTAATTTTATTGAACGACACGTCATGAATCGACGCTACATATATATATGTATAAACGTTGCACGCCTAGCAATGTGTTGAAGAGCTGCAGATGTTTATACATAACCAGTTGTTTGCACTTGCGCAACGATGCCAACAGAACCATAATTATTATCAACACCAAAAATGATGAGCTGATATGAAGCGTTGCTGCTCGCGAGGATGGTAGCCCTGGGCACTGTTACAAAAATAAACTTCAGCGCATGACACCTCACTACAATTCTCGTTAACCCGACATTGCGGCTGTTTGATAAGAGTACATTTGCAACGTTTATAGAGTTGTATAGCCGGCCCTGCAACAACAATTGGCGTTTCGCGAACATACTGGTCTATTTGGAAGGTACAGTTCTGAGACGTGACGTGGCTCTGTGGTAGCATGCTTGATTGCCACGAGAATGCTTGGGTTCAATTCCTGCTAAAACCCTGACATTTCTTCTTTGCATTCGTCGTGTTTTTCTGATGTCAGGTTTTTCTTCACGTTCCCGCGCTGAAATTTCCCATGTGTGTTCTCGTCGTTCCTATAAATGTCAATCACCTGTGGCATATACACGCATACCAGTCACATTCCCGCCCGCGGATATGTGCCACTGTCTGGTGAAAAGTGTTTGAGGACATAGGTGATGGGATCGTGACACTTTTTTTATGTTTTGACCAGCGAGTCATATTCGTCAACCCATCTTACCCTTTCATACTGAATTTTGTTCACACCAAGTTAAGGGGGTGATCAAGAGAGCACCCAGACGTAGGTGGCTTAACAGATATAGGTAAATAGATAGACACCAGGTGTGCTTCCAGTATATTAATAGCGTTTAGAAACGCCACTCGCTCGAGCCTGTGAGTGCTCCTGACAAGTGGCGGCAGGTAGCGTGGTCGGCGCTTGCTGGCGCTGTAGAGCAAGGTTGAAGGATTGTAGAAGGCAATTTAAAATAGGACAGAAATTCACTTTCATAACCTGCGATAACACTGTGTCGTTTTGTAGCTAATTCAATGCGGTGATGACGATAAACATTTATTTCAAATAAATATGAAATGAAAATAAAAAATGCAGCCAGCACCACTCCATGAAAGCCGTTAAAATACCGATTAGGATGCCCTCCCCCTTCTCCGTCAAGCTCTCGCAGTTATATGTTTTGCAAAAATTTTTAAGAAGCATTTTTGGGCTTTGAATTTATATTTTCCTAAGTATATCTGGCCTGTATCAATGACCCTTTTTGACACTATGTTAAGCTACGAAGGAGCACTAAAAGCCACAAAGATGTGGCACTTGCTTGTATACTCCCTCTAGAGTCTACTCCTGGCAGACGACGGCGTTTTGACACGCATTGCGTCGAGAATCACCCTCGCCACTCAAGGCGCGCATCTCGTTGGCTCATCCTCTTCACAGAGCATCACCCTCGCCACTCAAGGCGCGCCTCTCGTTGGCTCATCCTCTTTGCCGAGCATCACCCTCGCCACTCAAGGGGCGCCTCTCGTTGGCTCATCCTCTTCGCCGAGCATCACCCTCGCCACTCAAGGCGCGCCTCTCGTTGGCTCATCCTATTCACCGAGCATCATCCTCGCCACTCAAGGCGCGCCTCTCGTTGGCTCATCCTCTTCTCCGAGCATCACCATCGCCACTCAAGGCGCGCCTCTCGTTGGCTCATCCTCTTCTCCGAGCATCACCCTCGCCAATGAAGGCGCACCTCTTGTTGGCTCATCCTCTTCGCCGAGCATCACCCTCGCCACTCAAGGCGCGCCTCTCGTTGGCTCATCCTATTCACCGAGCATCACCCTCGCCACTCAAGGCGCGCCTCTCGTTGGCTCATCCTATTCACCGAGCATCACCCTCGCCACTCAAGGCGCGCCTCTCGTTGGCTCATCCTATTCACCGAGCATCACCCTCGCCAGTCAAGGCGCGCCTCTCGTTGGCTCATCCTCTTCGCCGAGCATCACCCTCGCCACTCAAGGCGCGCCTCTCGTTGGCTCATCCTCTTCTTCGAGCATCACCCTCGCCACTCAAGGCGCGCCTCTCATTGGCTCATCCTCTTCTCCGAGCATCACCCTCGCCACTCAAGGCGCGCCTCTCGTTGGCTCATTCTTTTCGCCGAGCATCACCCTCGCCACTCAAGGCGCGCCTCTCGTTGGCTCATCCTCTTCGCCGAGCATCACCCTCGCCACTCAAGGCGTGCCTCTCGATGGCTCATCCTATTCACCGAGCATCACCCTCGCCACTCAAGGCGCGCCTCTCGTTGGCTCATCCTATTCACCGAGCATCACCCTCGCCAGTCAAGGCACGCCTCTCGTTGGCTCATCCTCTTCGCCGAGCATCACACTCGCCACTCAAGGCGCGCCTCTCGTTGGCTCATCCTCTTCTTCGAGCATAACCCTCGCCACTCAAGGCGCGCCTCTCGTTGGCTCATCCTTTTCGCCGAGCATCACCCTCGCAACTCAAGGCGCGCCTCTCGTTGGCTCATCTTATTCACCGAGCATCACCCTCGCCACTCAAGGCGCGCATCTCGTTGGCTCATCCTATTCACCGAGCATCACCCTCGCCACTCAAAGCGCCTCTCGTGCTTATCCCATTTGCCGAGCATCACCCTCGCCACACAAGGCGCGCCTCTCGTTGGCTCATCCTATTCACCGAGCATCACCCTCGCCACTCAAGGCGCGCATCTCGTTGGCTCATCCTATTCACCGAGCATCACCCTCGCCACTCAAAGCGTCTCTCGTTGGCTCATCCTCTTCTCCAAGCATCACCCTCGCTACTCAAGGCGCGCCTCTTGTTGGCTCATCCTTTTCGCCAAGCATCACCCTCGCAACTCAAGGCGCGCCTCTCGTTGGCTCATCCTATTCACCGAGCATCACCCTCGCCACTCAAAGCGCCTCTCGTGCTTATTCAATTCGCCGAGCATCACCCTCGCCACACAAGGCGCGCCTCTAGTTGGCTCATCCTATTCACCGAGCATCACCCTCGCCACTCAAGGCGCGCATCTCGTTGGCTCATCCTATTCACCGAGCATCACCCTCGCCACTCAAGGCGCGCATCTTGTTGGCTCATTCTATTCACCGAGCATCACCCTCGCCACTCAACGCGCCTCTCGTGCTTATCCCATTCGCCGAGCATCACCATCGCCACTCAAGGCGCGCCTCTCGTTGGCTCATCCCCTTCTCCGAGCATCACCTTCGCCACTACACAACATATTCACATTTCTACCAAGCTTCACTTTCTAGACGCGGCATCTTCATACAGTGCCTGACCACTGCCACACCGCAGCAAGACATCGCAGTCATCGCTGAGTGAACGCCGGTGGACGTCGGAGAGTCCAAAATGGACAGCTTCGCCGTTAAAGAGATTTCAAGGGCTCTCTTGAAATCTACATACATCACGCTCTGCAATTAGTGTAAGTAAACGGGACGAGACGCACGCGGTTAGATAGCCAAGTTCAGAAAAAAAAAAGAATTTGTCACCTTGTGTCAAGACATATGCGTATATCATGCGTGCTTTTGTTTTCGTTTTTGTTTTTTGTCTTTATTAATGAAATTGTAAATAACCTATTCTTTAATTCAGTTCTTTATTCCCATTTCACCGGATTATTTACCAATTGGGACCGATGCGTCTGTAGGAGTATATGATAATAATCGGCTACGATAATCAAACATATGCAGACGCTTTAAACACGGCGATAGCAAACTAATATAATTAACAAACCAAATTCGGTGTAGGCCTTACCCCCACTTGAGGCGCAAACTTAGCTATTTTTTCAATTCTTTTCATCATGCATCTTTTTTGTGGTATTCAGTTACAGCAACATCACCAGATTCTCGTGCAATATCCCCGCAGTAGTTGCGTGTCATGTTCTAGAAACGTCGTTCTTGTCGTCATAATTATCATCATTATTGGTAGCAGAAGCAGGCTAAGAAAAAAACAGATGGAGAATGGCTGCCTACGGAAGATGCCATGGTGAGTTCTTCACGCGAGATGTGCACGCTATTTTATATGATATCTTTTTTTCTTTCCCGCGATATGAAGTTGTTGACCTCATTTGCCTATTACGAAGCAAACAGAGCTTCACAGTCCAGCCACCGAAGCTATACCAAGTGAGTGTGTGGACGGGGGAGGGGGGGGGGGCTTTAGCTGGTCTGTTTGTTTTATGGGCTTATCTGTATAGATACACACCCATATCATTAACTAGTACGCGTTTCTATCCCGTCACTTGTTTTCCACTACACGGTAGAGTTACTGGGAAGAGTCAATGGGGTGAAACTTCTCTCCCGTTAATGAAGAATCCCAAATACGCCCGTGGTAACTCGTACACTGAGAAGCTGGGATCTCAAAATCGTCTAAGCTAGCGGGCCGTCGTCCCGCGATTCAGTATTTCGAGGGCCGGGGCAGGGATGTAGCTATACAAGCGGTGAGGGAGGGAGGTTGAGGGCGGAGTTAGCACAAATTTTCAGGAATGGTGGAGTCAGAAATGGCATTGTTTGGGCTTTGGGCGAGTACAGGACTCACTGCTTCTTGTCTTGGGCCGTGCCAAAGCCACCTATAGAAAAGCCGTGCTGGCGCCCGTCGCGTATCGTCCCAGTGTCCAGGCACGCGCCGTCGGATGCCGCCCGCCGATACTGTCTGTTGCCATATCATAAAAAAACTTTTATATCCTTTACAAGTCATTTCCGAAGATGGTTTCGTTCCATTATACCAAGGACATGTCCATAGCAATCTCCGAAGCGACTTAACTTTGGACGTCGATTTTGAAATTCAGGTTTTGTTTCATGGTTATGTTCTATGACGTGGTGACCACATAGGGTGCCTCTCGAAAACAGTGCTTTGGATTAGTCGAGTCTGTGCTTCTCACGAACGTATCAGTAAGAAGAATTAGAGGCGGAGGTAGACAGTCGTGTGAGGTCTGTGGGCCATTTGCCGCAAATGAGAGGCACGTGTGCTGCAAGCCGCCCGAGTGTTTGAAACCCCTGCTTTAAAGGCCGCTGTGTACAGTGCTCTTTGGGGTCGCAGGTCAACACCACTACCGTCCGGTGTACAAGGCGAGTGTTCTGGATATCCTGCGGTACCGCATGAGGAGGAGACGCACCTGGTATTGGCTTGTATTCCTAATCGGCGTCCTCAGCTTCCTGATAGTCATTCAGAGGTGAGCCCCGCTGAATATGTCTTTTGTCCGGCCATTCTTTCCCTCATTTAGAGCAATACCCCTGCTCCTCCCAGTAGGACATACAAAAATATCTTTATTAGCAAGTGTGTTTGGACCACCTGGGTATACCTGGACCACTACGTGGTCCCAAGTTACGTCGACACGGCCTTGCCTTTCGCCTCTATGACATCGGAAGCCCGAGTCACCACAGCAAGCTGCAACGCCAGTTCTTTAGGCGAGAGCACGACTTGACAGTCCACCCAGCTTGAGATGGCTGGCTGTCTCTGCGGGGAAGGATCAATGAGGCAGCCGAAAGGGATGTGGAAAAGGGTGGCATGAGGTTCGCTGCATAACATTCCGGCGGGAGGGGGGGGGGGGGGGGGGAGAGTGCCACAGTAGTGCGATAAAAATTGAGGACAAGGGAGATAGTAGGTCTGAAGATGTGTCCATAGGATTACTTTGGGGGGGGGGGGGGGTGAAAGGGGCTCAGGACAGCCTCGATTCGGGTTTCTCGAAATAGCGGACGCGCAGTTTTGCAGAGCTCTCAAAAATAAGCCATTTGAACCATCGAGCTTGCAAACCCGGAAATCAGCAGGACGAGAAGAGAGGTTGAGGAAAGGAAAAGACCCATATTCTACAGTCATAGATGGGTTGCTCGTGACGTTATTTCCGGCTAGCGAAGCCAGCGATTGCCATGTTTGTCAACATTCAGTCAGGCTGCGCGTGTAGCTTACCGCCGCGTCGGAGCGTGTCGGGGTCATTCGAGCGATATGGCGAAAGAAAACGTGCACCCTCTTTGTCCGTCGTACTTGGAAGAGCTTGTGGGACCTACTCGTGAACGTTACCGAGCAAAAAGTTGAGTGTGCGATGGCATCGAACTGCGCACCGGTAAGGATGCTACGCCAAACGTCCATCTGCGTCCATGTACAAAATTGCGTATCATATTCATTAACATGGTACGTAATTGTGTGTAGTAAAGAATGCCCTTGTCTTCTCGACGGCTCGCAGACCTTTCGACCGCCTGTTCCGGCGTCGCGCCGCCGTCAAGTCCTGGCTTCTCCCGCGGGACTCTCGCTCCAAGGACTGCACGAACGTGGACGTGGAGGCGCGCTTCGACTGCCACCCCGACGTCGGTCTGAGCCGCGCCTCGTGCGAGAGGCGAGGCTGCTGCTTCCACAAGCCGACACCCGGAGGCGTCGGTGTGGCGGCCTGCTTCTTTCCCGCCGGGTACAACGGTTACAAGGTATGCGCCTATAGTATGCACTCACACACACACAGTGAAATCTCGTCCGTTCGGATTTCGCGACACCTGAAAAGCCGTCCGAATAATCCAAATGCGAAATCACCAAAAGCTCAATCACCGAGTCCACATCGGTGAAACAGTTTACGACGCTATAGGCTGCAGTGCTAACCCGGATGTCACCGGTTCGATTCCGGCTCTGTTGGTCGCATTTGGATGAAGGCTAAAATGGTAGAAGATAATGTAATGTGCAATGTCGGTGCACGATAAAGAACATCAGACGGTCAAAATTTTCGGAGCCCTCCACTACAGAGTTTGTCATTATCATATAGTCGTTTTGGGACAAAAAACACCAGATAATATTTTTATTAATCACTGAAAGTCAAGAAAATAATAGTGAAATTTCAATTAAATAAACGTAGTTTATTTTCACGGAGAGTACTTGAATCCAGCACTTGCTTAGCGAAGGGGCTCCAAACGCGTGCTCTATACACGTGTTTTTTTTTTACGTACTAACATCGCGATCGTGGATTACGACCACACCTTTCAGCGTCCACACCATTCAGAAAACCCGCGGCTGTTTCAGCTGTCCACGAAAGCTGCTTTCGTTTCCTTTGCAGCGCACATTTGCTGTGATTCGCGTTTTATCTCTTGAGCCTGTGAGAAAAAAAAAGCTGTTGTCCCATAATATAATACATTTACAGGGCATCATTTGGACTATGAGAACATTGAAAATTTTCACGATCAATAAATATTAAGACATTAAGTACTACCGTATTCTTTGGCGTCGTGTATCTGCACCACGTACCATGTAAACAAGCGAAGCATGACTTGTTTTGTGACGACTGGCATTCCGCTCGACAAGCATAACCACAGGACACACTGCATGCGAGAAGCGCCACGATAATTATTATTCAAAACAGTATGGATTTCGAGCATACCACATTACTGACACGCGCAGCAGAGTCGACAGTTTTGTGAGCTTGCGGCGATCTAGTCTCCGATCGTGCTTTGATTACAACGCTTCTGCAAATCTTCAAGGCGAAGCCCTGGATTCACCGCTCACATCGTAAAAGTATCAAGGTAACAAAGATAACATGTAGCCCCACCGCGGTGGTCTATAGTGGCTAAGGTACTCGGCTGCTGACCCGCACGTCGCGGGATCGAATCCCGGCTGCGGCGGCTGCATTTCTGATGGAGGCGGAAATGTTGTAGGCCCGTGTGCTCAGATTTGGGTGGTCCCAGGTGGTCCAAATTTCCGGAGCCCTCCACTACGACGTCTCTCATAATGGTGGTTTTGGGACGTTAAACCCCACAAATCAATCAAAGATAACATGTGATTTGCCGCAAGATTTTGCACTTGTGATGTCTTAAGTTAAAAAAAAAGAAACATTCGACAGTTTGAAGCTTCGGAAATCGAAATGAACTGCATTGACTGCATGCGCGCACTTTTCTTAGCTTGGACAGCGCTCTTTCGGCTACGTGTAAAATGGAGCGAAGCTTGGTGAGTCGTGAGATGGCTTATCGGCCCCGTCAGTCAATGATTGATTGATTGATTGATTGATTGATTGAATGAATGAATGAATGATTGATTGATTGATTGATTGATTGATTGATTGATTGATTGATTGATTGATTGATAAAGAACGCCAAACCAGCGCGCTTGTGCCGTTCTCTTCGTGTCGTCTTCTGCCTCGGCGATGTAACAATGTTTCAAAGCTTCAGTAGCTCTAAAGGGCCACTCACCAGGCCCCATACTGAAATTAACTTTGACAGTGGAAGTTGTTGGGTGTTCGTTGAGGAACGTTTTGACATAAAAATTGGTTCATTACGAGCGGAGAGAACAGGTTTTTTGAAGCGGCGCGAAACGAGGGTGAGGGAGACAAGCTCGATACCCTTGCCGCTCCTTCGCGTAGCCTTTCGCAAGCCGAACCTCTTCCCCGCTCTCTCCGGCATCCGACCAAGAGGTG